>NC_136790.1:4296554-4485054 GCF_951216825.1 Electrona antarctica | reverse complement strand
GACCTTGAACCTTGAACCAAGCATTTAATTGATCGAGAGTTGCTATACTGATATACTTTTGCAAAAAAATATTTTGGACGTTTTTTAACCCATTTTGACCTGAGATCAGATTCTAAAAATGTCTTCTACATCCTGACAGTTTTCTGAAAAAGCTTAAAACCCATTTCGGCGGGAACCCCTTTTGGTGTTAGCATTATGTTATGCTTTAGCTATTGAAAAATAGCAGATCTACAAGCTCATAGCGCACCACCGAGTGGCGCGCTACGAGCTTGTAGGTCTGCTATTTTTGAAAAATCCAAGAACGACTGACATAGAAACATAGCTTTTTCAAAAAACTGTCAGGATTTAGAAGACATTCATAGAATCGTTCCCAGGTTAAAATGGGTTTTTAAGTAAAACATTTGAGCACTTTTCCCACCACTTGCCTGCAACCAACCCTCGTTTCGGTTTCGTCTTCGTTCTTTCCCGCATATAGCGGTGCCGTCCGCCCCACAGAACGTCATCTCCAGCGTGAACGAGACCTCCCTGATGCTGGAGTGGATGCCTCCGCGGGACTCGGGGGGCCGCGAGGACGTGGTCTTCAACATCATCTGCAAGAGCTGCGTGGGGGGGCGCGGCGGCTGCACGCGCTGCGGCGACAACGTGCAGTTTGTGCCCCGCCAGCTGGGCCTGACGGAGCCGCGCGTCTACATCAGCGACCTGCTGGCGCACACGCAGTACACCTTCGAGGTGCAGGCGGTCAACGGCGTGTCCGACCAGAGCCCCTACTCGCCGCAGTACTCCTCCGTCAACATCACCACCAACCAGGCCGGTGAGTAAGACACAGCTCCTCGTCTCTCTCCCCGTGTCTGTGTGTGTGTGTGTGTGTGTGTGTGTGTGTGTGTGTGTGTGTGTGTGTGTGTGTGTGTGTGTGTGTGTGTGTGTGTGTGTGTGTGTGTGTGTGTGTGTGTGTGTGTGTGTGTGTGTGTGTGTGTGTGTGTGTGTGTGTACGTGTCAGCTCATTGTTTTTATATTTGGCAGCCTGGGCCATGTCCACAGGCTAGTGGTCAGAGGCTTGAGGATTATAGGGCTGTCCAAGTGTAAGGCAAAGCAGCTTGCAACATACTGTTCAATCTCCTCCATTATAGGCAGTCGGTCTATTTGGAGGAGAAGGTGCTTTCTGTACCCATGATTTACTTTCGGTGTTGGTAATATGACAGACTGAAATGACCAATGTTGGCTGTGATTAAGTTCATGTGTTGCCTATATTCTGTACATTTAGGGCTTGTTTGGACTCAAAGCACATGATGTTTCGAGTGCGTGCAGATATCAGAAGCAACTGAAAATATTTGTGCCCTTGATAATGTATTTTATATTTGTGGACTCAAATAAAGAAATTGAAGTGTGTGTGTGTGTGTGTGTGTGTGTGTGTGTGTGTGTGTGTGTGTGTGTGTGTGTGTGTGTGTGTGTGTGTGTGTGTGTGTGTGTGTGTGTGTGTGTGTGTGTGTGTGTGTGTGTGTGTGTGTGTGTGTGTGTGTGTGTGAGTGTTTTCATGTCAAGGACCCCCAGAATTATCTGTATTTGGCCGCCGACCCCCATCTGAAAATATGTAGTTCCAGGGACCCCTCCCAGGAGAAAAGATATGGGTTAAAAACGTTCGCTCTGAAAGAATATATATATTCAAAGGTTTGCGCCACATTTTCAAAAAGGGGTTCCCGCCCAAAATGCGTTAAAAATGACATGAAATGTAGATTACAGTGAGAAATAATCCATTAAGATAATCATACAATGGAAAACTTAATTTTTTTTTAATTGTGGAAAGGCCTGTTGATTACACAGGAAGAACGGAATGAAGACAATTTATATCCTCAAGCTGCGCACAGGCTGATAAGGGGTTCATAATTCAAGAAACATAATTAGGGGCTTGGCCATGACGTATAACTTCAAACAGTGAAATCTATCTGAATATTAATACTAAAATAGACAGGCAACTGGTGTAGGGAATTAACATAGGAGTACTCTCTTCTCCTGGTTTTAGTTAAATGTATTAACAGTAGTGTTCTGTGTTTTTCCTTAAAGATGGAGTGCCACAATCTTTGTATTTTTCCAGTTTTTCATGTGTCTATGAGGTGGCAGTACTTCATTAGACACCCTGGAGTCGTTTTTATGTGCAATGGTGTATTAACTTTGTATTTAGGGTTTCTTCCTGGAGGCTGAACCCTTGACAGTCAAACGGGCCAATGAAATAAACAGTAATATAGTGACATCACACTATCAGCCCCTCCCCTAACCCCTCCCCCTTTATCATACAACTACAGCTGTGGGTGCGGCTTCAGTTCAGGTGGATCACCACCCATCACCACCCACCAGGCAAACCAGGCATACTTAATGAACTGGTGGGCGTGTCCACATAAAAACAACATTTTAACAAATACCGTACACTTTTTGAAAAAGGTTATGCCTCCTTATATAACAATAATGTTTTAGGGTGGAAAAAAATCATGGCACTCCATCTTTAAGGTATATGAAGACACCATTGTGATAATCAAGGCACAACGTTATAATCAAGGCACAAATCAAGGCTCTTCCCCTCCCTTCTCTCCAACATGCGGCGATGTATGCACATGGGGCATGGGAGCACTTTGGGTGTGACTTTGAACCTTGGCGTACGCCACGCCAAATATCACGTCAGGTCGGGAGCTGTCGTAGGCTGTCGTAGGCGTATTGACAATCGGAGCAGCATTGACTGGCCAGCTGACAGGTTGTCACAGGCATCTAAACATAATTATGTAAAATGTTTAGCTATAATAAAACGAATAAATAATGTGAAAAAGATATATTTTGTAAAGGCATGTCATATGAAATTGGTATCGGATATATATACAAGCAATGAAAACAATGTTTCAAGTTAGTTAGATGCATAACTTGCTTAAGCCATTTAAACAGTGCTTTGCATGAGCCATGATGAGCGCATGTACAGTCCTGTCCCCTAAGTTTCTTCCTCAATCTCAAAATGGTCTCTATGGGTTCTGAAAGGTACCTTTGTCAGACACACCCACAGACACACCCCCAGATTCTCAGCCACACCCACAGGTTTATTTTAATATGTGGAGTGGCTATTCAACCACCAGGTGGCTTCGACCCATGATGAGCAGAGCTCCACTGAGTCTATTCAACCACCAGGTGGCTTCGACCCATGATGAGCAGAGCTGCACTGAGTCTTAACTTCTAGCAATATGCAGTGGTGGAAAATGTATCACATTTTGTACTTGAGTAAAAGTATCAATACTGCAATATAGAAATACATTGAAATACATACTGTTACAAGTAACAGTCCGGTATTCAACATTTACTTGAGTAAAAGTACAAAAGTATTGGTATCAAAGTGTACTTAAATTACCAAAAGTAGAAAGTAATTCTACGGCACAGAATATTTTCATGACAGAGAGACATTGGAGACTGCTGGAGGTGTATGTAGAGTGAAGTCTCCCAGCTTGCCATACTGTAGCCTATACAGTAACAGTACAGTAGGCCTGTGTGGAGTTATGTCACTGTGCAACCTCCTCGTTTAAGGATAAACCTGATGCGAGGCCGCATGGGAAGATATAGGTAGGCTACTCAACCAGCCCACCACACACCAGTTTACTCATATAATAATCAGTCACTCCATCAACGTTCATATAATTGACAGCCGCCACTGGCTATCTATCTGTCATGACTCATAAACGTGCTGTCACGGACCACAGTGACAGAGGACACAGTGACAGCGGAGGAGATGCACTCCTTTATTTATTTTTTTTGCAAAACAGCAGCGTGCGTGTGTGTGGCTCGGCGCTGTGCCAGGGCTGTGTGTGTGTGTGTGTGTGTGTGGCTCGGCGCTGTGCCTGGGCTGTGCGCGTCCAAACTTATCCAATCGTGACGGTGGGATGTGATGCGATGGTGTTAGGGAAACAGACAACACGTCGTAGGTGTACAGCTATTTATAAATTATAATTTCATTCATGGTTCAGGTGTTCGTTCACTAATATCTTCTAACTTCTCTAATCGTTATATATTTAATATACAACACACGGTTGGGCTCGCAAGTTGTGTGTGTGCGTGCGTCTATGTGTGTTTGTGTGTGTGTGTGTGTGTGTGTGGGGGGGGGGACATTCTTATCGGCCTTTCCATACGTTGTTTGGTCGTATGCCAGTTATCCATGTCGCTAAAACGAGGGTGATTTTATAGGGCGTGCCAGATTGATTTCAGCCAGCCCATATTTTATCAACGCCGAGACCGAAATTCCGCGAGGATCAGCTGTTTTACGATCACTTGTTAAATGCCGTGCCGACGTTGCCAGAACCCACGCTCGGATTTAAGGTAGAATTTACACTCCAATGACAAATGAGGGCCTATACCTATAACCCTAACCTTAAAGGGGAATGAGGGCCTATACCTACAACCCTAACCTTAAAGGGGAATTTCTTCCTACCCCTTTTTGAGTGGTGCAAACCACTCCAACAACCAGCTTTGTCTGTATGTTTGTGTACCTGTGTACGTGTCCGTGCACAGGTGAGCATGGTAACCATGGTCACTGACATTACGTCAGACCACAGCTGATCAGGCTATATAAGACCTTGCACCACTCAGTTCACACGGGTGTGATTTTTTTTTTTTACAAAAGTAAGTGGATAATATACATGTATATTGACCCAAAAAAATCTATTATTATAAAATAAATAGATATAGGGCGCTGGTCCTTTAAGAAAAGCGTAGGAGGGGTCTAACGCCAGCACACGTAGACCAGGAAGAGTGCAGTGTCAACAATGCATGGAGAGTTGCTGTCACATCATCTAGAACAGATGTAAACAAAAAACTGCCATTGCCATTTTTTACTATTCAAATAGCCGATATATATATATATATATATTTTTTTTTAATATATTATTATATTTATTATATATATTTTTTTTCTTTTTTCTTTTTAAGAGTAAAGAGAGCCTACGTCCAGCAGTCAAAATATTATTACATTACATTTCAGAATGGTAGGCCTGAGGCCTGAGGCCTACCATACCAGGCCTGAGGCCTACCATACCAGGCCTCAGGCCTGAGGCCTACCATACCAGGCCTCAGGCCTGAGGCCTACCATACCAGGCCTCAGGCCTGAGGCCTGGTATGGTAGGCCTCAGGCCTGAGGCCTGGCTACCATACCAGGCCTCAGGCCTGAGGCCTACCATACCAGGCCTCAGGCCTGAGGCCTACCATACCAGGCCTCAGGCCTGAGGCCTACCATACCAGGCCTCAGGCCTGAGGCCTACCATACCAGGCCTCAGGCCTGAGGCCTACCATACCAGGCCTCAGGCATTGCGCGGCACATCTATGCACAAAATGTCTATGTTCACAGGCTTCTGTGTGCGGCCTAGAGAAGCATCTGACCATGTGCAGCACAACACAAGTCTTACTCCCTGGTGTATCCTCTCCCTCCGTCCACTGTTTAGTGATGATAACTAGTCTTAAGTGTCTCCATGCTCTGTCCTCATCCACCCACTTGTGTCTAGTGTTACATTTAAGCTTGTATAAAGCCCGGGGAAATACGTCCCAAATCCATTGTGATATAATGTATACACCATACTGCGTATGAGCTGCTATGAACACTCAAAAAGGCTAATTCAAAGATTAGCCGGGGTCCAGTATCTCTTCCAGTATAATGTGACTTGTAATGAAAAACAGACCGCTTTCGGTGATTGGCCCAGACTTTTAATCTTTTAGGATCTCCCAGAAAATGTTCCACAAATGTTCCATCCCTCCCTCCCTCCCAATCTCTCTCTCTCTCTCTCTCTCTCTCTCTCTCTCTCTCCCCCCCCCCCCCCCCCCTGCAACGATGGAAGCGTTTTCCACTATGTGTGATTGCGGTGGGTGGAAGTTGACCGCGACTCTTAATTATTTCGCGTATAGGCCGCGGCATCGATTTGCTCTTTAATTGTCTCTATGAAATGCATCATTTGGCGTGCCAGGCTGTGCTACTCCCGCCAAGCACTGATGACTGAGAGGGGGGGGTATATATATATAGGAGGGGTTAGTAACGGGGCAGGGAGGGGGTTCTGGGCCAGGATGTATGCTGGCTTTGGGCTTTGTGTCCCAGTGGTACAGCATGCGTCAGTGGTTGTCACTCCTCATCACCAGTAGTCCCTCCTGTAGCGGCGCAGCAAGCCTTCTGTGTGTGAGACTCCCTCCCCAAAGGAACGGCATGTGTTACTGTGTTCTTTATTGAAGCGGACATATTGATTTGTGTTGTTGGTCTAGTTGGGTTGTTGTACAGTACAGTACACTTCCTGCTCTCGCTGCCGGGAATGCTGCCTTGCCTCATATTATGGCTGCGTCTGTCCATTATCTTCTTAGCAATTATTCAAGATTGTAGAAGTGTTATATAACCCATTTTGACCTGAGATCAGATTCTAAAAATGTCTTCTACATCCTGACAGTTTTCTGAAAAAGCTATGTTTCTATGTCAGTGGTTCTTCGATTTTTCAAAAATAGCAGACCTACAAGCTCGTAGCGCGCCACTCGGTGGCGCGCTATGAGCTTGTAGATCTGCTATTTTTCAATAGCTAAAGCATAACATAATGCTAACGCCAAAAGGGGTTCCCGCCCAAAATGGGATAATAGGCTACTGTATACACACACACATCAACATGGAAAATAGTCATATAGATTTTTTTTGTAAACGACTAAATTGATTAGTCACTTTTATACTTGCTCGTACCACAGTGGTGTGCACCACAAGGTTTGTTGATTGGCTAGTTTCACTATTTTGGGAAAATCTATTATTTCACTTTATTCTGAAACTTTTTATACTATTAGATCGATTTGTGTTATTTAACTGTTGCTCCCCCAGTTCAGAGATAAGAGGGGAAGGGGTGGACGAGTGAAGCGTGTTTCACAGTGGCGTGCACAGATAGACACTAGGGGGTGCTAGAGCACCCCCTGCCCTTTTCCCTCTGGACAAAATGTGCCCATTTGAAAAAAAAAAAAAAAGCTTTTATTTTTTTATTTTTTTTAAGTGTGCAGTATGTGGACCATGGTGACATTGATCAATTCTTGATAAAAAAGCTTCTAATATATTATTTAGGTCCCAAAATCTATAAATCTCACACTATTAAGGCAACCGGCCGGTTCCACGCGCTGCACAAGGTGCCCTTTTTTTCACTTGAGCACCCGCCCCTCTAAATGTCTGTGCACGCCACTGGTGTTTCGAGTTGGACGAACATACTTTCAACGGAGAAGGAAACTGTGAAACGCTACCCTTTGTTGCACACTTGTTGGGACATTTTACGAAGACCTGTTTGTGTAAAAAAAAGCGCCGTATAGCGCTCGGTTAACAATGCAGAAACGCTCTAAGTCACACTAAAACGGGAGGCCCTCGGCTCATTCAGAGAGCCGACCCCCTTTTTTTATTGTCTGTTGTGATTTGAGTCACCGGTGTGGCGGGTTAATGAGGGCCTCTGAGAGCAGTAAAGCGTTGTAATGAGGCCTTCCCAGCTACACTCTTTTCTCACTAGGCCACAATAAGTCTGTCACCCCTCGGCCCGCTCTCGCTCTCCATGCCTTCTCCCCCTCCCCATTCACCCTCCCGCCGCAGAAGTTCTGGCGGAAATTGGGGGGGGGGCTCTGCGCCCGCTCCCACTGAAGTGCCCGTCACTTCAGATTAGGCACCGAGGGGTCCCATCAGAGGGAGCTGTGAAAACGACTGAACTCTGGCTCCTGCTGCCACCACCAACCCCAGAACCCCACCTCCCCCACTCCCCCCCCCCCCCTTACCCAGCATCACCCCACCACTTCACCCCAACACCCGCACCACCGCACACAGACCCGGCAGACAGAGTGAGCTGCAGTGCCGCAAGGCCCCACGAAGCTGGAGTTGGGGTCACGGGGACCAGGAGGCCATAATTGCGGCTGGTTCGTGAGGATTGGAGGTTACGTAAACATCATGTCACCCCTAATTACGCCAGGCACCCTACGTGCTCCTCCCTCTCATGTTGAGGATGCGAGCAAGAGATGGAGACCAGGAAGAGGTGAAAGGTTCAGGTTCAGGTTTATTTTACATACACAGGACATAAACTAACATCTATATTGCAAAGAAAAAGACAAAAACACAAACAAAAAAGTGCTAGTGAAGTGACAATACAGTGCAATACAGTTCAAGGTCAGCTGTTCAGCAGCCTGACTGCCTGGGGGAAGAAACTGTTACTGAGACGGGTGGTGCGAGATTTGATGCTCTGGTAGCGTTTTTTGGAAGGGAGTTGTTTGAACAGGGTATTTGCGGGATGGCTGGTGTCTTTGATGATGTTGTGGGCTTTTTTCATACAACGAGTGGTGTAGATGTTGTGGAGACTGGGTAGTTCTGTGTTACCGATGATTTTAGCTGCTGTTTTAACGGTCCTCTGCAACCTGTTGCAGTCCTGAGCGGTCGTGTTACCGTACCACACTGTGATACAGCCAGTTAAGACACTTTCAATTATAAAGCGATAAAAGTTCACTAGTCCTTTTGTACTTAAGCCAAATTTTTTAAGGCGCCTCAGAAAGTACAGTCGCTGCTGCGCCTTCTTGAGGATGTACTCGGTGTTGAGTGACCATGTGAATGTGTCTGTGATGTGTATGCCCAGGAATTTAAAGTTATCAACTATGTCGACAGATGACCCTTTGATGGAAATGGGGGTGTGGATACCTTTGGACTTCCTAAAGTCTACAATGATTTATTTGGTCTTATTGGTGTTAAGTGAGAGGTTGTTGTTATCGCACCATAGAGTTAGATCTTCTATCTCCCTCCTATAGGCCCTCTCATCACCGTCGGTTATTAAACCGATCACTGTGGTATCATCCGCAAATTTAATTATGCTGTTATTCCCACATCTGGCGACACAATCAAACGTAAACAAACTGTACAACAGAGGACTGAGGCAGCAGCCTTGAGCATCTCTCTCCTATGCGTACACACTGGGGCCTGCCTGTCAGAAAATCAAATAGCCAATTACAGATGGAGCTGCCCACACCAAGGCCACTGAGTTTCAACACTAATTTAGATGGTACAATAGTGTTGAATGCGGAACTATAATCTATGAACAGTAGTCTGACATAAGAGCTTTTATTTTCAAGGTGTACCAGGGCAGTGTGTAAAGCAAGAGATATCGCGTCGTCCACAGATCTATTTGAACAGTAAGCAAACTGTAAAGGATCAATGCTAGCAGGAATGATGCTCTTGATAAAGAGAGCACGTGCGTCTTTAACAAATTATGCATACTGTATACATGTGTGTGTGTGTGTGTGTGTGTGTGTGTGTGTGTGTGTGTGTGTGTGTGTGTGTGTGTGTGTGTGTGTGTGTGTGTGTGTGCGTGCGTGCGTGCGTGCGTGCGTGCGTGCGTGCGTGCGTGCGTGCGTGCGTGCGTGCGTGCGTGCGTGCGTGCGTGCGTGCGTGCGTGCGTGCGTGCGTGCGTGCGTGCGTGCGTGCGTGCGTGCGTGCGTGCGTGCGAGGGATGATGATGATGGTTTGGGTGTGTGGGGTCATGTGGGGGTGGTTAGAGTAATCCATGAAAGCAACAAATAAATGTAATTCAGACGTAAATTGGACGTGACTGTCGTGAAAGTGTTCCTCTCATGGGAATGGCTGCCGTCCTAAGCCGGGCACACATAGTAGAAGGTGGGGGTGGTAGGTGGATGGGCACGGTGTGCACGATGTGGGCGAAAGTTCGTCCCTTCTTCATACCCAATCAAGCAACCACCACACTCTATTACACACGAGGCTTATCCTCACTCTGTAGGTGGCTGCACCCTGTACACCTCCTGTACACACTCTGTAGGTGGCTGCACCCTGTACACCTCCTGTACACACTCTGTAGGTGGCTGCACCCTGTACACCTCCTGTACACACTCTGTAGGTGGCTGCACCCTGTACACCTCCTGTACACACTCTGTAGGTGGCTGCACCCTGTACACCTCCTGTACACACTCTGTAGGTGGCTGCACCCTGTACACCTCCTGTACACACTCTGTAGGTGGCTGCACCCTGTACACCTCCTGTACACACTCTGTAGGTGGCTGCGGCCACACTTCCTCTCTGCGGCCACACTTCCTCTCTGTGACAAAGGGGACATGCTGCTTGATTACATACTGTACTGATTACATACTGTACGGTACGGCGCACAAAGCAGATTGGAACTCAATGTCGTCTATAAGGTTCTAACTAACGCAAAAATACAAAAAAACCCCTTCAGAGGCGTTTTTTTTGTAAATACAATAAGCAGCCAACATAAAGCCATCTTCTTCTAATCTGTGGCTTTGCTCTGCTCTCTAAATGCGCTCCTATTTCTGTGCCACTACAGCAGGCAGTTTGTGTGTGTGTGTGTGTGTGTGTGTGTGTGTGTGTGTGTGTGTGTGTGTGTGTGTGTGTGTGTGTGTGAGTGTGTGTGTGTGTATGGGTGTGTGTGTGTGTGTGTGTGTGTGTGTGTGTGTGTGTGTGTGTGTGTGTGTGTGTGTGTGTGGGTGTATGGGTGTGTGTGTGTGTGGGTGTATGTGTGGGTGTGTGTGTGTGTATGTGTGTGTGTGTGTGTGTGTGTGTGTGTGTGTGTGTGTGTGTGTGTGTGTGTGTGTGTGTGTGTGTGTGGGTGTGTGTGTGTGTGTGTGGGTGTATGTGTGGGTGTGTGTGTGTGTGTGTGTGTGTGTGTGTGTGTGTGTGTGTGTGTGTGTGTGTGTGTGTGTGTGTGTGTGTGTGGGTGTATGGGTGTGTATGTGTGGGTGTGTGTGTGTGTGTGTGTGTGTGTGTGTGTGTGTGTGTGTGTGTGTGTGTGAGGGCAAAGGAGTGAGACAACAGATAGAAAGAGTGACACATTTGGTCAGGGGGGCGAGCGGAGGCGCCATAGGGTGTCCGTGTGAGAGGTGTTAGGGTGACTTGAACGAGGCTGACAGGCGAGAGAGAGACAGAGAGCGAGCCAGAGACCAGACACGCCACCAACTGAGGGATGTTCCAAGTGCAAAGTAGTAATTAACCCATTCTGGGCGTGAACCCCTTTTGGTGTTAGCATTATGTTATGCTTTAGCTATTGAAAAATTGCAGATCTACAAGCTCATAGCGCGCCACCGAGTGGCGCGCTACGAGCTTGTAGGTCTGCTATTTTTGAAAAATCGAAGAACCACTGACATAGAAACATAGCTTTTTCAGAAAACTGTCAGGAGGTAGAAGACATTTTTAGAATCTGATCTCAGGTTAACCAGTAAAATTACTCAATATCACAGGTTCATATTAGTCAATGATATTAGATTACTAGTGCAGTTCCTTTTAGCTGCTTTTCAATTACTAAACCACCAGCATATCAATAGTATATATTTCTGATGATTATTATTATTATTTGCGTGGATTCGAATTTGTTAGATTTGCCCGAATAATTGAGACGTGGTATCCTATCCTGTGTGTGTATAAATGATATAGATTTTGAATTTAGAACAGCTGATGTATCCATGTCTTAAAGCCTGATGTATACTTTGTTGTATGGTGTTGTAACTCAGAATATAACCAATCTACAAGCTCATGATGTGGTGCATTGCGACACATTGTGAGCTTGTAGATTGGCTATTTCCGGCATGTGACTCCATCGTACGATAAATTAAGCATAAGCATCCTTTGAGAAAGACATTTGAAGCACCAACTAATTTCCTTGGGGACTCTTTTCGCTGATCCCTGTGGTAATAATACTGCATGTAGACGTCCAGTATACAGACATGGATAGACCACAGTAAAAAAGAAAGATAGGAATATAATAATACAATGACTAAATAACAAACATGTACATTATATGACACAAAACAGACACAGAACTGTCATCCAATAACCACAACAATGATACAGACAGAGAAGTATACAATTTGCAATGACGTGGCAAGGGAGAATAAATATAGTCAAGTAGTTTAAGCCATTTTGGGCGGGAACCCCTTTAGGTGTTAGCATTATGTTATGCTTTAGCTATTGAAAAATAGCAGATCTACAAGCTCATAGCGCGCCACCGAGTGGCTATTTTTGAAAAATCGTTAATTTGGAATATATATTCTTTCAGAACGTTTTTAACTCAAATCTTTGCTTCTGGGGGGTCTCTCTGGAACAACATATTTTCAGATGGGGGTCGGCGGGCAATTACACATATTTTTGGGAGTCCCTGACAGGACATTGTTTGAGAACAAGTTGTTCTCAAACAATGTAAAAAAACAAAAATATATGTAATTGGCCGCCGACTCCATAACAACTGCCACAGAAACATGTTTTTCAGAATATTACAAGATTTTTTTTAGAATCAGGTCAAAATGGGTTAAGAAAAATAAAATTGGTATTATATGGTGCCCTAAATTCTTAAAGAAAATAAATAAAGTGGTAATGCCATACCAGAGTTGTATTGTTGCCTGTGATTCATCTGGCGGGTAGAAGTGGAGCAGCCTTATAACAAGGCCTTATTGAGCAAAAACACTGTGTTTTATTGAGGCTCTGGTGCTCAAGGCCTTCTCTTCAGGGAGAGCTGAGAGCGTGCAGATACGCAGGGGTTGAGAGGACAATGCATGAAGACACAAAGCCAGCCATTATCTTTCCTCGCCATCCCCCTTTCCCCCTCCCCCCTCCAATGATTAATGAGGGGTTAATCAGTCATTGCTTTTAAATTCTATATATATATTTATTTATTTATATTTTAACACTCCCAACGCGGATCGCGTATCAATACGTTATCAATTAATCAAACGTCGGGTGCGGATCACGTATCAATACGTTTCAATCACTTTTTTATAGCATACTTTCATTCATCTTTTTACCCACCCGGACAATGAAGAACCATCGCCCTATCATTGCTGCTTAGTCCAGCTCACGTGATCAGAAAAAAAAAAAAAAAAAAAAAAAAACCCTCCCCTCCTGAAAACAGGAGGGCGGGCCGCTTTACGTGTAGAAGCCAGTGTAATGGCTGCGCCCATGCCGATCTAGTCTGTGTTTGAAAAGAATCACATTTCACCTAACCTCGCCTCACCAGGCTTTCCACCTCGGACATTTGATTCCCCCCTCCCCTCCTGTTTCTCCAGGAGGAGGATCTTGCGAGGGGGTACATGCTCTCCTCTGTCTCTCGGAAAAAAACATGACGAACGCTGAACGGAACGCTGCCTGAACACATATGCACCAGATCGGCATTGCAATGCAACGTCTGCAACACACATGGACAGATGCATGTTTCCTTCTTCATACTGTAGAAGGTGCAACTGTTCTCTACAGTTGCGCGGTGCAACTGTAGAGAACAGTTGCACCGCTCACTTCACAGGGGTGTGATTTTTATTATTACAGTAGAAGTTTACAGACCAAACTGTAAATAAAAGGTTTACATGACTTTCTGCCTCAGTCCGTATATAGCGAGCTGTAGAGAACAGAGTTTGACCGCTCACTTCACAGGGGTGTGATTTTTATTATTACAGTAGAAGTTTACAGACCAAACTGTAAATAAAAGCTTTACATGACTTTCTGTCTCAGTCCGTATATAGCGAGCTGTAGTGAATAAGTAGAGAAGTAGAGTTGCACTGCTCACTTCACAGGGGTGTGATTTTTTTATTATTACAGTACAATTTTTTTCCTTATGAAAGCAGAGAGTCTTCTGTTTCATACGGTATATAGTATTTATATGTCGCTATAGGCCTTATTTTGTGAATATTGAGGAGTTCACGTCCATGTCTTCTCTGAAGTTATCTGGTGGGCACAAGCTGCATTCAATAACCAATTACTGTCTAACTGTAGATGGGATCAATGTTTACTGTTTTCCTCGTAAAAGTACACATTCAGGGCTTTCATTCGGTGTATAGGATGTATAGGATATTTATTGGGTTCAATTTTATATCTGCCTGTCAATGTCTCTGACTTTAAACCATCCATAACTCTGCTCGCTGTTCAAGATAACCACTTCCAGGCAAATGCAGGTGTTGCAAAAAGGTCAATATCTCCAGAATGGAACATGGTAAAATCAAAATGTATTTTTTTAATTGAAGTGGACAAGTTCAGCTTTCTTTTGATGTAGGCGTGTGATTCTCGCTATAAGAGAACATTTTACTGTGGGCCCCCGAACAAGGCCTTTGTGCAATGTTAAATGGCAGCAACATCCAAATAGGCCTGTTGAGATCTTCCAGCAATCAAAGTGTTAAAGGGCCAGCAGCCACTCATTGGCTTTGTTGTCTTTATTGAGCCACTGAGAGCGAGACTGAGTATGGGGTGGAGGTGTGGGAGGGGCTCTTGGGGGGGGGGGGGGGGGGGGGGTGCAGGAGGGGAGGTTCTTGTGGGATTGTGAGTGCATGTGGTTCCAGAGGCAGAGGTCCACTCCTAACCACTACATCTCCTCATGGGCATTCTCTGGTAGCCCCCCTAAGTTGGCCTACAGTTATTGTCATTTGAGGTTAGAATGGTTGCTGTAACCCCATTCATTCCCACCGTGAAGTTTAAGCAGAGTTTTCTGACAGCCGACTGACTGGCAGTGTGTTATTTTGCACTGATATGGCATACATAAATTCCGTCCACTTTGACTGAGACACATAGTAGACAGTAAGGTTTGTGGAAAGATTCACGCACGCACGCACGCACGCACGCACGCACGCACGCACGCATTTCATTTTCAATGACCAACGGCCCTTTATTATTATGTACTGAACAAAAACCACTTAAAATGACTCCACATCACATCATTCTCATATTTTATGATTTATATCATTCCATTACTGTCTCAAAATGAATGTGCCCCATACTGGCCCATGTAGACCATATAGGGCTTCAAAATATGTGGACGCAAAGATTATTACCAATGGGATTATATAGCAGAGAGTGTGATTGGATGGCAGAGCAAAAATGTTTGTATTATCAACCGTTTCAGGAGCAAGACTTCCTTCTACCTGAATGCAAACTATTAGCATTCCGCAAGAGAAGCCACAGCACTGCACTGCAGATAAACAAGACCTCTACGCCCTCCTTCTGTGTGGGTGTGTGTGGGTGTGTGTGAGTGTGTGGGTGTATGTGAGTGTGTGGGTGTGTGTGGGTGTGTGGGTGTGTGTG
Organism: Electrona antarctica; assembly: GCF_951216825.1. NCBI lineage: Eukaryota > Metazoa > Chordata > Actinopteri > Myctophiformes > Myctophidae > Electrona > Electrona antarctica. The sequence goes on along the minus strand of NC_136790.1, from coordinate 4,469,993 downwards.
AGTGTGTGGGTGTGTGTGGGTGTGTGGGTGTGTGTGGGTGTGTGGGTGTGTGTGGGTGTATGTGAGTGTGTGGGTGTGTGTGGGTGTGTGTGGGTGTATGTGAGTGTGTGGGTGTATGGGTATGCGTTTGTATTTGGGTGTGTGGCATATATTACATTCTATGGGCAGTGGGCAGGTGTAGTACCGTACATAACATTCCAGGACATCATTGTTTAGGCGTTCCATTAACTCAAGGTGAGCAGGTGGATTCTGTTTTTCTAAAGCTGTAGTCGAAGAAGAGGAGAAAAGAATAAGGTGGACTGAATGGGTTTCTTATCAAGAGAGTGGGCTGATTGTGGGACTGAATCACATTACTCTGCAGGGACGTGTGTGTGTGTGTGTGTGTGTGTGTGTGTGTGTGTGTGTGTGTGTGTGTGTGTGTGTGTGTGTGTGTGTGTGTGTGTGTGTGTGTGTGTGTGTGTGTGTGGGGGGGGGGTCTTGCTGTAATCGGCTAGGCACATCACTATCATATGGTCTGGGGAAGATTTATGACTTAATTATGGTCCAAATTGCCCCAAGCGAACTGTAAGACGGCCACCGGGGGAACACGGCTGCTCCACTGGGCAGAAAGACGCACTGGTGCAGAGCCAGGTGTTCCTCTATGAGCCACAACGTGTCAATACAGCCAGGTGTTCCTCTAGGAGCCACAACGTGTCAATACAGAGCCAGGTGTTCCTCTATGAGCCACAACGTGTCAATACAGAGCCAGGTGTTCCTCTATGAGCCACAACGTGTCAATACAGCCAGGTGTTCCTCTATGAGCCACAACGGGTCAATACAGCCAGGTGTTCCTCTATGAGCCACAACGGGTCAATACAGCCAGGTGTTCCTCTATGAGCCACAACGGGTCAATACAGCCAGGTGTTCCTCTAGGAGCCACAACGTGTCAATACAGCCAGGTGTTCCTCTATGAGCCACAACGGGTCAATACAGCCAGGTGTTCCTCTATGAGCCACAACGTGTCAATACAGCCAGGTGTTCCTCTAGGAGCCACAACGTGTCAATACAGAGCCAGGTGTTCCTCTAGGAGCCACAACGTGTCAATACAGAGCCAGGTGTTCCTCTATGAGCCACAACGGGTCAATACAGCCAGGTGTTCCTCTATGAGCCACAACGTGTCAATACAGCCAGGTGTTCCTCTATGAGCCACAACGGGTCAATACAGCCAGGTGTTCCTCTATGAGCCACAACGGGTCAATACAGCCAGGTGTTCCTCTATGAGCCACAACGGGTCAATACAGCCAGGTGTTCCTCTATGAGCCACAACGGGTCAATACAGCCAGGTGTTCCTCTATGAGCCACAACGGGTCAATACAGCCAGGTGTTCCTCTATGAGCCACAACGGGTCAATACAGAGCCAGGTGTTCCTCTATGAGGGTACAGAGCCAGGTGTTCCTCTATGAGCCACACCGTGTCAATACAGCCAGGTGTTCCTCTATGAGGGTACAGAGCCAGGTGTTCCTCTATGAGCCACACCGTGTCAATACAGAGCCAGGTGTTCCTCTATGAGCCACAACGTGTCAATACAGCCAGGTGTTCCTCTATGAGGGTACAGAGCCAGGTGTTCCTCTATGAGCCACAACGTGTCAATACAGAGCCAGGTGTTCCTCTATGAGCCACACCGTGTCAATACAGAGCCAGGTGTTCCTCTATGAGCCACACCGTGTCAATACAGAGCCAGGTGTTCCTCTATGAGCCACAACGTGTCAATACAGAGCCAGGTGTTCCTCTATGAGCCACACCGTGTCAATACAGCCAGGTGTTCCTCTATGAGGGTACAGAGCCAGGTGTTCCTCTATGAGCCACAACGTGTCAATACAGAGCCAGGTGTTCCTCTATGAGCCACACCGTGTCAATACAGAGCCAGGTGTTCCTCTATGAGCCACAACGGGTCAATACAGCCAGGTGTTCCTCTATGAGGGTACAGAGCCAGGTGTTCCTCTATGAGCCACAACGGGTCAATACAGCCAGGTGTTCCTCTATGAGCCACAACGGGTCAATACAGCCAGGTGTTCCTCTATGAGCCACAACGGGTCAATACAGCCAGGTGTTCCTCTATGAGCCACAACGGGTCAATACAGCCAGGTGTTCCTCTATGAGGGTACAGAGCCAGGTGTTCCTCTATGAGCCACAACGGGTCAATACAGCCAGGTGTTCCTCTATGAGCCACAACGGGTCAATACAGCCAGGTGTTCCTCTATGAGGGTACAGAGCCAGGTGTTCCTCTATGAGCCACAACGGGTCAATACAGCCAGGTGTTCCTCTATGAGCCACAACGGGTCAATACAGCCAGCCAGCCCAAACGGAGACAACATTGCTGACCTCAGTCCAGTGCTATAACCACCACAACCTTAAAGTTGTGAAAATGTGAAAAATCCCTGCTTTGAGATCGAAAAGATTTATGACTCTCACTTTGGTTAGGGGAGAACATGTTTCCCATTTCCTATGCAATCTACAGTAAGCATGTGTTAGAGACTGCAGGGCAGAGAGAAATGGGGCCCGTGGAATAGAGCGTTGCAGTCCCGCCCCCTACCATGGACCAGGAAATGAATCCCAATGCATTTCAAAAAGTATTTATTTAAAGACGGTTACGCCACGGACAAAGCCAACTCGAGTCGTGACAACTCATGACAACACAAACAATATTTTGGACCAAACAAATAATTACAAAGAAGAAAAACAACAAAAAAAGTGTTGTAACCTGCCGTTTTTTTCTTTTTTCTTCTTTCTAATTATTTGTTCGGCCCAAAACATTTTGTTTGTTGTCATGATTTGTCAAGACTCGAGTTGGCTTTGTCCGCGGCGTTAAACGTCTTTAAATAAATACTTTCTGAAATGTCTATGAGGAAAATGAACGGAGAATCATTTCCTGGGCCCTGGTAGGGGGCGGGAGCCGCGGGACTGCGACGCTCTATAGAGAGAGGTGCAGTTAGAGAGAGAAAGTGACAGGGAAAGAGAGAGGGAGGCTGTGTAAAAGATTAAAAGCGCCATTGAACGTGGTGTTGGTGGTGACGGACGGTGACAGAAGGTGTCGAGCAGGGCACATATGGTCGGTGCCAGTGCAGGTCAGGCAGGACAGACTCTGTAATGCACCTGGACCTCAGCACTGACAGGACAGACTCTGTAATGCACCTGGACCTCAGCACTGACACAATGGCAGCTAAAGCCTGGTGGGAAGACACCTTCTCTAAACTGACAGGCAGCCACTCATAATAATATTAACCCATTTTGACCTGACATCAGATTCTAAAAAATGTCTTCTACATCCTGACAGTTTTCTGGAAAAGCTATGTTTCTATGTCAGTCGTTCTTCGATTTTTCAAAAATAGCAGACCTACAAGCTCATAGCGCGCCACTCGGTGGCGTGCTATGAGCTTGTAGATCTGCTATTTTTCAATAGCTAAAGCATAACATAATGCTAACACCAAAAGGGGTCCCGCCCAAAATGGGTTAATCCTAGAATGAATAATCATATGAAATCCTCAGTGCTCATTTAACTTTGAATGTGGTTGGATTGGATGTGCACATTCTGATGTACAGCAAATGGATGAATTAAAACTCAGTGTTTTACTATTGTATAGAGGCAGGTGGGATTCGTAGCTAGCTACGTAGGCTGTCTGGTAATTCAGATGTCACAGGTTCGTGTGTGACACTGAACTACTACTTTCTATCAGTCCTTATATGTGACACCGATAAGGCACTGAGCTGAATGCTTAAAATCTAAGCGCTCCGTGTTGACATCGAGTAGGCTGTTTAGGAAGATAGACTCGGACTGGCACTACATTAGCAGCAGCTTAATGTCTAAGTGGTTAAGTGCGTATGTTGCGTGTCTTGAGAGTGGGCTATAGGAGCTCAATCTGGTGACTTGACATGACCCACGCATGCAATTATGCATTTCATTGCGATGTAAGATTCCCTGAAGAGAATTTACATAATTATGGATTATCCAAATTACCTAAATGATGCCCTAAGTTGTTCATAAATCATTCATCAGCTGTTCGTTTCTTAAACCGGTTCAATGCACCTGAGCGTTTAGGTTGCATTCTATTCTCTGCTAGAGATTTAAAGTGTGAACATTGCGTGCATACAAATATGGGCTAAAGGATAATGAAGGCCTGGGCCATGGCTCAGTGGTCCAGGCACCTTGGCTGGCAATCCAGTCTGGCAGTGTGCCGCGGGTTCGACTCCCGATCCCGACGGCCTTTACTGCATGTCATCCCCCCCATCTCTCTCCCCATCTCCTGTCAGCCTACTGTCTGTCCCTCCATAAAATATATAAAATAAAGGCGAAAGCCAAAAAAAAAACATTTATAGGATAATGAAAAAACATTGGCCCAGTCGAATGTAAAAATATATAGATTCATGATGATCACTTTACTTTCATATACTGTAGCATTTACTTAGATTTATGCTGAAATGAGAAAATAAGTCATTCTGTTTCAACACAGTGAATTTATTCACCAATGTTTTACGGGGAATAACCAAAGTGTGTTGCTGCTCATGGACCGATTTGGTCGATGGGATTTTCATTTCATTAACATGCATTAGAAAAATGACAAATACAATCTTGAATTGTCATTGAAATGGTCATGATTGCCAACCATTTCTAAAAATGTATGAATCTGGGTGCAGCAGTGTGGAAATAGATAGTGTTATCCATATATTATATATATATATATGTTTTATTCCAGCCCAAGCCATTTATTGCTAACAGCATTATGAGCAGTTCAATTACTGTAGCAACGATCCAATCCACTTTATTTATATAGCCCATTTTACAACTCGAGGTTTACAAAGTGCTGCACCGAAAATCAAAAAGCTAAATACACTGTTTAATTTGAAGCAGAAAAGCAAGAAAATCACACAGTAAAAAAGAAACAGCGTCTAGTGAAACAAAAACAGACCACAGACACTCAAACAGGATTAAAAGCCAAGGTATAAAGGTGGGACTTAAAGGGGCATTCCACTCATTTTAAAGGTGGGACTTAAGGCCATATTTAAGCCTCGATGGTGGGGGCCAGTTTTGCATTTCATAATGTGGGCGCTACGGCAGAAAAGGCTCGGACCCCTCTGGTCTTTAAGTGGTAAATGGTAAATGGTGCATTTATATAGCGCCTTTATCCAAGGCGCTTTACATAGATTACATTCACCCATTCACACACACATTCATACACCGATTGCGGCGGAAGCCATGCAAGGTACCAACCAGCACATCGGGAGCAATTTGGGGTTCAGTGTCTTGCCCAAGGACACTTCGACATGTAGACAGGAGGAGCCGGGATTCGAACCGCCGACCCATGGATCATTGGACGACCTGCTCTACCTCTTGAGCCACAGTCGCCCCTTAAGCGTGTCTTCTTTGTGACCTCGTTAAAACTGGCCCGCAGACTGCAATGACCTCTATGAGTTCAGAGAGATACTGAGGTGCCAAACCATTCAGTGATTTAAAGACAAACAATTCAATCTTAAAATTAATTATGAAGTGAACAGGGAAGGTAAGTGAAGCCAGAATCGGTGCAACGTGGTCACACCTGTGGGTTAGGTAGTTGTGAACTTGTGAATCAATCGTACCAAGACAAGTAGAAGTTGACTTGCCGACAGTCAATGACTGGCTAGCCTGACTGAATGTGTTAGGTTTCTGGTCTAGAGGGGCGGGTCGCGGCAGAGATTTGCGCACGCCCTGATTGGATCTCACCGATCTGTCAGTCAGTCAGTCCCCCCCCCCCCATCGGCCCCTCCTTTCCCCCCAAGCGCAGCGCTACGTAGCCTCGGTCCCAGGCTTACTTTTCTGCGAAAAGAAGAGCCTGGTCACAACGTAAGGCAAAGAAGCTATCGGCGGACGTATCCTCCGGAACATCCATCAGATGTATTTCCCCCGGATACGATATTTTCCCGACCAATCACAACACTTGTTTCATTCGCGGAGAATGTAAACTGATTTGTAAAGCATCAACGTAATTTCCTTGGGAGATACTTCCGCTAAAATCCCGCAACTTCCGATGATAGTCTTTTCAGCGTAGGTCTTGCCCAGGGTGAGCGCTACGTCACATAATTTGGAGCGACGCCCACCCGGAAGGGTTGACTCCTCCCACTTCTAGAACAGAGCGGCCAATGCGTTCATCCAGGCTTTAATTTTTTGGCGCCGACGAAAATGAAAGTCTGGTACCGAGGCTAATGACTGGCTGCTATTTATATACTGTTATATCACTACATAATGTTATATCATTGACCTAAATGGCAATTGAGATGTCTGTAGGAGTGTGGGCTGCAGGCTATCAGAAATTACTTTGAAATACTTTAGTATAAACTGTAAAGTGACACATTACTTTACCTGGGTTACATCTTCTGATAGTTGTACTTGAATGTTGACATGAAATAATAATCCTGTTTAGTGTTTCATTAGCGTGAACGTGACATCATTCTGATCATGAACACCGCTACGATAAAGATACCAAGGATCCAACAGTGATGTCACTGTTATGCAACGCGGAAGTAGTAGCACGGACTCGTAGTTGATTATAAACCTTAGTGACATCATGACATCACGGACGAATCCTTCGTATTGGTATCTTCATGCGACCGAGTCAACTTCTCGCCGTTGGAAGGTTATAGATTCACGGCCCGGGAAACTGAATCCCCGGACGCCATCTTATTAAAAAATACAAATAAATGTAAAGCAATTACTCTCACATTTACAGGATGGCGTGCAAATATATCTGTTTGCATTTGGATGTGTCTCTGTGTCTTTGTTTCCCAATCCACTTACAAGCCGTGTGGGCTTGTAGATCGGCTATGTTCAGCATGCAACCAATTGTAAAATTACTTATACTGGATCTCTTGTACACTAGTCCCTTCCTAGAATTTTAGTCTAGTTTTTAGCTGTTGATGAAATTGTCAATACATTTAGTTTTAGCATTAGTGACCGTGAATGAACCCCAAGCGAATGTTAACAACATTAATCGCCCCTTTTTCTCTCTCCTTTATAATGCTCTCTCGTGAAGGAAGTGGAGGTTCGTATGCCTATATTTAGGACGCTCTCTGGTCCCACGGACCGGCACCGGTCCACCTACCGGTGTCTGGGAACCCCTGCTCTAGTGTAGTGTGTATGCAACCATCAGTCTTGTTTATTATCAGACAGCATTTTGTTATTATTTGACTTGGAAATAGCTTTAGCAAATAAGATTAGTCAGAACCCTTCAATCCCCCAAACAAACAAACAAACAAACCAAACTGTCTCTCACCCTCCTCTCCACTTCTGGTTTCTCAGTAACGTTCTGTTTGTTGAAAGAACATAAAGATGTTCTCTGACAGCTACTGTATTATGCCATTATTTCTAGCCTCGTGCTTTTGGATTTTATTTATTTTTATTTTTCAGTCATGCATTTATTTATATCCCCAGGGTTGTGTTTTGATTACATTAGAAATAGCTTTTTACTGTTTCTGGTGCCATTTAACCGGAGTGAGTGCTTTTTATGTTGCGGATCAGGCAAAGAATGAGCTGTTGGCTTAAAGCTCTCAATGAAGGCTCAGTTCTCAAATGAAGGCCATGAGTCTGTGATGAACACAATCACTAGCGTCTCTCTCATACTCTCTCCCTCCACCCTCACTCTCTCTCCCTCCATCTCTGTCACCTTATCTCCCTCTCTCCCTCCACCCTCACTCTCTCTCCCTCCATCTCTGTCACCTTATCTCCCTCTCTCCCTCCACCCTCACTCTCTCTCCCTCCATCTCTGTCACGTTATCTCCCTCTCTCCTTCCAACCCTGTCACCTTATTCTCTCTCTCTCTCCCTCCACCCTCACTCTCTCTCCCTCCAACCCTGTCACCTTATTCTCTCTCTCTCTCCCTCCACCACCTCTGTCATCCTCTCTCCCTACCTACTTTCTGCCAAACACACAGACATTCCATGGTGACATATAAACGAGGCACCTTGAATAAAGAGTGCAGCAGCAAAACACAGTTTCCATTGTCTTGCCTCTGTCTGGAATCGGTGGTATGCGCTACTGTACTTATTTGTGTTCTCATGTGATATCCCTGTTACCCCTCAGAATGTCATGCACCACTGATGTCACTCACATACAGATCTAGCAGATCATGTGGTATGTTTACACCCTCTGGGGTGTAAATTATAAATGCTGCCTGTAAATTGGGTTCAGGAACATTTTTCTTTTAAGCAGGGATGATCTTAAATACTCCTTGCTATGGCATGTTAGTGACTGCAGATAGCTCCTCCTTTGTAACAATAGCCATTTCATGTTCGTGTAGATTGAAGACAATTGGTCACTGAGGTGACTTGTGATGTCACTCAAAGAGATCTACAGTATTCAGATTCCATCTGTCATGTATCAGCTATAAATAGAACGGAAGCCGCTAGAATGTAGTAGCCTGGCTAATAAGCCAGACTCAAATCACACTGTCGTGTGGTATTTGAGTCTGGAGATGCTGTGTATGGATCTTGTTTCCTGGGGGGCGGGTTCAAACATTTTCTCTTTGACGCAATTGGTCAGAGCTACTGTCAGTCAAAGGTCTCAAGCATTGAACATCACTGTACCAAAGCCCGCCCATATTGCATACCGTGTCCCTATTGGCCACACCAGTTATCTGGTGTAGGAAATGGGCGTACAATTGAGCCTCTCCAGACCGTAATCCGCCGGCAGGCAATTTTCTTTTGCCAACGGCTGATTCGGTCTGGCTTATTAGCCAGGCTAAGAATGTAGTGCAATACATTGCAGTCTTTTGTGAAGATTATCTTTTGGCTGCATTTAGACAGGTCTGAGGTCAGTGTAGAGAGACAGGGAACCAAGGGGAGGAAAGGCTGTTGACAAGACATGAAATACAGCTCTCCAGTCGGGATTGACCTGAGGACATTGCTGCTATGTGGTTATAATGCTCAAACCATTCAGCTATACATTACAATCCTACGCTGTTGAGAGTTAGCTACAGTATAGCAATACCTTTGTTTAAGTGGACGCATGTCTCCACTCCTTTTAAACAACCTCGGCTAAGCCTTTCTGAGAGGCACTTAACCTCTATTTGAGCCAGTGAAGCTCCTCAACACAGCAGCCAGTAGTGCTGTAGAAGTCTGTGGTGACTGGTAGTACTGGTAGTCTGTGGTGACTGGTAGTACTCCACAGCTCCAGTCTGTGGTGACTGGTAGTACTCCACAGCTCCAGTCTGTGGTGACTGGTAGTACTCCACAGCTCCAGTCTGTGGTGACTGGTAGTACTCCACAGCTCCAGTCTGTGGTGACTGGTAGTACTCCACAGCTCCAGTCTGTGGTGACTGGTAGTACTCCACAGCTCCAGTCTGTGGTGACTGGTAGTACTCCACAGCTCCAGAAGTCTGTGGTGACTGGTAGTACTCCACAGCTCCAGAAGTCTGTGGTGACTGGTAGTACTCCACAGCTCCAGAAGTCTGTGGTGACTGGTAGTACTCCACAGCTCCAGAAGTCTGTGGTGACTGGTAGTACTCCACAGCTCCAGTCTGTGGTGACTGGTAGTACTCCACAGCTCCAGTCTGTGGTGACTGGTAGTACTCCACAGCTCCAGTCTGTGGTGACTGGTAGTACTCCACAGCTCCAGTCTTTGGTGACTGGTAGTACTCCACAGCTCCAGTCTGTGGTGACTGGTAGTACTCCACAGCTCCAGTCTGTGGTGACTGGTAGTACTCCACAGCTCCAGTCTGTGGTGACTGGTAGTACTCCACAGCTCCAGTCTGTGGTGACTGGTAGTACTCCACAGCTCCAGTCTGTGGTGACTGGTAGTACTCCACAGCTCCAGTCTGTGGTGACTGGTAGTACTCCACAGCTCCAGTGTACCAATGTCTGTGATTGAGTGGGGCTTTGCTGAAAATAGAGCATTATTATCAGTAAATGTTTCCAGTATTTCTGTGTTAGAAAATGATAATTCTGACCCAAGAAGTCTAGTCAAGGAGCCATTCAAATGATTCCCATCGTATGGGGTGTCTAGTGGCGCATACCAGCAGTTAGAACACTGATAATATGCTCCTTGTGAAGGAGCATACCAGCAGTTAGAACACTGATAATATGCTCCTTGTGAAGGCGCATACCAGCAGTTAGAACACTGATAATATGCTCCTTGTGAAGGCGCATACCAGCAGTTAGAACACTGATAATATGCTCCTTGTGAAGGAGCATACCAGCAGTTAGAACACCGATAATATGCTCCTTGTGAAGGAGCATACCAGCAGTTAGAACACCGATAATATGCTCCTTGTGAAGGAGCATACCAGCAGTTAGAACACCGATAATATGCTCCTTGTGAAGGAGCATACCAGCAGTTAGAACACCGATAATATGCTCCTTGTGAAGGAGCATACCAGCAGTTAGAACACCGATAATATGCTCCTTGTGAAGGAGCATACCAGCAGTTAGAACACCGATAATATGCTCCTTGTGAAGGAGCATACCAGCAGTTAGAACACTGATAATATGCTCCTTGTGAAGGACCCACGTTCCATTTTGGAACGTGGGTCCTTCACAGTGTCTCCCCAGTGTCTGCCCTCGATTTCCGTCTCTATAGCAAATGTAAATAAAGAATAAATGCCAAAGAATAATATTAAATCTCATAAATGTTGTAACTTGTAAGGCAGGGCAAGTTTATTCTTATAGCACAATTTGTGTTATTGTTCAATAACACAAAATCACAAAACACAAACAAATTAAAAGGAGTAGAACTAAAACTGAAAAATATGAGACCTTGTTGTTCAGATATGTACATCATTGTGAAGTTGACAGTTAGTACAGCGAGGGGATATCTTTAGATAAATGATAAAATAAGCAACACATTGAACACAAGCTCAGATGATTCCAGGAGGAGAGAGACGGGAGAGGAGAGAGGTATTTTATTTAATAATAATCATAATAATAATAATACAACTTTATTTGTATAGCACCTTTCATGAAATGAAATGCAGCTCAAAGTGCTTTACAGAGCAATAGAGGGTATGCGTGTGACATCATCATCAAACCCAGAAGTTATGCAGGAATGCCTACTGAGTGGCAAAAAACTACTTTCTGGCCTTGACAGCCCATACATCCAAACAAAAAAGTCATATCTGATTGCATTAAACAACATTAAACAATATTAAACTCACTTTGCATGTTGCTTTGCCACTCGATTTGCCACTCGATGTGCCATTCACTTTAAGCATGCGCATACCCTCTATAGAGATTAAAAAAAGCAAAGGGATAAAATAATAGCAGTGATGCAATACTGAATAGCTAAGGATTTTAAAAGCTCAACTAAAAGCAAGAGTGTAGAAGTATGTCTTGAGCTGCGCTTTAAAAATGCCTAGAGGCTGCCTGTCGAAGGTACAGTGGGAGTTTGTTCCACGCCGTCGGCCCGTAGAAGCAGAAAGCTGCTTCACCGTGTTTTTTAGTTGCCATGTTTTTAGGCACATTGACATATATCTAGGCAGGCAGTCGGTAGTGAGACCATTGAGAGATTTATAAACAAGTACAATCTTTAAAAAGATCTATCCTAAAAACAACCGGGAGCAGTGAAGCTAAAACTTATACTTTAATAATATGTTCTCTCATCTTAGTTTTAGTTCAAACTCTGGCTGCCGCATTTTGTTGTAATCTTTCAGTTTTGTTCTTTGGCAGTCCAGAAAAATGTGCATTGCAGTAATCAAGCCATGAGAAAACAAAGGCGTGAATCGCACAATATTTCTAAGGTGAAAAAAGGCAATCTTGGTAAAATGATTTATGTGTGTATTAAAATTCAATTCAGAATCAATAATGACCCCTAAGTTCTTAAAACACATGGATCGTCTGGAACTACAGAAAGATATAACTGGGTATCATCAGCATAGAAATGGAAATTCACTCCGTGATCGGTAATAACTTAATAAGTTCTCCCAACGGCAGTATGGACAGGGAGAACAAGAAAGTACCAAGAATTGAGCCCCATGTGGAATACCAGAACCAATGTCATGTTTGTCTGAATCAAACTCGGCTAGATTCAACAACTCATGTAGTGTCTGTCATGTAGTAGCACCCAATTCTCTTTGACGAGTGAATGGAGTCTTGTCATTATTTACTGTTTACAGTCCATGTCAGCTTTTGAATTTTTATGAGCTCGCAATGGAGCTCTTCAATCCTTGATAAAAGAATATTTTCTTGAGCAGGCTATTGATTAAATCAAACCATAAGTAGGCATTGCCCCGCCCCCCGCTATTGCCTTCCCCACAGCGCACAATATTGACCTGTATTCTGCGGACTGTGGAGTTTCTCTCCTTCCAGATGCCAGTGTGGAGGCTGTTTAACCCGTTTAGACCTAGGAACGATTCTACTTAATGTCATTAAGTTCTCACACTATTTCATGTCAAGGAGCCCCAGAATTATCTGTATTTGGCTGCCGACCCCCATCTCAAAATATGTTGTTCCAGGGACCTCCCCCCCCCAGAAGCAAAGATTTGAGTTAAAAGCGTTTGCTCTGAAAGAATATATATTCAAAGATTTGTGCCACATTTGCACGATTTTTCAAAAATAGCAGACCTACAAGCTTGTAGATCTGCTATTTTTCAATAGCTAAATTATAACATAATGTTTAAAACACCAAAAGGGGTTCCCGCCCAAAATGGGTTAAATACAGAAAAGCAGCTTGATGATTAAAAAGTGTCCAGTTCCCTCAAGAGCTGTATGAGTCAGAAGCCTGACGCCTCATCCCCGCGGCGGGCTGCTAAAACCGTTGAGTCTGCTCAGCCCCAAATCGCCCATAAGGGCTGAAAGGACCACAGCACATCTGTATTACTGCTCTCTTAACAAAAAGACTTTATGCAGTACCAGAACGTCTTCCATTTTGTAAGGACCCGTTCGTTGTGGCTGGTGATTTTTGCATGAATCCGTTTTTATAGTTGTTCTGCTCAGGATTTGAACCCAGAACGTTCTCAGCACTCAAACGAGGGAAATTCATTAAACTGCACTACAAACCATGTACTGTACAACCGATATTGAATATTGTGCCAGAAACGTGTTATTTTGCCTTGTATAAGAGCAAAACTATGTTTTTATATGTCTGTGTCCCTTCTCTTCTTACCCAAAAAGAGCAGGATCGTCTCGAGTTTGTTCAGAATGTGGTGGCAAGGCTTTTAAACTATATACTTCATTGGCTGGAATCCCCCCAAGGTTCTGTAGTAGGCCCCTTCCTTTTTTTCCCCCTCTGCTCCAAATCTATTCGCCGAATAATAATAATAATAGCCGATCTACAAGCTCACAACGAGCTGCCTTCCGACACTTTGTGAGCTTGTTGATCTGCTATTTTCAGTGAATGTTTGCACCAGAATAGTGACGCTCGGGTTCATGTGGTTAACTAACAGTTCTTGGAGCAGTGGGTTGGGTGTGGACCTTTTGTGGACCACCCTCCCATCAAAATAAATACAAATAATGCTAAAATTGTCTCATATTGAATGAGACAATGAAAGGAGAAATTAGGTCAAATGTCCGCCAAATATGACGTAAATCTGTCCGCAACACAAACATTAAATGCCATTGACAATGAAGGGAACATTTTCGTAATCTTGTCCCCACACGTCTCATATTTGCCAGCGACAATGAAAGGAGAAATTAGGTCAAATGTCTGCCAAATATGGCAGCAGGCAACAGGCATTCTGATTGGCCTGTATGAGATGATGCATGATGATGTACGATGATAAGAGCGCCCCTCACTTCACACAGGTGTGATTGTTTTTATAAGAATTTGAAGGTTTTCAGAAAACTTAAGGTTAGACGGGTCTGATTTTTAGAATGGGCCGCAGGTCTGAGGACTGAACTGTAGAACCAACTCTTGTTCTCATCTGTAATAATATACCATCCTACTCTGGAGTTGGGAACAATGCATGTTGGGAATAATGATAATAACAATAGTTATTTATGGAACAATTCTTTATGGAATGGTTCTACATTGATATAGTTATTTATTGGTTGTATCAGTACAGCCATACTACTGTGCTGATACTGTAATAATATGATTTAATTTTATTTCAATAAAAATAATGTCAGCTGCGTAGTGGATAATCAGCTGTGACTTTCAGAGGGTTTTGGTCTTATGGGAGTCTGTCATTAAATTCAAAGCCACTGGAAACACTAGGTTCTATTGAAACGTTAATGGTTAAAGGTCCATGGTTTTATTGATGCATGCACTTATAATACAGCTGTGACAATATTGTAGGCAGTCTTGTACTTAGACCCTTGTCAATAGTGTGTGCTAAAGATATATATATACACTGTACAATACAGCGATAAAAGGTTGAGTCATGTAGCCTAGATCAGGGGTTCTCAACGTTTTTGGCCGGGGACCCCCGGAAATGCTTTGGCAATGTCTCGGGACCCCCGCCCGCCCCCTCCCGACCCCCAATATAAATTGACTGCTACAATAACCTTAAACCATTTTAGGCGGGAACCCCTTTTGGTGTTTTAAGCATTGTTATAATTTACCTATTGAAAAATAGCAGATCTACAAGCTCATAGCGCGCCACCGAGTGGCGCGCTACGAGCTTGTAGGTCTGCTATTTTTGAAAAATCATGAAAATAAAAATTAAAAAAATAAATCTTTTTTTTTTTTTTATAATTTGGGGACCCCCTAAAATAATTTGGCGACCCCCCGAGGGGTCGCGACCCACGGGTTGAGAACCCCTGGCCAAGATCAGCATGGGTACTTGATGTGGATCTGAGGCTTCGTCCGGCCGCAAGTCATCTCATCATCATCATAACCTTTATTTCAATTCGGAGTACAATTGAGGGGCAGGACCTCATTTTCTTTAATAATGTTTTTTTGTGGCTTTCGCCTTTATTTTATATTTGTTTTATGGAGGGACAGACAGTAGGCTGACAGGAAATGGGGAGAGAGATGGGGGGAGGACATGCAGTAAAGACCATCGGGATCGGGAGTCGAACCGGCGGCACACTGCCAGACTGGATTACCAGCCAAGGTGCCTGGACCACTGAGCCATGACCCAGGCCAGGACCTCATTTTCAATAGCCGAATACAGAACACAAATCAACAAATTATACAGGTCAGCAATTTACAGACAGAAATCTTAAATATATTAATCAGAAAACATAATATGATACCAAAACTAAAGAACTATAAGAGATAGACAGATAGTTAATGAAAACAATTACAATGTTGAGCAAAAGTGCTGGAAATAATGTCACTGAATTGTCCCAGGGATTCCAGGGAAGGCAGTGATGTGATTTTTAAGGACTTCTGGATCTCATTCCAGTCAAAAGGAGCACTAACAGAGAACGCTGCTTTACCTAGCTTTGTGTTAGCAAATGGAACCTTGAGGGTCAGGAAGTCACTAGAATCTACACAGTATGATGTACATTATGACTCCATACTTTATGCAAGGTTTCATCCACATATGAGCCCCATTGACTTACAATTATACAAATGAATTAGTATAAAAGATGTGTTATATAAAAACACATGGAGCTAAAAGAAAATGTAGATACTAAATTAGCTCAATTTGGCACTGATCGTGTCCAGCGTTTTGCAAGATTAACTCCAGACAAACATGGCAACTCTCAAGACAGCCTAACTCCTACACTGCAGAACAGAACTGCAAAAACTGTAAAAAAAACAGAAGTCATAATCGAGAAAAGTATTCTGTTAAATTTTGCAATATCATTACAAAATATAGTAATGGTTCTTCATATTATTCAAAACACAATTCAGCCCACAGAGAGACATATTTCTTCCATTTGTCTGTGCAAGGAGCTTCAAAGGGGTTGGTACACTGTTCCAAGTCATGTTTTCTCTCTATTCTCTCTCCCCACTCGCTTCCCTCTCTCCCTCCCTCCCTCCCTCCCTCCCTCTCTCCCTCCCTCTCTCCCTCAGTCTCCCTCTCTCTCTCTGGTTTGCATTTCCTAAAAAAGTGCAGGAGTGCTGGGTGTACTTAGATTTAAACCCTAACCTCTGCAAGCATCAGAGAAACTCTTCAAGCCCCAGGAGTGGCTCTTTAGAATTAGCTTATGGTGTGTATATGAATGCATTAAGGCCCTCCAATCTTTTCCAGTGCAGATGGTTTAGAGCTTCATGAACTGAAATCTTCCCTGTGTAGCTTTACTGCATTGGAAACTCTTTGGAGATGTAAAAAAAAACAAAAAGGAAGGCCACAATCCATTGCAGATGGGGAGCAGGGCGGGCTGCCAGCACACTGTAAGTGCATGCAAATACGTTCCTCTCCCTTTAAGAGCGACTCAACGCGCTGCTCGTAAACGGGCAGCAGTCGGGGAGAGCGCGGAGCAGCGCATGGCGGCCTGTTCTGGAGTCTGCGTGGTGGAAGGACCAGCTGGCTTCGGCCCCTGGGGGCAGAAACTGCGCCACAGGGAGACAGATTTTTTTTTTTACAATGAAAAGGAAAAAGGGGATTTACGAGCCCTGACCTGTTCTCACTATACCTCCACCATCCTCCCCAAATCATAGCGTTGCTCTCTGCACCACGACGTCAAATCATAGCGTTGCTCTCTGCACCACGACGTCTAATCAAATCAGACACACATGGTCACGGAGGACCACGCATATTTGTACGTCTAAAAAGATCCGGAGAAAAGCCCAAGTTATAAGGCTGCAGGCGTCGACCCGTGACGGTTCATTTGGTTACATTTGTGAGTTGGACAAGTGGATGAATTAACATTGAAGACTACTAGGGCAGTATTATGCGTGTCTTAAGTACCAGGTCTTATGACTTAAGTTAAGTTAAGACCTGGAGGTGTGGCCAATGCTGTTTGGCCACTCAAAATAGCTAAACAGCATTGGCCACGCCTCCAGGTCTTAAGTTAAGTAATAAGACCTGGTACTTAAGACACGCATAATACTGCTTTAAGGGCTGTATTTTGAGTGTCTTAAGTACCAGGTCTTATGACTTAACTTAAGACCTGGAGGTGTGGCCAATGCTGTTTGGCCACTCAAAATAGCTAAACAGCATTGGCCACGCCTCCAGGTCTTAAGTTAAGTAATAAGACCTGGTACTTAAGACACTCAAAATACAGCCCTTTAACTGTGTAGCAATTATAATGTTCTCTTTTGTTCCATTGATTGATTGATTGATTGAAAAATCAGTTTGCAGAATTACAGTACATTTCAAGCACAAACTCAATACAAAGGCTGTTAACTGTGAGTGGACGACCCAATTAAGCATTACACTTGTTTCCAATAGGGTCCACAATGTTCAATTCATCAAAAACATTTAGAGACGTACAAATAGACACTTCTATATAGACAAAGGACAGAACAGGAATTCATCATAAAGGAGGTAAAAAGGGAAAAGAAACATATACAGTGAGGGGAAACAAGGGGTGGGCGGTGGGGGGGATTCACGTTCAGCTCCGCTCCGTTCCATGCCGCTTTGTTGATGTTAACGTGCAAAGAAAACTGTCGTTGTCTCTTCTCGTCGATAAACTGCATCAATATCAGGCAATCCAAACCATTATTGTGACTGTGATTATTTCTCGGCCATCTTGAGAACCGCTCAATGTAATGGCTCCATGTAAACCCCCCCACCCCCTGGGGCCCCAGTAGAGCTCCAGAGGGCCCCTGTAGTCCTGGACTCTCTGTCCAGCAGCCCAGGGAGTTCGACATTGAGGGGGGGGGGGGGGGTCTCACTCCACCAGCCTGTTTAATGAAGATGCCCATCATGCTCAGAGGGGTGCTCTCTGTAAGAGAGGTGAATCAATAGGCCTGCAAGGAGCCCGGCATTCTTAGGAAAGGAGGGAGGCAGAGGAGGGTATAGAGGAGAGAGGAAAGGAGGGAGGCAGAGGAGGGTATAGAGGAGAGAAAGACAGCCCCCCCAAAGGAGGGAGGCAGAGGAGGGTATAGAGGAGAGGAAAGGAGGGAGGCAGAGGAGGGTATAGAGGAGAGGAAAGGAGGGAGGCAGAGGAGGGTATAGAGGAGAGGAAAGGAGGGAGGCAGAGGAGGGTATAGAGGAGAGGAAAGGAGGGAGGCAGAGGAGGGTATAGAGGAGAGGAAAGGAGGGAGGCAGAGGAGGGTATAGAGGAGAGAAAGACAGCCCCCCCAAAGGAGGGAGGCAGAGGAGGGTATAGAGGAGAGAAAGACAGCCCCCCCAAAGGAGGGAGGCAGAGGAGGGTATAGAGGAGAGAAAGACAGCCCCCCCAAAGGAGGGAGGCAGAGGAGGGTATAGAGGAGAGAAAGACAGCCCCCCCAAAGGAGGGAGGCAGAGGAGGGTATAGAGGAGAGAAAGACAGCCCACCCAAACGGAGGGAGGCAGAGGAGGGTATAGAGGAGAGAAAGACAGCCCCCCCAAAGGAGGGAGGCAGAGGAGGGTATAGAGGAGAGAAAGACAGCCCCCCCAAACCAGCATAGAAGCAGACAAAAAACGAGCACAAATAGTGTACATGTATTTATAGGGCCAGAGAAAGGGCCATGTGGATGCAATGGATCAGGGCCTGTAAGGGCCAGGGAAAGGGCCATGTGGATGCAATGGATCAGGGCCTGTAGGGCCAGCGAAAGGGCCATGTGGATGCAATGGATCAGGGCCTGTAAGGGCCAGGGAAAGGGCCATGTGGATGCAATGGATCAGGGCCTGTAAGGGCCAGGGAAAGGGCCATGTGGATGCAATGGATCAGGGCCTGTAGGGCCAGGGAAAGGGCCATGTGGATGCAATGGATCAGGGCCTGTAAGGGCCAGGGAAAGGGCCATGTGGATGCAATGGATCAGGGCCTGTAAGGGCCAGGGAAAGGGCCATGTGGATGCAATGGATCAGGGCCTGTAAAGGCCAGGGAAAGGGCCATGTGGATGCAATGGATCAGGGCCTGTAGGGCCAGGGAAAGGGCCATGTGGATGCAATGGATCAGGGCCTGTAAAGGCCAGGGAAAGGGCCATGTGGATGCAATGGATCAGGGCCTGTAAAGGCCAGGGAAAGGGCCATGTGGATGCAATGGATCAGGGCCTGTAAGGGCCAGGGAAAGGGCCATGTGGATGCAATGGATCAGGGCCTGTAAAATCCCCAGTGTGACTTTAAGAGTGTACAAATGGATAAATGCACACTGAGGATTCTCCCTGTGTTAGTAAAGGCACATCCCATTAAAATGAAATGGATTCAAATGAATGGAAATAACTAAGTCCATCTTTGATTGATTCGGGAAATTACTGTGTTCAAACACAACAGTAAAACCTCTTTTAGGGATTTTGCACAAAACAGAGCCTTTCTATTTGCCAGTTGGGCCAAGGCCAGGGCGTCATGCTAGAATACACTCCAAAAGCCCCACTGTCTTTCATATCAACTCCCAGTCATGTCCAAACTATCTGCCGTCCTATCCTGGATGCTTGTTTGAGATGGAAGATGGAATGTAAACATTATCTGCTCCTGATGAGGTTGTTGTGAAAGCCACTCCCCCCTCATTGATTGTTACAATGTGTCAGAGCAGAAGCATTGCCAGGGGAAAATTTAAACACCTTCTTGGCTTCAAATGGTTCTCATCGCCGATGCATTGTGAGCTATCATTTGGAAAGCCCAGAATTGTCCGTATCTAGAACATTTCATCAGCTTCTTTTATCGCCATTTTTGTATTCATTTGAGGAACCTAATGAGAAACTGAGAAACTGAAACAATTTAGTAGGTATTGGATGGAGCCCGCACACCATAGGTATAAGAAAGACGTTCTTTATTGAAAATTCTGACAACATTTCGATCTATTTGATCTTCATCAGGTCAAACTGTTGTTTAATACAACAGAGGCTGCCATCCAAATGATGTGAATTCAGCTAGCTAACATATAGTTACCTAACCACTATCTAACCACTATAATTGACACATTTATGGAAAATACTCACGAAGAAAGCTTTCAGTGAAAACCAAAGGTTGCATAATATTAGCTAGGTGTACAGTAAGTGACCTGACGTTACTGTTTAGTTATTTTGTTATGACTAAATAAATTCCCCACAACTGAATTTCTGAATCAGTCAGTTGAAATAATCCCTATGATTTAAAAAAATAATTGTTGTAACAGAAAATGACTTTAAACAACATGAAACACTATTTGGCATCATTTTGCAAGTGATGTTGACCAACAGTTTATTCAACTCCTTACATTTCAAGCAGGGAAGAAAGAAAGAAAAACTAGAAAAAGTGCCCTTCTGGGCACAGGTCTCCACCAGGAGGATAGGACTGTGTGAGATGTTAGGCAAAATGTTTAGTAGTAATATAAACATGTTTGCCTTGTATGACAATTGGATGATTTGAGGCATTTTGTTCCAATCAACCTGTTTTGCAAAAATCAACCTGTTGGTGGCGCTATAACAGGCCAATGTGAAAAGGGTGGGATATATTCCTCAGCCTAGTAAGAAAATGTGTGAAAGATTTCACGTAAATTGCATGCTGTGTTCATGATTTGAGGCTTTTGTTCAAAACGGGGCAATCTTGCAAACTGTGAAAGGCAATTATAGCCAATTAGGGTGGAATATGAAATATCGGACAGATCCGACTTGAGCACATGACCATAGAGATACTGTGTAACGATTTGGACAGAATCTGGAGGAGTAATATCCAAAAATGTGTTTTACAAAAGTCGGCCTCCTGGTGGCGCTATAAAAGGCAGATGCGGAAAATGCAGGTCAAAGGTTTGTCCTTGGCCTCTAGGGAGTGTGCATGCAACGTTTCACGCAGATCGGTGCAGTTTTAGGTAACAAATGTGAAAAGCTGCCTCATGGTGGCGCTATAACAGGCCGTTCTGGAAAATGCGGGGCAGAGGTTCATCGTTGGCATCTAGGGAGTGTGTGTGCAAAGTTTGGCATCGACCGGGTTAACGGTGCCGGAGATTAGCTGGTAACGGACGGACGGAAGGACACACGGACGGACACACACACGGACGGACACACACACGGACGGAGTGCAAAACATACTCTCTCACCATGCCTTCGGCCTGGTGGAGACAAAAAACAACTTAAAGGTGTACTTTGAATATGGAAATACTTCAATGTGATTCAGTACAACAATAGCTTGCACATGTGGATCATTGTTAGAGGTTCTCCCTGGTGGTCTAGTGGTTAGGATTCGGCTCTCTCACTGCCGCGGCCCGGGTTCGATTCCCGGTCAGGGAACACACTTTGGGCAGCGGTGGCCGAACGGTTTGCGGAGCGGTCTTGTTATCGGAAGGTCGCCACTTGAGCAAGGCATTGAACCCCTTCCATGAAATGTTCTATGAGCAGGGTCTGGCTGTAAACAAGCATCCTGAGCTTAGTCCATTCACCCTGGGTAAACAAAGAACTTTGCTTTGCTTTCATGCTCACAAACAATTTAAATGTTTACTCGGCATACCGCTGCATGCCACAGTAAATTGGTGTGACGTTAATTTTCCCCAAATCTTCGTCCTGAATTGACCTGCAGTAGAATGCTCAGCGCATCTGGCGTATACTTCAAACTAGGTTAAGGTTGTCTCTATGCACTGAAAGCAGTCAGACACTGAAACCCACTTTTTATATGTATTCTACAGCAACATTTTTGGAGTTATGTTTTCCTTTGCTTTCATCGCAGTCTGTTTTTTGTTACCACGTGCGTGCGTTTCCCCCTTATCGGCTGGTCAGCCTCAGACGTGGTGACTACCGTCCTAGCTGTCTCGTCTGGGAGGTGTACCGCCGGAGAAAGAAAAACCACAACGTTCTCCTTCGACAGCTTCTCGTGTTGGCATGTGTCCATCCTGTGTCTTCTCGTGTTGGCATGTGTCCATCCTGTGTACACCAATACATGAGCTGCCTTTGTTTCTCCCCCCACCCCACCCCCCCTCTGCCCCCACTGTCTCAGGTTACTAGGCTATATGGCTGTGCTGTGTGTTTAATGGAAATGCTATGCAGCAAAAAAAAAGCCATGTGGCAGCGTTGAATATATGTACATCCGTAATAGGATACTCGTGAGTTCCCCCTCGGAGAAACTATTTGCCTTATTAGGCTGTCGTCTTGTGACTGCAAACAAGCTGCGCGGCACGGTGAGGTGAGATGGAGGAGATTCCTTTGGTTGACTGGATACTGTATACAGTACCTCTGGCTGGGGGGGGGGGGAGGTGTATGTCGACTGCAGAAGCTCCAGCATCTGACGCCATCCATCGCGGTGTACAGTAAGTGCGACACCGAGATGAAACACAGACACATCCCTGTCCCTATATGTCATCCGGTGGCACACTTCAGTGCACCGACGTATGAGTGTGGGACGCGCGTCAGCGTTTACATGGCACCTTGTGAGTTGTTACCTCCCTTCTACGGGTTGCTTCCGCTCGGGTCACATATAGGCCACATGACGTGAGGCACTGCCGACAGCCTGGTGAGAATAAACAGGGTATAAACTTGTCTCAGGGACATTGGGGTCACTAGTTTCCTGCACTAGTTTACAGAACGGAACACTCGCATCCAAATTACTAGCGCTTTTGTACCATATGGACGGCAACAAAAGAAAAATGGGCATTTTATACATATTTATTTGATACTGTGGAAGATCTCAAAACCGCACGTGCAGTGCTTAGGATTCTCCGATAAATAGCAGGCGTGGTTACGGCAGTTTTCCACTCTGTGAATCTTTCCACAGAGAGCGGTGGTGGAGAGGACTTTATCCCATTCTGACCTGAGATCAGATTCTATAAATGTCTTCTACATCCTGACAGTTTTCTGAAAAAGCTATGTTTCTATGTCAGTTGTTCTTCGATTTTTCAAAAATAGCAGACCTACAAGCTCGTAGCGCGCCACTCGGTGGCGCGCTATGAGCTTGTAGATCTGCTATTTTTCAATAGCTAAAGCACAACATAATGCTAACACCAAATGGGGTTCCCGCCCAACACGGGTTATAGCTGAAGTTCCTCCGGCAGCTACTGTTCTGCTGTCTGGGTGTCTGAGCTGTCTGAGCAGCGCAGGACTTGAGGCCTGTGGCCTGGGGGGGCCATAAATCCTGGTCCCCCCCATCCACCCCACTCACTAAACCAACACAGGCCCACATCAGGCCCCCCCCCAGACGGGGCCTTTATATGTCTTACATCTCGCTTTGACTTCGCACTGACCCACGACACCCTGAACTAATCTCAATGGTTTCTGGAGGATACGTGAGCACGGCCCGCGCCCTGACCTTTCAGCTACTCTACAAATGGAATTGTGTCGAGTTCGCCTCGCTTGGTTTTCGAAGACGATATATTGTAGCACACCAGTGGCGTGTTGCAAAAAACATCTGATATCCGGCGACTGTGGCTCAGGAGGTAGAGCAGGTCGTCCAATGATCCATGGGTCGGCGGTTCGAATCCCGGCTCCTCCTGTCTACATGTCGAAGTGTCCTTGGGCAAGACACTGAACCCCAAATTGCTCCCGATGTGCTGGTTGGTACCTTGCATGGCTTCCGCCGTCGGTGTATGAATGTGTGTGTGAATGGGTGAATGTAATGCACAATCTATGTAAAGCGCCTTGGATAAAGGCGCTATATAAATGCACCATTTATTTATAAATGCACCATTTATATCCAAGTCGTTTAATCAAATCTATTATTTAAACACCGACCGAAAACATTCTCTCAATGGGTGGATATAATTCGTTGAGTGGTTCCCAAAACGTTTTTGAATTAATTATTAAAATGTATTAATATATTTCCCATACAGTAGATTAAAATGGCATCAGTAATTATAGTGAAATTTGCCAGGCTGAGTAAAAAGAT
Source organism: Electrona antarctica (assembly GCF_951216825.1). Taxonomy (NCBI): domain Eukaryota; kingdom Metazoa; phylum Chordata; class Actinopteri; order Myctophiformes; family Myctophidae; genus Electrona; species Electrona antarctica. The sequence goes on along the minus strand of NC_136790.1, from coordinate 4,446,291 downwards.
TAAATTACATTTTTAGTTTAAATCTTTTTTTTGGAAGCACACTTCCAAAAGCTCATTCTGTCTCCTCTGGCAAGAGAGACTGCAGTGGAAGGATTTAGCCTCTTTCAAATCGCTCATTACCACATGTCTGATTAAAGTAAACACCATAATTGACTGGGTCCACCATGACCATGTCTCTTGTCCTACACTTGCACTTCATTTACTGTCATCTATTAATCCATTGAGACCTGGAACGCATCCATGTCACGTTAGCGTTTAACCACATTAACCATTAACCCATTTTGGGGCGGGAACCCCTTTTGGTGTTTTAAACATTGTTATAATTTAGCTATTGAAAAATAGCAGATCTACAAGTTCATAGCGCGCCACCGAGTGGCGCGCTATGAACTTGTAGGTCTGCTATTTTTGAAAAATCGTTCAAATGTGCCTCAAATCTTTCCGAAAATTGTCATGATTTAGAAAACTTTTTTTTTTTAAATTTCGACGTCAGACCTGAATGGGTTAAGCTGTCATCCAGCATCGGAAATATGCGTAAACACAGACCGCAGAGGCACAATTAGGAAGTTGTGGAACAAAAAAGAAGTGGACAGCAGGAAAGACAATTTGTGTGCGGCATATTTGCGGTTCTGGCAATTTGTGCTCTTGTGTTGGGCGTTTTTATTTACTTTTTTTTGTACTGTTGTTTATGTACACATAAGTGTACAAAATGAAATTGCTCCACGTAATTTGTCCTGCATTCCATAGGGAAGGATAATTCCCGTGCCCCAGGAGTGAATTGTAACCCACATTGTGGTCTCACGTGCAGAAAAGCATAGATGAATCAGGGGTGGGGTTGGGGGGGGGGAGATCGTAGTTGATGCCCGGAAAGTCCCACGGGACTGTTTATGTGGTTTTAACGTGTTGTGACTGGCCTATGTACAATGCAAGCCCAGTCATGAGACTCTATCTACAGTATAAAATGGAGATTGCAGTAGACTATGCATCATTTATACCGTTCTAACGTTACATATTACACCATCGTAGAAGTATGTCATCGGTGTGACATCTGTCACGTAAATATGAGCAAGCAGTGTATGTGGTATTGGTATAGACTTGAAAGTGTGTGTGTGTGTGTGTGTGTGTGTGTGTGTGTGTGTGTGTGTGTGTGTGCGTGTGCGTGTGTGTGTGTGTGTGTAACTTCCTTGACTTTGATGCAGTTGGCTGCACCGCTGGAAGGATTTGATACATGTATTTAAGATGAAAGAAATACAGACTGGAAAATATAACACACAAAAAAAGAAAGAAAGAATATATACGCACATACATACAGTATATATACAGTAATCCTTTTATTAACAGCACAAACACTTAAACGTTTCTCCGATTTTAGAGACTGTATTATTAACAGCATAAATGTTCGCATTTTGAGATACTTGTTGACTTGGTGAATATCATTGTTACAGTATGTATCTGATAAGAAAGTAATGCTCTCCACACATTGTGGTGGTGAGGTACTGATCACAGAGTAAAACAGCAGCTCTTTATTTTCTGCCATGTTGGTCAAGTGGCCTTCTTTAAGATCAGAAAAGTATCGTGCTACTGTATGTGTAACACTGAAGACAATTACTTAATTATTTATATACAGTATGAGAATCTCCGTTCCTCAAAGTCTTCCTCTTACACTCTGAATGTTCTCACTCTCATGATCTCGCCTTGTCTGTTTTTCCTCTTTGCAGCTCCATCCTCCGTGTCCATCATGCATCAGGTCAGCCGTACGGTGGACAGCATCACACTCTCCTGGTCCCAACCCGACCAGCCCAATGGAGTCATTCTGGACTATGAACTGCAGTACTATGAAAAGGTACGCACGCACACGTGCACGCACGCACATTTCGATTTCTTTATTTGAATCTACAAATTACAATTAATTTTTACAAGGAAACAAATATAACGGGGTTGACAGTTCATGTTCACTTAAGGATACACATGGCACCTCCTCCTCCACACAGACAAACTGCCTAGAACAGCCGAAACAGAACAGTATTTGGCAAGTTGTTTGGCTTTGCTTTTTGTCATGCGAGCTATTCTTAGGCACTCATGGTCAATTTATGCCGAATATCAGTATGGCAAATCTACAGCGATACAGCCATGCAAGGCACCAACCAGCACATCGGGAGCAATTTGGGGTTTAGTGTCTTGCCCAAGGACACTTCGACATGTAGACAGGAGGAGCCGGGATTCGAACCGCCGACCCATGGATCATTGGATGACCTGCTCTACCTCCTGAGCCACAGCCGCCCCGCTGTGTATGATGATATGATGTCTTGGTGAATTTAATAAATAGGACCACAATGGAAACAATCCGTCCAGGCTTCTTCTACTCTTGCTTGAGTCTAATCTTGCTCTGCATATTGACGATTCGATGGCTCCTTCATGTGAACCCTTTGTTTGGTGAAATCATTTAAATCCAGAACACCTCCTCCTCTCATTGCGCCTCCTAGGAGGCCATGTACGACAGAGCTTCTGAACAGTGCTTAGAACTTCTGCTCGTTCTGTTTCAATTACAATCATGGTCGGTCAGTGGGAAAGCTCTCAGCATAAGGCCACAGGGGGATGCACAGAGATTTGCGGTTGAAACAATGGAGCACTGACTGTTGTAAAAATAGTATTCAAGGGACAAGGCAGCTCGGAATCAACATACTTTCTCACATGAATGCTACTAGTCACAAATTGTTTCCCAACAACAGCCCCCCCCCCCCCCCCCCTCACCATCACACACAAGCATGTACGCACTCACACGCACGCACTCGCACGCACTCGCACAATAATATAATATGCTACATACATTGCACACACAAATGCATACTGTACAAGCGTACACATAATAATAAATATGCATGCACACGGTCATGTACAACAACAACAACAACATACAGACAAACTATCTCTCTCACACACACACACACACACACACTCACACACACACACACGCACACACACACGCACGCAATGCAATGCACGCAATGCAATGCACGCACAGATAGCATTTGTTGAGCTTTCCCTGCAACCCGCGTGCGTCTCTTCTCTTTTGAATAATTCCTTTCTCCGACACAGCTGGAGAGAGCTGTCAAAACAATTGTCCCACTAGCCCCTGCTGTGACTCAGAAGTGTGTAAGTAGTGAGCAGCGGCTTGAAGGGAACACCTAAAATAGTCTCTTCTCTTCAGACTTGTCACTGCGTGCTGGAACTGAAGGAGGAGTACGACAGCGGTGGAGCTCTGATCATTGTGGCCTGAAACTGCCATCAAATCCACCTGACTCTTTAAAGCCTCCCCCTGACTCTTATGACTCAGAAGTAGTGTTGGTTTCGTCTACTAATACTATGACAAAACAATGTTCGTCGACTACTTTGTTTCACTGAGGAAAACTAAATGGAAACTAAATGAAAACTAAGCTATGATGACTAAAACTGAGACTAAATACATTGACAATTTCGTCAACAAATACAAACTAGACTAAAATGTTAGGGAGTGACCAGTGAACAAGAGATCCAGTATATGTCATTTTACACTTGGTTGCTTGCTGGAAATAGCAGATCTACAAGCTCACAACGCGTCGTGAGCTTGTACTGTAGATCGGCTAATTTTCCGCAAGTGCAAAATCAGTCACTTCGACGGCATCAAGGCCCCGCCAAAATACACCTTGGATGTCCAAGCCGGAGTTCTCCGTCCAAGTTCAAGGTCATGGTCAAGTGCCCAACACGGAGATTGATAAACTGGACGGAGATTAATGAAAACAAAACCGTTCGCATCGCTCTAGAGCCTTGGAGCGCTTGTTGCCCGATCCGATGACGTGTCAAAAAGTGACACGTCATCGAAAATCTCCCCTGCCTGTTTAGCTGACGAAAACGAAAATCTTAAAACGATCATAACTCCCGATCTAAATCATCCCGTCTAATTCTGAAAAAAGATCCTGTGTTTGACGGCCTTCCGCGGTCCAGTCGCGATAGATGTATTATTACCTCCCGTTGTTGTCGATCGACTCTAGAGTGGTGTGGCTATTGTTAGCTGCTACACAGACATGCACACCAGCTTCCGGTGCGCCGGTAAAAGTGGTCTGTGCGCTGATGGGCACCCTGGATGAAATGGATGAAATAGTTCCGGTCTTCTAAACAATAAGACATTCCAGGTGACTAAAATGTGACTAAAACTAAATGAAAACTATTCAAGAGACTATGACTAAAACTAAAATCTAAATTTGCTGTCAAAATCAACACAGTACAGTGTCGTACGACGGAGTACAGTATGCATCATTAAGCATGCCTCATAACTCTTGGCTAATCAGAGTGACTGAGCTGAGCGCTTCACTGTTTAACTTTGTTTCATGCATTCTGAATCAGGCCTTTCGTAAGGAGCTTAGTGCCAGGTATTGATGATTGAATTCATCCAGTGCCAGCTGTTTTCAGGCATTTTAACCTTTATGCGTAATGATGAGATGTAAACAAAGCTACGTGTGTAGCAACTCATAATGTAATAACCGCTCATAGTGTCTCTCGCCACATGGAGAGAAAAAATCACACCTATGTGAACTGAGTGGTGCAATTCCCCCCCCCCCCCCAACTCCCCCCCCCCCCCCCCTCTCTCTCTCATTAACAGGCAACAGTGCAGCACTATCTCTCTCTCTCTCTGTTTCTGGCACAACAGCGCCACTTTTGCCCCTACTGGTACTCATAGTCACATAGTCACATAGGTTAACACATAGGTTAACACGGACATTGCTGTTCCTTGGAGTGGTTGCACCACTCAAAAATATTCGACAGTGACCATTGGTTCATGAGTTAGGGGCCGTGGAAAAAAAGCTTGTTTTGACCAAAAACACAGTCTGGGAAAAAAATTCTGAATCAGGTAACAAAATAGGGCTGACAGAGTTTTTTTTTCTTCTTCCCACTTCCGGTTCCTGCCTGTTGTATGTGTCTCCTAGCAACTGAGGCTCATTCAGACGGTGGCGACAAGCGCCCTCTAGTGTTTAACACTAGAAAACACGAAATCGTCTTTGGCACCCATCACATCAAACATATAAAACCGTAGCTAAAATGAAGCTTGGGTGTATAGTATAGTCAAAGTGTCTTTATGAGAACGGGCAGGCCATTTCACGTAGCCATGTATTTACTTAATGAGACAGACAGTAGGATTAAAGCTGAGAGGGGAGGCGTCTTGGAGCAGGATTCAAATAGAGCAAACCTCTGAAGCACTGTGGCTTATAGACTATAGACTATAGACTGGCTCATTACCAACATTATGTACTGTACTGATACTGCAAAGACACACGCACGCACGCACGCACGCACGCACGCGCGCACGCACGCACGCACACACAAACACACACACTGTACATAATGAACTATTTTAGTCACACGGTACGTCATAATTGTTAGTCTTTTTGGCCACTGTACTGTAATTACTAATGTGCACCAATTCAACATATTGTTCTTCTCTCTCCTCTCCCCAAAGGACCAGTCGGACTACAACTCCACCACCATCCGGAGTCAGACTAACATATTGTTCTTCTCTCTCCTCTCCCCAAGGACCAGTCGGACTACAACTCCACCACCATCCGGAGCCAGACTAACACGGTGATCATCCGCGGCCTCAAGCCAGGGAACATCTACGTGTTCCAGGTCCGAGCCCGGACTGTGGCCGGCTTTGGACGCTACAGCGGCAAGCTGTACTTCCAGACCATGACCGAGGGTGAGAAATGCAAGCCAACGTTCAACCGAAGCACGCAGGGCTGTTATCAACCTCTCGTGTGCGGCGGCCCAGCGACCAAACACCGCTGGGCCCCAGCGACCAAACACCGCTGGGCCCCAGCGACCAAACACCGCTGGGCCCCAGCGACCAAACACCGCTGGGCCCCAGCGACCAAACACCGCTGGGCCCCAGCGACCAAACACCGCTGGGCCCCAGCGACCAAACACCGCTGGGCCCCAGCGACCAAACACCGCTGGGCCCCAGCGACCAAACATCGCTGGGGCCCAGCGACCAAACATCGCTGGGCCCCAGCGACCAAACACCGCTGGGCCCCAGTGACCAAACACCGCTGGGCCCCAGCGACCAAACACCGCTGGGCCCCAGCGACCAAACACCGCTGGGTCCCAGTGACCAAACACCGCTGGGCCCCAGCGACCAAAACACCGCTGGGGCCCAGCGACCAAACACCGCTGGGCCCCAGCGACCAAAACACCGCTGGGGCCCAGCGACCAAACACCGCTGGGTCCCAGTGACCAAACACCGCTGGGCCCCAGCGACCAAAACACCGCTGGGGCCCAGCGACCAAAACACCGCTGGGCCCCAGCGACCAAACACCGCTGGGCCCCAGCGACCAAACACCGCTGGGCCCCAGCGACCAAACACCGCTGGGCCCCAGCGACCAAACATCGCTGGGGCCGCTTTGTTGGAGGCAAGACAGCTGCCAGATGGCGTTGCTGTTGTGTTGTGACATAAACAATTCAAATGCTCCATAATTAGATGTCGTGCAGGAATTGCGATACCCCTAATACCAGACTATGCATGTTCTAATGTTTGATTGTGCCATCAGAGAATGTTTGGTGTTATGCGCTACTTTAATTGAATCAGGTTTCTAAAACCCATATACTGTATAGCTGTTTCATCATTCAGTATCAAACGAATACCTTTACAGCCTCCATAGATCATCTATAGATCATCTATGGATCTCTATCTATTAGAGATAATCCATAGATGATCTAGGCTGTAACGGTATACGTTTGTCAAACAAGGAGTTTATATATATATTTTTTTATACATATATAAACATTTTGGTAACACTTGCTGTGTATCCCATGTCATCCAAACGATTAGGTTAGGTTTGTTTAGACTTTCTAAATGTTTGGGTAGTTGCTTTGGGATAATGTGTTGGGATAATGTTGTGATAATGTTCTTGGGATAATGTGTTCTGGGAAAGTTCGATTTGCAGTATGAAGAAATGGGCTTCATTGAACTTAACTCAGTCCATCGTAACTCAAAGCATGTGTCCACATTTCTGCAGTGCTGCCATGAATTACAAATGACAAGAAGCATTTCACCGCTGTCACAACGTGTGCTCAGCTGTCACTCGCTGTCGGTCTTAATATCAAACGCCGAGACATAAAAATGCTTTGCATAATTTCATTAATCCAGCAAATCACTATGTAAACAAACCCTATACTATGGTGCCAGTGTTTGAAAACGCCGCAGCAATTATTCAAGTATTCGTCAGACCTCCACACTGCATACTTTGTTCTGTACAGAATATAATAATGTCCTCTCCAGCCCCCCGAGCACACAACGTTGTTGTATGCCCCAAAATAGCCGATCCAAAAGCTTATAGATAGGCTATTTTTGGCACGCAACATATCGTTATCCAATGAAGTACAAATGTGTCTTTTCATGCTCGGATGTGGTGCTAAAAGGGCCGTAATGCGGGCCTGCCTACTAGGGGTGTGCTGAAATATCGATATTGCGATATATATCGATACGTCCTCCCGCGATAAATAATCGATATCGAATATTAAGATATATATATTTTTTTTTAATAAAATAATCTTGTTTATAATTAAGTGATGAACAAGGAGGAAATGACAGCTAAAATAAAGCAAATCCCACTTTCACATTCCACAGCAACCAGAAGTAGGCTACTGAATTACTGGATGGTGATTTGTCCAAACAGCTTTGTGGGAATACAAAATGCAGAATGCATTTCCCCAGCAGTGGACAAGTCCACTGACACCAGTGATAATGGTCAGTTGGTGGTGAGGTATTATAATGATACCAGTGATAATGGTCAGTTGGTGGTGTTTGTGAGGTATTATGATGAGGGTATGAGTCAAAGAGGGAGTTTATTGAGTATTAATTTAGTGTTTGAGTGGTGCAACCACTCCTATAGACAGCTATGTGTGTGTCCCTCCCTGTGTCCGAGCACAGTTCCAAGTATTTTGTAGTTGCAGATATCGTGATTCGTGATATATCGTTGATGAAATTTCATACAATATATAGATATATCTCAAATATCGCAATATATCGAATATGGTGATATTATCGTTATTGAGGGCCTAATATCGCGATATATATCGTATCGTGAGGTACCCATATCGTCCCACCCCTACTGCCTACTGTATGTTTGCCTGTGTTAAAGGGGCGTAATGCGGCCCTCATGCCTACTGTATGTCTGCCTGTGTTGAATAGCTGTGTTCCCTGTGCCTGGCTGCATGGCTGTGTTTTTGGGTCTCACCCAAACACGCTCCTTCTTCATTCCACACGCCCTCTGCCAGATGATCAGCCATATCCCTGGCATCTGAGCGCGCTCAGCGGCGGCTTTGGAGCGACACCGGCGCAGCCAATCAAGATGCCAAGATCTCCGTTTTGGTTCACCCTGCCGTATGCCAGTCTGTCACCCACCGTTCCCTCCATATGCACTGGCTCAGATGCTTTCCCATATGCTTCAGCCCGGTGACTGTACTCTCTGTGTGTGTGTGTGCGTGTGTGTGTGTGTGTGTGTGTGTGTGTGTGTGTGTGTGTGTGTGTGTGTGTGTGTGTGTGTGTGTGTGTGTGTGTGTGTGTGTGTGTGTGTGTGTGTGTGTGTGTCTGTCTGGTTTACAGAGGAATACAACACCAGCATTCAGGAGAAACTGCCTCTGATCGTGGGTTCGGCGGCTGCTGGACTAGTCTTCCTCATTGCTGTGGTTGTCCTCATCATCGTCTGTAACCGGTGAGCCTCGTCCTCCTGTAGCTCCTCCTTCTGTTTACATTGTCTGGCCAGCCACTCCTGGCAATAAAACAGCGGCGCGCGCACGAGCGAGCTGGCAAAAGCAGACACTTGCTCGCTTTGTGTTGTTATAATTGTATTACTTACTTCCTTAATGCGGTTTTACAGGGTCCTGTGGATTGTTAAAATTACACTTTGTAGAAACATGCGCGCCATCCAAGTACTTGTGGAGATACAGCATACTTTCCAGTGATGATACGGGTTATTATTTCTGGTACATTTCTGGTACATCTGGTTATTATTTCTGGTTATACTGGTTATTATTTCTAGTATTTTGTAGTCTGTCTACAACAGAGATGGAAATTAACATTCAAGCTGAAAGGGTAAAAGAGTAAAGAGATGAAAATACAAAATGGCTGGTAGAATTTAATCATATTCTAATCTGTGATTCAAGGCTGATTTAGAATGATGTGCCTTCAGTCAGGAACCCAAGAGTGGTGAATTGTGCCTGATTTTAGTACTATCCTAGCTCTAGCAGTGCTTACATTATGAAATACATGACCTATTATGAATTATGATCATCACTGAAGCACCCAGTAAGGCAAGCTTTAAGAAAACTCCTAAAAACACATGATCAATAACCCTTAAAGGACCACTTCACCACTTTTCAACCTATCTTCATATAATAGGTCCTCACTAATAATCATGATAAAATGGCACGATTCTTTTCTACTCAGTCTGTGTCTCATAGGAGGGCTGTGGGCAGTTTAGAAACAGTCTTCCAGTGACATCATCATTAGGCAGATTATTTTTTAAACAAGATTGTTTTACAAAAATGTTTAGCTTTTCATTATCGTGAGAACGATGGCTTCCATTTTCGCATTGCAACTTTTCAGGACTAGAAAGCCTGCAGTTTTTATTAGCTTGTATTCCCCATCGACGATGTCACTGGAAGACGGTTTCTGAATTGCCCACAGCCCTCCTATGAGACACAAACCGAGTAGAAAAGAATTGCGCCATTTTTTCATGATTATTAGTGAGGACCTATTATATGAAGATAGGTTGAAAAGTGGTGAAGTGGTCCTTTAATGTTAATTAACCGACCTGAATAATACATTTGGTGGGTTGTGAGTGATGCTTAGTTTTACTTGGCTTTTATTGTCTTTAAAATGTTTTTTCATTAACCCATTTTGGGGGCGGGAACCCCTTTTGGTGTTTTAAACATTATGTTATAATTTAGCTATTGAAAAATAGCAGATCTACAAGCTCACCGAGTGGCGCGCTACGAGCTTGTAGGTCTGCTATTTTTGAAAAATCATGAAAATGTGGCACAAATCTTTGAATATATATTCTTTCAGAGCGAACGTTTTTTAACTCAAATCTTTGCTCAGGCCTTGTTACATGTTTTCATATGTGACTGATAAGTGTTGTTGTGTTTGTCGTGGACCCCAGGAAGAGTAGCTTCTACTTCAGCAGCTAATGGGGATCCAAATGAAGAGTAGCTTCTACTTCAGCAGCTAATGGGGATCTAAATGAAGAGTAGCTTCTACTTCAGCAGCTAATGGGGATCCAAAGGAAGAGTAGCTTCTACTTCAGCAGCTAATGGGGATCCTAATGAAGAGTAGCTTCTACTTCAGCAGCTAATGGGGATCCAAAGGAAGAGTAGCTTCTACTTCAGCAGCTAATGGGGATCCAAAGGAAGAGTAGCTTCTACTTCAGCAGCTACTGGGGATCCTAATGAAGAGTAGCTTCTACTTCAGCAGCTAATGGGGATCCTAATGAAGAGTAGCTTCTACTTCAGCAGCTAATGGGGATCCTAATGAAGAGTAGCTTCTACTTCAGCAGCTAATGGGGATCCAAAGGAAGAGTAGCTTCTACTTCAGCAGCTAATGGGGATCCAAAGGAAGAGTAGCTTCTACTTCAGCAGCTACTGGGGATCCAAATGAAGAGTAGCTTCTACTTCAGCAGCTACTGGGGATCCTAATGAAGAGTAGCTTCTACTTCAGCAGCTAATGGGGATCCAAAGGAAGAGTAGCTTCTACTTCAGCAGCTAATGGGGATCCAAAGGAAGAGTAGCTTCTACTTCAGCAGCTAATGGGGATCCAAATGAAGAGTAGCTTCTACTTCAGCAGCTAATGGGGATCCAAATGAAGAGTAGCTTCTACTTCAGCAGCTAATGGGGATCCTAATGAAGAGTAGCTTCTACTTCAGCAGCTAATGGGGATCTAAAGGAAGAGTAGCTTCTACTTCAGCAGCTAATGGGGATCCAAATGAAGAGTAGCTTCTACTTCAGCAGCTAATGGGGATCCAAAGGAAGAGTAGCTTCTACTTCAGCAGCTAATGGGGATCCAGGAAGAGTAGCTTCTACTTCAGCAGCTAATGGGGATCCAAATGAAGAGTAGCTTCTACTTCAGCAGCTAATGGGGATCCAGGAAGAGTAGCTTCTACTTCAGCAGCTAATGGGGCTCCAAATGAAGAGTAGCTTCTACTTCAGCAGCTAATGGGGATCCAAATGAAGAGTAGCTTCTACTTCAGCAGCTAATGGGGATCCTAATGAAGAGTAGCTTCTACTTCAGCAGCTAATGGGGATCCTAATGAAGAGTAGCTTCTACTTCAGCAGCTAATGGGGATCTAAAGGAAGAGTAGCTTCTACTTCAGCAGCTAATGGGGATCCAAATGAAGAGTAGCTTCTACTTCAGCAGCTAATGGGGATCCAAATGAAGAGTAGCTTCTACTTCAGCAGCTAATGGGGCTCCAAATGAAGAGTAGCTTCTACTTCAGCAGCTAATGGGGATCCAAATGAAGAGTAGCTTCTACTTCAGCAGCTAATGGGGATCCTAATGAAGAGTAGCTTCTACTTCAGCAGCTAATGGGGATCTAAAGGAAGAGTAGCTTCTACTTCAGCAGCTAATGGGGATCCAAATGAAGAGTAGCTTCTACTTCAGCAGCTAATGGGGATCCAAAGGAAGAGTAGCTTCTACTTCAGCAGCTAATGGGGATCCAGGAAGAGTAGCTTCTACTTCAGCAGCTAATGGGGATCCAAATGAAGAGTAGCTTCTACTTCAGCAGCTAATGGGGATCCAGGAAGAGTAGCTTCTACTTCAGCAGCTAATGGGGCTCCAAATGAAGAGTAGCTTCTACTTCAGCAGCTAATGGGGATCCAAATGAAGAGTAGCTTCTACTTCAGCAGCTAATGGGGATCCAAATGAAGAGTAGCTTCTACTTCAGCAGCTAATGGGGATCCTAATGAAGAGTAGCTTCTACTTCAGCAGCTAATGGGGATCCTAATGAAGAGTAGCTTCTACTTCAGCAGCTAATGGGGATCTAAAGGAAGAGTAGCTTCTACTTCAGCAGCTAATGGGGATCCAAATGAAGAGTAGCTTCTACTTCAGCAGCTAATGGGGATCCAAATGAAGAGTAGCTTCTACTTCAGCAGCTAATGGGGCTCCAAATGAAGAGTAGCTTCTACTTCAGCAGCTAATGGGGATCCAAATGAAGAGTAGCTTCTACTTCAGCAGCTAATGGGGATCCACATGAAGAGTAGCTTCTACTTCAGCAGCTAATGGGGATCCAGGAAGAGTAGCTTCTACTTCAGCAGCTAATGGGGATCCTAATGAAGAGTAGCTTCTACTTCAGCAGCTAATGGGGATCCTAATGAAGAGTAGCTTCTACTTCAGCAGCTAATGGGGATCCACATGAAGAGTAGCTTCTACTTCAGCAGCTAATGGGGATCCAGGAAGAGTAGCTTCTACTTCAGCAGCTAATGGGGATCCTAATGAAGAGTAGCTTCTACTTCAGCAGCTAATGGGGATCCAAACGAAGAGTAGCTTCTACTTCAGCAGCAGCTAATGGGGATCCACATGAAGAGTAGCTTCTACTTCAGCAGCTAATGGGGATCCAAATGAAGAATAAAGCATCAAAAGGCTTGGTATCCGTTGGTATTTTGGGCATGTTGTGCACACCGTACGCCACAGCCCCACGACAACAACGGCGTCGCCCTTTCTCTCTTCCCTGGCGTGGCGTTCTAGCTCTTTGTGTGTTTCCTCCCCATACAGGACGCGTACGTTCGACAGGGGAGAGTCAGAGTACACTGACAAGCTGCAGCACTACACCAGCGGCCACAGTGAGTATAAACCCATCCACACTGCCTCCCGCTCCTCACTCACTGTGTCTAACGCAAACAAACCCTTGCTTCCTCGCCCCGGCAGCCCCTGCAGCCCCAACCGGCACGCACACACCTGTCTCTATGACTACGGCCTTGACACAGTCGTATCCGTGGCTAACGTTCAACCCGCTGCCTCACACACCTGTCTCCATGGCTACCACCTTGCGTACTGGTGTCCTTGGCTCCATCCCAACACGGCTCTGCTAAACTCGCCCCACCGCGCCCCACTCCCCCCCCCCCCCCACTCAACCACCCCCCCCCCGAGTAATCACGTCGCTTGTTTGACTCTGCTCTCCTGAAGCCGAGGATTTACCCCTGTCGTAACCTGCGTTCGACACTGTCTCCGTGCATCATCACGTTTCACAGTCGAACCAAATCTATTGTTGTGGAAATAGGTCAGTGCTCGCCTGTGTAAGGAACCATTAGCATGCTAATGCCACGTGAGTCATTTGCCATTGTTAAAAAATTCAAAAGGGGGTTGGTGAAGGAATGGCACGATGTTCCTACTGCACTGTACAGTGTTACTGTACAGTGGTGGTGCACTGTCTACATTTCAATAACACAGAAATCATTCTAAGAGATGAGGAGAAACAATTTCATAACCCTCGCACAAGCTCAAATATTATGCCTCATTGTTATTTTGTCTCATGTTTCCAAGTTCTGATTCGTTTCCATTCCCATGGGGTTCATTTCGCCTTTTTTATTTCTATCTTGTCGGCCTTTTTGATTAGCTTGCTTGTTTGCAAAGTGATTGCTTTACATACAGTAAACTCCATTCCACCAGTATACGCAAATCAGTGTGCAAAGCGCCAGTAAGTGGCAAAGGCATTTCACAGCTATTAAGACAAGTGGAAGCCAACGTGTCCTTTGTGTGTGTGTCTGTGTGTGTGTGTGTGTGTGCGTGTGCGTGTGCGTGTGCGTGTGCATGCGTGCGTGCGTGCGTGCGTGCGTGCGTGCGTGCGTGCGTGCGTGCGTGCATGCGTGCGTGCGTTCCCTCACACCAGTCATACTTGGGGTGTCTGCCCTTGTTTTCGGTGCTCCATGCCATCCATTAGTGGGTGGTCATTTGGATGGCAATCTCAGCTTGGCCACAGATAGCACGGTTCTGATAATGGAGGATGGGGGGTTTTCCTTGCCTGGAGAGATCCTCTCCATCTGTTCATTTCTACTCCACTCCTCCTTATAGCTTAGTGTTGCCAGGTTTAGTGCTTAGTGTTGCCAGGTTTCTATGACTCTGTGCAGTGTGCTGTAGTGTTGCCAGGTTGTGATGACTCTGTGCAGTGTGCTGTGCAAGGCTCTCCTTCTAGCTACTGCACGGTCGTCGTCAGTCAGAAGGCTTCGGGCCAGATGTGCATGTGAGAGCCCGAATAATCGGATTTAAAACCTGGGACACTTGAGTCCCTGAACACTTAAAGGCTACCTTAAGCCAATTTACCTGGCATCAGGACATCGGAGAGCCAATTTATTTCCTGGAGCAGAGCTGATATAACGCCCAGCGTCCGTCTCTCTCTCTCTCTCTCTCTCTCTCTCTCTCATGGGTGTTAATCGCACCTTGACTCTCAGGAGTTGATATGTGTATATTATACACATTAAGCTACCTTATCCCTCACTGGGAGCACTGGGAGCACCATGTCGTTGCTCACATACTGTTACATTGTAGCCTATGAGTGCCTAGTAGTAGTCATCGCCACCATTTATATATCGAATACAATAGATTCCAAACTTCACCGGCAAAACATCAAGGAAAGGCTGGAAGGAAGAAGCACTTTCTATGAAAGCCCACACATGTAATGCGTTATAAACACTAAGTACTCATAACTACTATTACTACTGTCTCATAACAATAATCATAACACGTTATGTAATACACAACACATTTTATACTGAATACGGTCAGGAAATGGGGCTTCAAGGAAAGTGTTATGTGAATGTGTAATGAGGATGTTTATTCATTGCTTATCTGACTACGAGAAGTGATTACTATAGCCTCTCTTTCTTTTTCCAAGTGACTCCAGGAATGAAGATCTACATTGATCCGTTCACATATGAGGACCCCAACGAAGCAGTCAGGGAGTTTGCCAAGGAGATTGATATCTCCTGTGTAAAGATCGAGCAGGTCATCGGCGCAGGTAATGGAACATCTCTTCACTCCAACAATGGCTGGAGCTAAACGATGCAGCCAATTTAACCCATTCAAACCAGGAAAACATCTGTTTCATTTTAGATTGAGCTGAACAGCATTATTTTATACTGTGGCG
Source organism: Electrona antarctica (assembly GCF_951216825.1). Classification (NCBI taxonomy): domain Eukaryota; kingdom Metazoa; phylum Chordata; class Actinopteri; order Myctophiformes; family Myctophidae; genus Electrona; species Electrona antarctica. The sequence goes on along the minus strand of NC_136790.1, from coordinate 4,431,133 downwards.
ATTCAAAAATCATGACAATTTGTGCAAATCTTTAGTAAAAAGCAAAGCCTTTAAATTTTTAACTCTAATCTTTGCTTCTGGGGGTCCATGGCATAAAATATTCTGAGATTGCGGGTGAGCTGACCACTGATATAGTATATATGTTTATATATATATATATATATATATATATGTTTATGTATATATGTAATATGTTTTTTCAGAAAACTGTTTCAGAATCGGCCTCAGGTCTTAATGGGTTAATTGTTTTTACAACACAAATGAACGTAGGGAAAGTTGTTGCACTTAAGTTGTTTGAATTAAAAAAAACACCTCAATGTTTGCCACCTTCAATATGTCCACGTTCAGCTGGTTTCTGTGCCGTTCTTGTCGCTTGCTGTCTTACCTCCCTTTGTCGCTTCCGTTCGGCCTCCTTGTTTGCAGGCGAGTTCGGAGAGGTGTGCAGCGGCAACCTCAAACTCCCGGGCAAGAGGGAGATGTTTGTGGCCATCAAGACGCTCAAGACCGGCTACACGGAGAAGCAGCGCCGTGACTTCCTGAGCGAGGCCAGCATCATGGGCCAGTTCGACCATCCCAACGTCATCCGCCTGGAGGGCGTGGTCACCAAGAGCAGCCCCGTCGTCATCATCACCGAGTTCATGGAGAACGGATCCCTGGACTCCTTCCTCAGAGTGAGTGACGGAGCGATGAACTCTATATATATATTCAGGCCTGACGTCGAAATGAAAAAAACGTTCGCTCTGAAAGAATATATATATTCAAAGATTTGTGCCGCATTTTTACGATTTAAAAAAATAGCAGACCTACAAGCCACTCGGTGGCGCGCTATGAGCTTGTAGATCTGCTATTTTTCAATAGCTAAAGTATAACATAATGCTTAGTTAAAACACCAAAAGGGGTTCCCGCCCAGAATGGGTTAGATAAGTCTGATTCAAGTGCTTTCAGAGAGTCTATGGCTTCGTTAGATAAGTCCGATTCAAGTGCTTTCAGAGAGTCTATGGCTTCGTTAGATAAGTCCGATTCAAGTGCTTTCAGAGAGTCTATGGCTTCGTTAGATAAGCCTGATTCTAGTGCTTTCAGAGAGTCTATGGCTTCGTTAGATAAGCCTGATTCTAGTGCTTTCAGAGAGTCTATGGCTTCGTTAATTAAGTCCGATTCAAGTGCTTTCAGAGAGTCTATGGCTTCGTTAGATAAGTCCGATTCAAGTGCTTTCAGAGAGTCTATGGCTTCGTTAGATAAGCCTGATTCTAGTGCTTTCAGAGAGTCTATGGCTTCGTTAATTAAGTCCGATTCAAGTGCTTTCAGAGAGTCTATGGCTTCGTTAGATAAGTCCGATTCGAGTGCTTTCAGAGAGTCTATGGCTTCGTTAGATAAGTCCGATTCAAGTGCTTTCAGAGAGTCTATGGCTTCGTTAGATAAGTCCGATTCGAGTGCTTTCAGAGAGTCTATGGCTTCGTTAGATAAGTCCGATTCGAGTGCTTTCAGAGAGTCTATGGCTTCGTTAGATAAGTCCGATTTGAGTGCTTTCAGAGAGTCTATGGCTTCGTTAGATAAGTCAGATTCAAGTGCTTTCAGAGAGTCTATGGCTTCGTTAGATAAGTCCGATTCAAGTGCTTTCAGAGAGTCTATGGCTTCGTTAGATAAGTCCGATTCAAGTGCTTTCAGAGAGTCTATGGCTTCGTTAGATAAGTCCGATTCGAGTGCTTTCAGAGAGTCTATGGCTTCGTTAGATAAGTCCGATTCGAGTGCTTTCAGAGAGTGTCACGGGCAAAGACTCATTAACCTTGTATGGGTACAAAAAAATACATATGTCAACTAGCCTATAGTCATTTAAGCTGAACCGACTAATAGTCTGTCGGTAACTTATACTTGTTAAATTCTGAATGACACTCAAATACCGTATGACTGATACCCCTCTATCTCTCTCTCTCTCTCTCTCTCTCTCTCTCTCTCTCTCTCTCTCTCTCTCTCTCTCTCTCTCTCTCCCACGCACACACTCTGACTGCCACATTGGCTCCATAATCACCACTGGGTGAACGCACTAATGCATAGCCTTCCTGGTTCAAGTGAACATTAGTATTCAGTGCATTAATCATGTGCACAATTCCTCTCCTCTCCTCCTTGGTTAGCGTCGTGTCCGTCAACCAACTCCTCCGAGACGCCCGTCCTCTCCATGCAATCAAGCTGCACTATTAACCCATTTTGGGCGGGAACCCCTTTTGGTGTTTTAAAGCATTATGTTATAATTTAGCTATTGAAAAATAGCAGATCTACAAGCTCATAGCGCGCCACCGAGTGGCGCGCTACGAGCTTGTAGGTCTGCTATTTTTGAAAAATCGTGAAAATGTGCCTCAAATTTGGAATATATTTTTTCAGAACAAACGTTTTTAACTCAAATCTTTGCTTCTGGGGAGGGTCCCTGGAACAACATATTTTCAGATGTGGGTCGGAGGCCAATTACAGATCATTTTTGGGGTCCTTGACATGAAATATTGAGTGATATAGGCCTAGAAACATGAGGTATTTCAGAAAACTGTCAGGATTTAGAAGACATTTTTTTCAGGCCTAACTGGGTTAATGCTCAGATAGTGTGTCTCGTCCAATTATTGACTCGTGTTCTAACTGTTCTGCTCGGGCTTTATTTTTCTTTATGGTTGGACTCCAGGGGAAGAGCAGTGCATGTTCCCAGTTGGGTATAGATAATAAGAACAAGATTTATGTTTTGCTTTTGATGTTTGGTCGGCCATCTCTTGCCCTCACATCCAGCCGCGGTTCCACTGATTACTCTTATTCTACGTACGGCTTATGGCTGTGAATAGAAGCTGTTCTTATGGCTCTGTGTATAGAAGCTGTTCTTATGGCTCTGTGTATAGAAGCTGTTCTTATGGCTCTGTGTATAGAAGCTGTTCTTATGGCTCTGTGTATAGAAGCTGTTCTTATGGCTCTGTGTATAGAAGCTGTTCTTATGGCTCTGTGTATAGAAGCTGTTCTTATGGCTCTGTGTATAGAAGCTGTTCTTATGGCTCTGTGTATAGAAGCTGTTCTTATGGCTCTGTGTATAGAAGCTGTTCTTATGGCTCTGTGTATAGAAGCTGTTCTTTCACTCACCAGACATGAAAATACTCTGTTGGGTGCAAGTTCTATACACAGAGGAAGACACCCCCCCATATATTATAGTTCTACACAGAGGAAGACACCCCCCCATATATTATAGTTCTACACAGAGGAAGACACCCCCCCATATATTATAGTTCTACACAGAGGAAGACACCCCCCATATATTATAGTTCTACACAGAGGAAGACACCCCCCCATATATTATAGTTCTACACAGAGGAAGACACCCCCCATATATTATAGTTCTACACAGAGGAAGACACCCCCCCATATATTATAGTTCTACACAGAGGAAGACACCCCCCCATATATTATAGTTCTACACAGAGGAAGACACCCCCCATATATTATAGTTCTACACAGAGGAAGACACCCCCATATATTATAGTTCTACACAGAGGAAGACACCCCCCATATATTATAGTTCTACACAGAGGAAGACACCCCCCATATATTATAGTTCTACACAGAGGAAGACACCCCCCATATATTATAGTTCTACACAGAGGAAGACACCCCCCATATATTATAGTTCTACACAGAGGAAGACACCCCCCATATATTATAGTTCTACACAGAGGAAGACACCCCCCATATATTATAGTTCTACACAGAGGAAGACACCCCCCATATATTATAGTTCTACACAGAGGAAGACACCCCCCATATATTATAGTTCTACACAGAGGAAGACACTCCCATATATTATAGTTCTACACAGAGGAAGACACCCCCCATATATTATAGTTCTACACAGAGGAAGACACCCCCCCATATATTATAGTTCTACACAGAGGAAGACACCCCCCATATATTATAGTTCTACACAGAGGAAGACACCCCCCATATATTATAGTTCTACACAGAGGAAGACACCCCCCATATATTATAGTTCTACACAGAGGAAGACACCCCCCATATATTATAGTTCTACACAGAGGAAGACACCCCCATATATTATAGTTCTACACAGAGGAAGACACCCCCCATATATTATAGTTCTACACAGAGGAAGACACCCCCATATATTATAGTTCTACACAGAGGACGACACCCCCCATATATTATAGTTCTACACAGAGGAAGACACCCCCCATATATTATAGTTCTACACAGAGGAAGACACCCCCCATATATTATAGTTCTACACAGAGGAAGACACCCCCCATATATTATAGTTCTACACAGAGGAAGACACCCCCCATATATTATAGTTCTACACAGAGGAAGACACCCCCCATATATTATAGTTCTACACAGAGGAAGACACCCCCCCATATATTATAGTCCTACACAGAGGAAGACACCCCCATATATTATAGTTCTACACAGAGGAAGACACCCCCCATATATTATAGTTCTACACAGAGGAAGACACCCCCATATATTATAGTTCTACACAGAGGAAGACACCCCCATATATTATAGTTCTACACAGAGGAAGACACCCCCATATATTATAGTTCTACACAGAGGACGACACCCCCCATATATTATAGTTCTACACAGAGGAAGACACCCCCATATATTATAGTTCTACACAGAGGACGACACCCCCCATATATTATAGTTCTACACAGAGGAAGACACCCCCATATATTATAGTTCTACACAGAGGAAGACACCCCCCATATATTATAGTTATACACAGAGGAAGACACCCCCCATATATTATAGTTCTACACAGAGGAAGACACCCCCCATATATTATAGTTCTACACAGAGGACGACACCCCCCATATATTATAGTTCTACACAGAGGAAGACACCCCCCATATATTATAGTTCTACACAGAGGAAGACACCCCCCATATATTATAGTTCTACACAGAGGAAGACACCCCCCATATATTATAGTTCTACACAGAGGACGACACCCCCCATATATTATAGTTCTACACAGAGGAAGACACCCCCATATATTATAGTTCTACACAGAGGAAGACACCCCCCATATATTATAGTTCTACACAGAGGAAGACACCCCCATATATTATAGTTCTACACAGAGGACGACACCCCCCATATATTATAGTTCTACACAGAGGACGACACCCCCCATATATTATAGTTCTACACAGAGGAAGACACCCCCCATATATTATAGTTCTACACAGAGGAAGACACCCCCCCATATATTATAGTTCTACACAGAGGAAGACACCCCCCATATATTATAGTTCTACACAGAGGAAGACACCCCCATATATTATAGTTCTACACAGAGGAAGACACCCCCCATATATTATAGTTCTACACAGAGGACGACACCCCCCTATATTATAGTTCTACACAGAGGAAGACACCCCCCCATATATTATAGTTCTACACAGAGGAAGACACACCCCCATATATTATAGTTCTACACAGAGGAAGACACCCCCCATATATTATAGTTCTACACAGAGGAAGACACCCCCCCCATATATTATAGTTATACACAGAGGAAGACACCCCCCCATATATTATAGTTCTACACAGAGGAAGACACCCCCCCATATATTATAGTTCTACACAGAGGAAGACACCCCCCCATATATTATAGTTCTACACAGAGGAAGACACCCCCCCATATATTATAGTTATACACAGAGGAAGACACCCCCCCATATATTATAGTTCTACACAGAGGAAGACACCCCCCCATATATTATAGTTATACACAGAGGAAGACACACCCCCATATATTATAGTTCTACACAGAGGAAGACACCCCCCATATATTATAGTTCTACACAGAGGAAGACACCCCCCCATATATTATAGTTCTACACAGAGGAAGACACCCCCCCATATATTATAGTTCTACACAGAGGAAGACACCCCCCCATATATTATAGTTCTACACAGAGGACGACACCCCCCATATATTATAGTTCTACACAGAGGAAGACACCCCCCATATATTATAGTTCTACACAGAGGAAGACACCCCCCATATATTATAGTTCTACACAGAGGAAGACACCCCCCATATATTATAGTTCTACACAGAGGAAGACACCCCCATATATTATAGTTCTACACAGAGGACGACACCCCCCATATATTATAGTTCTACACAGAGGAAGACACCCCCATATATTATAGTTCTACACAGAGGAAGACACCCCCCATATATTATAGTTCTACACAGAGGAAGACACGCCCCATATATTATAGTTCTACACAGAGGAAGACACCCCCCATATATTATAGTTCTACACAGAGGAAGACACGCCCCATATATTATAGTTCTACACAGAGGAAGACACCCCCCCCATATATTATAGTTATACACAGAGGAAGACACCCCCCCATATATTATAGTTCTACACAGAGGAAGACACCCCCCCATATATTATAGTTCTACACAGAGGAAGACACCCCCCCATATATTATAGTTATACACAGAGGAAGACACCCCCCCATATATTATAGTTCTACACAGAGGAAGACACCCCCCCATATATTATAGTTATACACAGAGCATATATTATAGTTATACACAGAGGAAGACACACCCCCATATATTATAGTTCTACACAGAGGAAGACACCCCCCATATATTATAGTTCTACACAGAGGAAGACACCCCCCCATATATTATAGTTCTACACAGAGGAAGACACCCCCCCATATATTATAGTTCTACACAGAGGAAGACACCCCCCCATATATTATAGTTCTACACAGAGGACGACACCCCCCATATATTATAGTTCTACACAGAGGAAGACACCCCCATATATTATAGTTCTACACAGAGGAAGACACCCCCATATATTATAGTTCTACACAGAGGAAGACACCCCCCATATATTATAGTTCTACACAGAGGAAGACACCCCCATATATTATAGTTCTACACAGAGGAAGACACCCCCATATATTATAGTTCTACACAGAGGACGACACCCCCCATATATTATAGTTCTACACAGAGGAAGACACCCCCATATATTATAGTTCTACACAGAGGAAGACACCCCCCATATATTATAGTTCTACACAGAGGAAGACACGCCCCATATATTATAGTTCTACACAGAGGAAGACACCCCCCATATATTATAGTTCTACACAGAGGACGACACCCCCCATATATTATAGTTCTACACAGAGGAAGACACACCCCCCATATATTATAGTTCTACACAGAGGACGACACCCCCCATATATTATAGTTCTACACAGAGGACGACACCCCCCATATATTATAGTTCTACACAGAGGAAGACACACCCCCCATATATTATAGTTCTACACAGAGGAAGACACCCCCCATATATTATAGTTCTACACAGAGGAAGACACCCCCATATATTATAGTTCTACACAGAGGAAGACACCCCCCATATATTATAGTTCTACACAGAGGAAAACACCCCCCATATATTATAGTTCTACACAGAGGACGACACCCCCATATATTATAGTTCTACACAGAGGAAGACACACCCCCATATATTATAGTTCTACACAGAGGAAGACACCCCCCATATATTATAGTTCTACACAGAGGAAGACACCCCCCATATATTATAGTTCTACACAGAGGAAGACACCCCCCATATATTATAGTTCTACACAGAGGACGACACCCCCCATATATTATAGTTCTACACAGAGGAAGACACCCCCCATATATTATAGTTCTACACAGAGGAAGACACCCCCATATATTATAGTTCTACACAGAGGAAGACACCCCCATATATTATAGTTCTACACAGAGGACGACACCCCCCATATATTATAGTTCTACACAGAGGAAGACACCCCCCATATATTATAGTTCTACACAGAGGAAGACACCCCCCATATATTATAGTTCTACACAGAGGAAGACACCCCCATATATTATAGTTCTACACAGAGGACGACACCCCCCATATATTATAGTTCTACACAGAGGAAGACACCCCCATATATTATAGTTCTACACAGAGGAAGACACCCCCATATATTATAGTTCTACACAGAGGAAGACACCCCCATATATTATAGTTCTACACAGAGGAAGACACCCCCCATATATTATAGTTCTACACAGAGGAAGACACCCCCATATATTATAGTTCTACACAGAGGAAGACACCCCCCATATATTATAGTTCTACACAGAGGAAGACACCCCCATATATTCAGCCCACATAAATAATTCACATAAATTGTGTGAACTGTCAGATGCTTAGAAAATGACGTTGGCTAACGCCAGGGCTCCACCAGACGCGTTGCGTCTCCGTCGCGTGCGTCAAAAAACGCACCGGTTCAATTTTAATGCACGCGTTAATGTCACGCAACGCGGGCAGTGGAGCCACCCTTCATTGATTAAAAATCACACCCGTGTGAACTGAGTGGTGTAAGGTTTTATATAGCATGATCAGCTGTGGTCTGACGTAATGTCTGACGTAATGAAATCACACAAAATATGTTAAGTAAAAAAAGCTATCATTTTTGATAAATGTATGTATCACACCCGGATGTGATTTCACAACTGGCTGTTTTTGCGCAGAGAAAATGACCACGGTTGCTACGGTCATCCAGTTCACCCGGGTGTGATTTAATTACGTCAGAAATTATTTTGAACATAGCAACCATGGTCATTTTTTTATGCACACAAAAGCCAGTTGTAGGAGTGGTTTACACCACTCAAAAAGGGAACATTCCCTGACGGTGACGGTGACCGAGACGCGACGCTGACTCGCCCGGTGGAGCCCCGGTGTAAGAAATGACAAGCTGTTTGCTGTCATACAGTCCCACACACCCTCTGTCATACAGTCCCACACACCCTCTGTCATACAGTCCCACACACCCTCTGTCATACAGTCCCACACACCCTCTGTCATACAGTCCCACACACCCTCTGTCATACAGTCACACACACCCTCTGTCTGTCATACAGTCCCACACACCCTCTGTCATACAGTCCCACACACCCTCTGTCATACAGTCCCACACACCCTCTGTCATACAGTCCCACACACCCTCTGTCATACAGTCCCACACCCCCTCTGTCATACAGTCCCACACACCCTCTGTCATACAGTCCCACACACCCTCTGTCATACAGTCCCACACACCCTCTGTCATACAGTCCTACACACCCTCTGTCATACAGTCCTACACACCCTCTGTCATACAGTCCCACACACCCTCTGTCATACAGTCCCACACACCCTCTGTCATACAGTCCCACACACCCTCTGTCATACAGTCCCACACACCCTCTGTCATACAGTCCCACACACCCTCTGTCATACAGTCCCACACACCCTCTGTCATACAGTCCCACACACCCTCTGTCATACAGTCCCACACACCCTCTGTCATACAGTCCTACACACCCTCTGTCATACAGTCCCACACACCCTCTGTCATACAGTCCTACACACCCTCTGTCATACAGTCCCACACACCCTCTGTCATACAGTCCCACACACCCTCTGTCATACAGTCCTACACACCCTCTGTCATACAGTCCTACACACCCTCTGTCATACAGTCCTACACACCCTCTGTCATACAGTCCCACACCCTCTGTCATACAGTCCCACACACCCTCTGTCATACAGTCCCACACACCCTCTGTCATACAGTCCCACACACCCTCTGTCATACAGTCCTACACACCCTCTGTCATACAGTCCCACACACCCTCTGTCATACAGTCCCACACACCCTCTGTCATACAGTCCCACACACCCTCTGTCATACAGTCCTACACACCCTCTGTCATACAGTCCTACACACCCTCCGTCATACACCCTCTGTCATACAGTCCTACACACCCTCTGTCATACAGTCCCACACACCCTCCGTCATACACCCTCTGTCATACAGTCCTACACACCCTCTGTCATACAGTCCTACACACCCTCTGTCATACAGTCCCACACACCCTCTGTCATACAGTCCCACACACCCTCTGTCATACAGTCCCACACACCCTCTGTCATACAGTCCCACACACCCTCTGTCATACAGTCCCACACACCCTCTGTCATACAGTCCCACACACCCTCTGTCATACAGTCCCACACACCCTCTGTCATACAGTCCCACACACCCTCTGTCATACAGTCCTACACACCCTCTGTCATACAGTCCCACACACCCTCTGTCATACAGTCCTACACACCCTCTGTCATACAGTCCTACACACCCTCTGTCATACAGTCCCACACACCCTCTGTCATACAGTCCCACACACCCTCTGTCATACAGTCCCACACACCCTCTGTCATACAGTCCCACACACCCTCTGTCATACAGTCCTACACACCCTCTGTCATACAGTCCCACACACCCTCCGTCATACAGTCTCTGTCATACAGTCCCACACACCCTCTGTCATACAGTCTCTGTCATACAGTCCCACACACCCTCTGTCATACAGTCCTACACACCCTCTGTCATACCATGTCATACAGTCCCACACACCCTCTGTCATACAGTCCCACACACCCTCTGTCATACAGTCCCACACACCCTCTGTCATACAGTCCCACACACCCTCTGTCATACAGTCCTACACACCCTCGTCATACAGTCCTACACACCCTCTGTCATACAGTCCTACACACCCTCGTCATACAGTCCCACACACCCTCTGTCATACAGTCCCACACACCCTCTGTCATACAGTCCCACACACCCTCTGTCATACAGTCCCACACACCCTCTGTCATACAGTCCCACACACCCTCTGTCATACAGTCCTACACACCCTCTGTCATACAGTCCCACACACCCTCTGTCATACAGTCCCACACACCCTCTGTCATACAGTCCCACACACCCTCTGTCATACAGTCCCACACACCCTCTGTCATACAGTCCCACACACCCTCTGTCATACAGTCCCACACACCCTCTGTCATACAGTCCCACACACCCTCTGTCATACAGTCCCACACACCCTCTGTCATACAGTCCCACACACCCTCTGTCATACAGTCCCACACACCCTCTGTCATACAGTCCTACACACCCTCTGTCATACAGTCCCACACACCCTCTGTCATACAGTCCCACACACCCTCTGTCATACAGTCCCACACACCCTCTGTCATACAGTCCTACACACCCTCTGTCATACAGTCCCACACACCCTCTGTCATACAGTCCCACACACCCTCTGTCATACAGTCCCACACACCCTCTGTCATACAGTCCTACACACCCTCTGTCATACAGTCCTACACACCCTCTGTCATACAGTCCTACACACCCTCTGTCATACAGTCCCACACACCCTCTGTCATACAGTCCTACACACCCTCTGTCATACAGTCCCACACACCCTCTGTCATACAGTCCTACACACCCTCTGTCATACAGTCCCACACACCCTCTGTCATACAGTCCCACACACCCTCTGTCATACAGTCCTACACACCCTCTGTCATACAGTCCTACACACCCTCTGTCATACAGTCCCACACACCCTCTGTCATACAGTCTCTGTCATACAGTCCCACACACCCTCTGTCATACAGTCCTACACACCCTCTGTCATACAGTCCTACACACCCTCTGTCATACAGTCTCTGTCATACAGTCCCACACACCCTCTGTCATACAGTCCTACACACCCTCTGTCATACAGTCCCACACACCCTCTGTCATACAGTCTCTGTCATACAGTCCCACACACCCTCTGTCATACAGTCCTACACACCCTCTGTCATACAGTCCTACACACCCTCTGTCATACAGTCCCACACACCCTCTGTCATACAGTCTCTGTCATACAGTCCCACACACCCTCTGTCATACAGTCTCTGTCATACAGTCCCACACACCCTCTGTCATACAGTCCTACACACCCTCTGTCATACAGTCCCACACACCCTCTGTCATACAGTCCTACACACCCTCTGTCATACAGTCCTACACACCCTCTGTCATACAGTCCCACACACCCTCTGTCATACAGTCTCTGTCATACAGTCCCACACACCCTCTGTCATACAGTCCCACACACCCTCTGTCATACAGTCCCACACACCCTCTGTCATACAGTCCTACACACCCTCTGTCATACAGTCCTACACACCCTCTGTCATACAGTCCCACACACCCTCTGTCATACAGTCCCACACACCCTCTGTCATACAGTCCTACACACCCTCTGTCATACCATGTCAGCAGAATAACAACACAGTTCTGTTAATATGACTGGCGGTTAGGAGTCTTTCATCTGTCCCCTAATTGGTCTTGTCGTGTTTCTGAAGTGAGTGTGATCGAGCTGCTGACTATATGGGAAATGGAAATGTATGATATTTGTCAAAATGAACTACTTATTCTTTTAACGCATTCAAACCAGGAAAACATCTGTCTCATTTTAGATTGAGCTAAACAGACCATTTTTTTTAACGTATGATGGAAACAGCTACAGTGTACAGTACTGCGTCACCAATTGCCAGTACTCTGGAATCAGAGTTCATATCTTTTTAACCACTTTCAACCTGACATCCCTATATTCAAAAAATAATAATTGTGGATCTATTAGTACCCAGCTGGGTTGGCCACCCAGGGCCTGCCATTTTCATACTCATAACCAATTGGAATTGGAAATATGACAAATCTGACTGATACATCTTGATCAAATGACTCTAGAGATGTTGTGTCCTGGTTTGAGAGTTTGGGACTAAATCTGGTTAGAGTTTTTTCCGGCTCATTTGGGGTAAATTTCGGGGTTTACTAATTAAAAGACCCCATACCTCCGTACCTCCGGCCGGCAGGGAAGCGACAGCGCCAGAGATCAATTGTGGCAGTTACATTTTCAAATATGAGTGACTGACTATTGTACTATTGGACCGCCATTCGTATATGGCACGATATGAAGCACGTCTATAATTCCGAATGGGGAAACAAAACCGTGAACCAGGAGATGAGCGAGTGACGCCACGACTTCTGTAGAACATTGCTGAAGCGTTCCTTTAAGTGGTTAAATCAAGCCAACATACATGAAAGTGAAAGTCTGCCTGTTACTGTCTAAACTAAAGCAGCTCAGATATGGTCTACATCATTTGAAGTGCTAGAAAACACAGCGTTGCCAGTTTAGCCTGTTTCTATAAAACATATAGCCCCCTCGCCAGTTCGATCCAAGCCACGACATTCATGACTAAAACCTCTCAAAAAACTTTACAAGACATACCGACTCTCACCCACGCAACTCTTTTCTCAAACATCAAAGCTAGATTTCTGGGCGCTCACCTAAACAGCACGATACAGTTACATCATGCATATTGGTAAATGTTCGGAAAATGTCTCCCAGCGGTACTACACAGTGCTAGCAATAAAAACAATGGTATTCGCAAAGGAAAAATATAAAAGTTGAAATGAATTCTCTTCTTCTCCGGATCACAGTTACAGATCAAAACCACCCACAAGAAAGGCGATACGCAGACTGCTGTCATCACACTGTTCTGACGCCTGCTCAGGGTTCAGGAACAGCATCTTTATTTGCATTCTGCCTTCAACCTCTGAGGCACAGAAACACTAGCTGACACTTGAATTTGATATGGGTGGAAAAGGGGTGTGTGTGTCTCTATATGTAGATGAACACATTTGACGGCACATTATTGTTCAAAAACAGCACAGTGAGCATCTGAGACACTTCAGTTCACTGACAGTGTTCGCTGCACGATTTCAAAGCATCTGAAATGCAAGGCTTGTTTGTTTGTATGCTGAAATACTGTGGAGCTATTGCTCTGTAACAAAAACAATCATGTTGGCTTATAAGTGATCATAAGACAAATGGAATAGTAGCAGATTGTTAGTTTACACTAAGTTCTGTATGAAAATATGGTCCTTTGGAGAAAGAGAGTAACGTCCTACTCAAAAATAATTGTTTGTAGCATACGGTAAATGCAGAAAACAAGCATGAAGGGGTGCCTGTTCAACAGCTTAATGCTATAGAGGCGTCACTGCAGTCTGTACCTACTGTATATACAGTAGCTGCCTGCTGAAGGATCCTCTCCCCTGCTGCGGTGAGACCGAATCAGCCGTTGGCAAAAAAATTACGGTCTGGAGAGGCTCAATTGTACGCCCATTTCCTACACCAGAGAACTGGTGTGGCCAATCGGGACACGGTATGCAATATGGGCGGGCTTTGGTACAGTGACGTTCAATGCTTGAGACCTTTGACTGACAGTAGCTCTGACCAATTGCGTCAAAGAGAAAATGTTTGAAACCGCCCCCCCCCCCGGGAAACAAGATCCATACACAGCATCTCCAGACTCAAATACCACACGACAGTGTGATTGGAGTCTGGCTTATTAGCCAGGCTAGCGGTGAAGAGCAGTGTGTAAGACAGGAGATCGATCACAACCACAGCAATTACTCAGCTGCAACAACATCAACCAAGTAAACTTGTGAAGCCAATAGTGTTTCAAGTCTTTTTTCTTTTTTTTTAATCAAGCGTATATACCGGACATTGAGCCACAGAGCGGCACAAATAACGTGCTCTCTCCTCAGAGAGGAATCCTCTAGCTGCTAAACCTGACCCCCGATGACTTTCAATAGACTCTTTCCAATAACCCATTTTGGGCGGGAACCCCTTTTGGTGTTTAAAGCATTATGTTATACTTTAGCTATTGGAAAATAGCAGATCTACAAGCTCAGCGCGGCACCGAGTGCCGCGCTATATGAACTTGTAGGTCTGCTATTTTTGAAAAATGGTGAAAATTTCATTTTTAGGCCTAAATGGGTTAAAAGTATATGCAAACACGGTGCTGGGATTAGGAGGCGATGCGTACTATTTACGAGGCAGGAAAGCATGAATAATGCATGCTGCTTAATTGCCATGGTACGCCAGGAGGAGCGTCACGAACGTGAGGAGAAGCCTCCGTTGGACTAATGAGCGCAGCGGACTTCGGCCTCACTCACACGGTCGCTGCAGACTGTTGTATGCTTGCTGTATACAAAGGGTGTGACACAGCTTGCCCCAATGCATTTCCAATGGGAGTCACATGGTCTGACACAACACTTGTGTTGTATGAGGGGGAGGGGCGCAGTCGAAACACAGCCGAAAGCCATACAACAGCTTGTAGTCCAAAATGTAGTCCTCAAACCATGTGACTTCCATTGGAAATGCATTGGGGCGGCCATGACACTCACAGCATTCATACAGCAAGCATGCAGCAATGCATTAAAGGTCTGAGTGAGGCCTTCCAATGAGAGAGTGCTCCTTATACAGACCGCTAGCATGGCTTCCAATGAGAGAGTGCTCCTTATACAGACCGTTAGCATGGCTTCCAATGAGAGAGTGCTCCTTATACAGACCGTTAGCATGGCTTCCAATGAGAGAGTGCTCCTTATACAGACCGTTAGCATGGCTTCCAATGAGAGAGTGCTCCTTATACAGACCGTTAGCATGGCTTCCAATGAGAGAGTGCTCCTTATACAGACCGTTAGCATGGCTTCCAATGAGAGAGTGCTCCTTATACAGACCGTTAGCATGGCTTCCAATGAGAGAGTGCTCCTTATACAGAGTGTTAGCATGGCTTCCAATGAGAGAGTGCTCCTTATACAGACCGTTAGCATGGCTTCCAATGAGAGAGTGCTCCTTATACAGACCGTTAGCATGGCTTCCAATGAGAGAGTGCTCCTTATACAGACCGTTAGCATGGCTTCCAATGAGAGAGTGCTCCTTATACAGACCGTTAGCATGGCTTCCAATGAGAGAGTGCTCCTTATACAGACCGTTAGCATGGCTTCCAATGAGAGAGTGCTCCTTATACAGACCGTTAGCATGGCTTCCAATGAGAGAGTGCTCCTTATACAGACCGTTAGCATGGCTTCCAATGAGAGAGTGCTCCTTATACAGACCGTTAGCATGGCTTCCAATGAGAGAGTGCTCCTTATACAGACCGTTAGCATGGCTCCTTATACAGACCGTTAGCATGGCTTCCAATGAGAGAGTGCTCCTTATACAGACCGCTAGCATGGCTTCCAATGAGAGAGTGCTCCTTATACAGACCGTTAGCATGGCTTTGCACGACGTATCAAGCCAGAGCTATAGCTAGAGAGCAGTGGTTCCCAAACGCTTTAGCCTGTGACCCGAAAGAGAGATTATAGATGTTTGCCCGGGGACCCAAACTATAGTGAAAATAGCAGATCTACAAGCTACACAACTACAACTATCAGCTATTTTAACTACTTCTTCAAACATTCGTTTTCTAATTTTATGGAATTTCCTGGATTTTTCTTTGATTTCTTTATGAAATTACCGAATAAAAATGATTTTTTTAGCTTTTTTGGGGACGTTTTCTGAAAATGTTTTTTGAAATAATATGAATTAAAAACTAAATGTAGGAAACTAAAAATAAAGGGACCCATAAAAATTGGTCAGCGACCAACCTTGGGTCCCGACCCAGTGTTTGGGAACCAGTGAGCTAGAGAACTATAGTCTATTAACCTCAGAGTCCCCTCCCCCTTTCCCCTCCACTCAACCATGGGATTGAGCCTTTCTCCGTCTGTCTACACCCCCATTACCCAGCAATCCTCCAGAATCCTCTCTGTTCTTGTGGGTCCTCGTGGTGGGTGGTGGCGGAGAGTGCAGGTGTGCACAGTTGGAGGCACAGCTGCACAGCAGCTCCAGACACTGGCCGTGCATGGGGTAAAAAGCCCTTACCAAACCATGTAGGGGGAACAGCTGTAGACAGCAAGTCATATACCCAGCTAAGCCTGGCTCGGCCCTGCCGGGACCAGTTGAGCTTTAAGTCCAGCCCACACCATTACCGGCTAGCCAAATTCAGCGAGCACAGGCGCCACTTGTGGGAGGGAATGGGGGAGTGCTTCAGTGGGGCCGGGAGCTTGAGAGGACTCTGTAGCGAGAGGCAAGATGATACAGGGCTATACTTCGATGGGTCGGCGGTGGGGGGTGGCCCAGTGCCACATCTTGTCCGGGTGCCCAGAATCCCTAGAAGAATACTTTATTGTCAAATAACAGAGGCAACTGAAGTTTGTGTTTTTTCCTATACATATGCATTTCATTAGAGAGGTCTGGACTATACAGGAATGCCTGCAGTGAGTGAACCAGCCTTAGAGTCATTTTGAGCCTTGCTCAGTGGCACCTTGGCAGCCATGGGAGGCTGCAAGCAGGATTACGCTGTCCTATCGGATGTTGAACTAGTCCACTATCCCTGTATCCCAGCTGCTCTGCTGTCTCTGGGATTTTAACATTCGGTTTCTTTTGGGACGGTTCTTTTTTTCCCCAGCAAAATGACGGGCAGTTCACTGTGATCCAGCTGGTGGGCATGCTACGTGGCATAGCGTCGGGCATGAAGTACCTCGCCGACATGAACTATGTCCATCGCGACCTGGCCGCCCGCAACATCCTGGTCAACAGCAACCTGGTGTGCAAGGTGTCCGACTTCGGCCTGTCACGCTTCCTAGAGGACGACACGTCGGACCCCACCTACACCAGTGCCCTGGTGAGAACTGACACTTAGTCCATTTATACTTGTTTGCACGTAGTGTTGTGCTGATCAACAAGCTTACAACTTGTCGCGAGTTTAAAGCCACGTGTGTGTGCGTGTGCGTGTGTGTGTGTGTGTGTGTGTGTGTGTGTGTGTGTGTGTGTGTGTGTGTGTGTGTGTGTGTGTGTGTGTGTGTGTGTGTGTGTGTGTGTGTGTGTGTGCGTGCGTGCGTGCGTGCGTGCGTGCGTGCGTGCGTGCGTGCGTGCGTGCGTGCGTGCGTGCGTGCGTGCGTGCGTGCGTGCGTGCGTGCGTGCGTGCGTGCGTGCGTGCGTGCGTGCGTGCGTGCGTGCGCGCGTGTGTGTGTGTGCGTGTCATGGTGCATGGTGTTGAGCTCATGGCTCAGGCCTGATTTATACTTTATGCGAAAGGGTTGCACCTCGAAAGCAGCAAAATGCACACACTTTCTTTTACCTGCCTGAACTACCAGATGGATATGATTTCACACTTGGAACAAACAATGGAGATACTCTTACTTCAAGTAATCCTATACTTCCTCTCCACCCGTCACGTATTCATACCAGATTAAAACAAACAAAGCGCTATCCGTCAATATATACAATTTAAACCTGTGTCTGAGACACATGGGAGCCCTTGCTCCCGCTATAGCCTCTCTATCGAAACACACATCAACCCCTTCACCTGTTCATGCCCCCTTCTTCCTCGTCTTCCTCCTCTTCCTCGTCTTCCCCGTACAGTGTTTCACGACCTACACTTTTACTCCCAGAGGTTTTGTCGTATCCATCTCCCAGTGTTGGGTTACGTTACGGCAACGCATTGTTTGTATGAACGATCTCTCTCTCTCTCTCTCTCTCCGGAGTCGAGACACTGTGACGGTCAGGTTTCGGGTCTCGTTTCCTCTCCCCAGTGGCGTGCACAGATAGACACTAGGGGGTGCTAGAGCACCCCCTGCCCTTTTGGCAATGTGCCCTTTTGGAAAAAAAAGGAAAAAAAACTATTTTTTTTCTTCTTTTTTTTTGATTTTTCAAAAATAGCAGACCTACAAGTTCATAGCGCGCCACTCGGTGGCGCGCTATGAGCTTGTAGATCTGCTATTTTTCAATAGCTAAAGCATAACATAATGCTAACACCAAAAGGGGTTCCCGCCCAAAATGGATTAAGGCAACCGGCCGGTTCCACGCGCTGCACAAGGTGCCCTTTTTTAACTTGAGCACCTGCCCCTCTAAATGTCTGTGCACGCCACTGCTGAGGTTGTGCCCTTTTGTGTTCCTTACAGGGGGGGAAGATCCCTATCCGATGGACCGCCCCCGAAGCCATCCAGTACAGGAAGTTCACGTCGGCCAGCGACGTGTGGAGCTACGGGATCGTCATGTGGGAAGTCATGTCCTATGGAGAGAGGCCTTACTGGGACATGACCAATCAAGATGTACGTAGCTTGACTTTGCCCCGTCGTTATAGGCCGAAGGCGTGGCCCGAGGCTATGATTTCACCACCTGTCCGTCCGTCCGTCCTGCCATGTGTGTGTGTCTGTCTTTGTACAGCGAATCTCCGGCACCGTTGGCACGATTGGCGGGAAAATGTGCGCACACACACTCCCTGGTGTGTGTGTTTTTCACACACATCGGATTATTATAGTGCCATCGGGAGGCCTTTTTTAACCTATTTATTTTAACCGCATTTTCACGATTTTTCAAAGTTAGCAGACCTACAAGCTCGTAGCGCGCCACTCGGTGGCGCGCTACGAGCTTGTAGATCTGCTATTTTTCAATAGCTAAAGTATAACATAATGCTTAGTCGTGCCACACCAAAAGGCGTGGCACAATGAGGCACCAGGAAATAATTCCCCATACATTTTTCCCATACAGGCCTTTCAAAAAGTATTGCCGTGATTTGTCAAATCGGCCGTTGGCTTTATGTACGAGGCTTAAAGGAGCATTCAGTGATTTGGGTGATTTGGAAAACCACCCAGTCCGCCACGGTAACAAAATGTGCACATGCACGCTCTACAGTGGGGGGAAGTGCAACAGGCCAACAGCATGTGCACCAAGGCCCGCCCCCACTCGATCATGATTGGAGGAAGGCCCCACTCATCCTGATTGGATGAAGGTTTTGCCACCCGCCACCAAAACTGAAACTAGGGTTTTTTGACCCCAGGGGCTCACTGGGGACAGGGAGGAACTCCTTATATGGTCAGCACACTCTATAGTATGGAGGATTATCCAGAAAAAAAGAAAAAATAAGTGATATTTGAATTAAGTCAAATCACTGAATATACCTTTAATGTCCTTAAATAAATACTTTGCACGAGGCTTAAATGTCCTTAAATAAATACTTTTTGAAACGTCTATGGGAAAAATGAACAGGGAATTATTTCCTGGTGCCTCGTCATTCGGGAAAGGGGGCGGGACTGCGACGCTTTAGATAGTCATGTGATCAAGACGAATCTGTCAGATCTTTCATATTCCATCCCGATTGGCTTCCAAAGTTTGCTGAAGTGACGGGTTTTGGACAAAATGCCTCATTTCATGAACGCAGTCCAATTGCCATGAAACTTTGCACGCACATTACATTTACTCCAAACATCAAACATCACGCAAATCTGTACACATTATCTCTGTCATGACTGAACAGCCAGAGTTTTCATTGGCTAAGATTGCCTTCTACTTACCTGGCCTGGTGGAGGCCTTATTCATTATAATAATAATAAGTATTATTATTATTAGCACGCTATTATTATTATTATTATTATTATTATTATTATTATTATCACATTTCATATTCACTTTACAGTCATCTTTCTCCTCTCCAAACAGCCATCCCTGTTCAAACAATACCTCATTATACACAGTTTATTTTTCTTCCTGAATTTCATTACAGCCTTGAACTCCTCAGAGATTTTGTCATTGCGTCTGCTTCCCCTTAGCTAAACAGAGGCTTCACGCACACATGCATGCATTCACGCATGCACGCATGCGTGCGCACACACACACACACACACACACACACACACACACACACACACACACACACACACACACACACACACACACACACACACACACACACACACACACACACACACACACACATGAAAATCCCCCACACTTACCACAGAGAGATAATCAGATCATTTGAAATGCAAGGCGGCGCTCAGTGGACTATTTCTGCTCTTGACTGTGAGCCTCCGTTTGCTGGCTCCCTCTGGGTGGCGGAGGAGAGAGCAAATTATGGGGAGAGATAATGAAAATAGTTTCAAATTGAAAGTGTGAACGCTAATGTGCTAAGAGGGACTCTAGGACCTCCACGGTTATCTTATTAGCAGCTCCAGATAGAGTTTCTGCTCCATCGGGGTCCCCGTTTGGAGGTCTCCTGAATGAGATTAACCCATTTCGACCTGACACAAGATTCTACAAATGCCTTCTAAACCCTGACAGTTTTCTGAAAAACCTATGTTTCTGTGTCAGCGGTTCTCAAACAATTCCATGTCAAGGACCCCCAGAATTATATGAAATTGGCCGCCGACCCCCATCTGAAAATATGTTGTTCCACGAGGGACTCCACAGAAGCAAAGATTTGAGTTAAAAACTCACTCTGAAAGAATATATATTCTAAGATTTGAGCTGCATTTTCACGATTTTTCAAAAAATAGCAGACCTACATTCCTACAAGCTCGTAGCTTGTAGATCTGCTATTTTTCAATAGCTAAACTGTAACATAATCCTTAAAACACCAAAAGGGGTTCCCGCCCAGAATGGATTAATCTGGGTTTTGAACGGAGCTCCTTTAATGGCCCGGATAATGAGAAGGGGATTGTGGATCCTCACAAGAAGGGTCCTCTTGGGACCAACGTTGCCACTGTCGGCTACGCCTCACCTCTCTGTGTGACACTGTCTGCCTCCGCCGGCAGCAAGCGGGTACTGGGCAGGCCAGAACCGTGCCCGTCCGTCTCTAGTGTCTTTGATGAAACAAGAACATTAAATACTCCGTAAAAGAAAAGGGCCAAGCCATGCCAGGCAGAGATGAGATCACTGTTGGCAGGGTGGAAGAGGAAGGCGGGAAAGGCAATTGGTGCAAGGGCTTATGTTTTCTTTTTTTTTTAACCAATCAGCTGGTAGGCATGCAAGAGCATGGCCAACGGCCGGTCATTAAATCGCGGTAGCAGCGAGTTCCTCAAACAAGAGTTAGGTAATGAAGGAACATGTGCAAAATTATATGTCTTTATGGATTTATATGTATGTATGTTTAGGCAGCTCACACGTAGCATTTAACCATTCACCCTCTCTTCCCCCTTTCTGGCAGGGACGGCCGGTAATGAATAAAGCAGTTGTTGTTTCAGCAGCACATGGCGAGAGGGAGAGAAGCACAGATGATCGTATTAGATAGGCAGGGCAGCAGGAGACGGAACAGTTGTTAAAACAGAACAGGCATTAACTCAACGTCGGTGTGCCACGGTCTCTGTCTGATCGTTGCTCGTCCCATTGTGAATAATACGGTTATCTCCGGACATTCACGAGATTGGATGCCCGAAGGCATTGCACTTCATGAACTCCGCCGCAACATTTGATGTCCAGAACTTCTACATTACACCCCCCCCCCCCCCCCCCCCTCCCTTCTCCCATTCCATCGATCCACCCCTTCTCCATAGCGCCTGACAGCAACCCTAAGAGATATATGTCTAGGCCTGTCACAGTCCTAGACATCCGTCTAACCGCAATTATTTGAGATAATCACAATTATTTTTGCAATAATCGTCAATCGTTTCCACGTTGAAAAATGTCTATACTGTAGCGATCCCAGGAACCAGAGGCAGAGACACAGGATAGGATTCTCTCTTTATTACTTCTTTATCGGACAGTATAATAACAACGTTTGTGCTCCTCTTTACTCCTTGTAGAACACCAACACAACAACATTCCACACACAGCGCACGTCACTCACTCCCCAGTCCCGGAAGTCCCACCTCCAAGTCACCCCCATTGGCTGAAGCCGTAGCCGGCCGCTACAATACATTTTTTCATTTTTCAAAAATAACAGAAATAGCAAGCAGATCTACAAGCTCACAACAAATCACGAAAGTGGCAAGAAAACGACGTACATTAAAAATGATTAAATGTGTTGGCGACTTCTTTGTATGTTTAAGTTATTTGTCATATCAGTCCTTTGCGATTTGTGATTGCGAAGTCTGTAAGGCGACAAACATAAGTACAAATTGTAACGTTCCAATGTTCCAATGCATAAAATACAATTAACTCGTTGATCGCAATTATCTGTGTGACAATTAATTAATCATGGACTTCCATTTGCAATCCCTTGGCAGGTGATTAACGCTATAGAGCAGGACTACCGGCTGCCTCCGCCCATGGACTGCCCCAGCGCGCTGCACCAGCTCATGCTGGACTGCTGGCAAAAGGACCGCAACAACCGGCCCAAGTTCAGCCAGATCGTCAACAACCTGGACAAGATGATCCGCAACCCCAACACCCTGAAGGCCATGACCCCGTTGTCCTCCGGGTGAGTGACAGGGGAGGGGACAGTGTGACTTTTATTTATTACCAGGTTTTGATGCAAGATGGTTGGCGGGCGATGGTTGGTGCGGTGTCATAAATTACATTTTATGCTTCTCCTTTTCATTCGGACGCTGTTCTCCATCTCTCTGACTGTCTCCCTCTGTGTGTCCATTTTCCTGCGTGTGTGTGTGTGCGTACATCCGTGTTTGTGTGCACGCACATGCCTGTTTTACTGCCTCATGTGTTTGAGTGACGCAGTGTGCTCTATCTGTGTGTCATCAGTGCAGGCGTCCCACAAGGCATGCTTCGAGGGTTGCCACAGTTTCACGTTGATGTATAGATGGCATCCAGACTGCATCTAGTGCATTTTATTTGCTGTCGATGTAAAGAGTGTAAAGAGTGTAAAGAGTGTAAAGAGTGTAAAGAGTGTAAAGAGTCTCTCCATCAAATAGGAAATGTGTGCCTTTGGTGTAGTGCCATGGCGTGGTTCAGGATATTTTTTTGTTTTTAACGGAACACACTCTGTCTCTTGTTTCTCCTCATGGCGCCGAGCGGTTATGTAAATGAAAGCCACTTGGTTTGATAGATCAAATCCTTCCCATGAATGCTTTAGGCAAATCCCGAGTTGAAGCCGTCGCACTATTTTCAAAACAAAACAGTCTGAAGCACTTGGGCTCCGAGTGTGAGTTTCCTTAGAGAGCCAAGGCTTACTGATTTCCATGATGCCTGTCTGTGCTCTCGTCTGTGGCATGGCTTGCAGAACGTAGGGCCAGGGTTTCCACAGGCACTGTGAGTGGATACGCCGGCTCGCCTGAAGCCTATCACTTCATTTTTGAAAGTGCACCACAAGAAGTCGATTTGGAAAATGTCGTTTTGCAAATAAGGCTGGCAGGGATTGAAGTCCTGGCTTTTTATTTAATTTAATTTAATTTGATTTTATTGTTTGTGTTCTAATTTATTTCACAGTTGAACTCTCCACAAACGGTCATGACTGATATGATGATATGATACTACTAATCCAGACAACAGTCTTGTCAAAACTTGACTATTGCAACTCCCTCCTTACTGGCCTACCGGCATGTGCACTTAAGCCCCTCCAACTGATCCAAAATGCCGCAGCTCGCTTGGTCTTCAACCAGCCAAAATTCTCACACGTCTCCCCCCTTCTCCGCTCCCTCCATTGGCTCCCGGTCGCTGCCCGCACAGAATACAAAACTCTGATGCTGGCATTCAAAGCAACCAAAGGCATGGCCCCCCCATATCTCACAAGTATGATCGTACCCTACAACCCCTCCCGCTCACTCAGATCAGCCAACGCAGGGAAGCTGGAGGTACCTTCACTAAAAACGCCGGGACAACGCTCCACACGTCCCAAACTCTTCTCCCTTCTGGCTCCAAAACTATGGAATGCACTTCCCATCGCAGTCAGAACTGCAGCCTCACTCCCAATCTTCCGCCGTAGTCTGAACACCCACCTCTTCAGACTCCACCATGGCCCGTAGCACTTGCCCTAGCCTAGCCCCTTAGATAGCACATTATGTAGACTTAGATAGTATTTTAAACAGACTTATAGCTTGTTATGTAGACAGCTCTAGAATTGCACTTTATGTAGTCATAGCACTTTATAGTACACATGTATAATATATTATATAGTATAGTATGTATAGTTTACATAGATACTCCACTGTTACGTTCTTAGTTTACGCATGATTCATGATAACTACTTTTTATATATGTGATGTATGCCATGCTTTTTGTTATTGCTTAATGTAAGTCGCTCTGGATTAAGAGCGTCTGCTAAATGCCTAAATTGTAAATTGTACTGTGCTTCTTTTTTGTACTGTTTTCTGTCTGCTCTGTGTTGTCTAGTGATATGATACTATCTCTACCGTACTCCTCTTTTCATCTGACTGTTTTCTGTCTGCTCTGTATCGTCTAGTGTTCACCTGCCCCTGCTGGACCGCAGCGTCCCAGACTTCTCCAGCTTCAGCACGGTGGACGAGTGGCTCGATGCCATCAAGATGGGACAGTACAAAGACAACTTCGCCAATGCAAGTTTCACCACGTTCGATGTGGTATCTCAGATGACTATGGAGTGAGTTCTGTTTGATCTCTTTTCTGGTTCTGATGAGCGTAAGAGGAGGGTTATGATGATGATGATGATGATGATGATGATGATGATGATGATGATGATGATGGTGATGATGGTGATGATGATGATGATGATGATGATGATGATGATGATGATGGTGATGATGATGATGATGATGATGATGACGATGATGATGATGATGATGATGATGGGAAGCAGGTGGGTTTGCCTGAAGGAATCTCACATACAGCGTTGGATTATAAATGATTACATACAGTTTTCTTAGAACAGATAATAATTATCTGTAATATTTATAAATTATTATATACATTATCTCTGCTGTCGGGGCAGAAACAAGCTAACTCCAAAATACTTTTCAGGAAATGAAGAAAACCATATATGTTTTAAAACAAAGCAATTCTGCCTCATCAAAGTTGATATAGAGGGTATGCGCAGGCATAAAGGGAGTGGCAAATCGAGTGGCAAAGTGAGAGGCAAAGGGAGTTTAACATTGTTCCAAATAGGACTTTTCTGTTTGGATGTATGGGCTGTCAAGGCCAGAAAGTATTTGTTTGCCACTCAGTAGGCGTTCATGCATAACTTCCGGGTTTGATGATGATGTCACGCGCATACCCTCTATAGTGACTTTATATATTGTCAGATACTTGCATGTGTCATTATATTATTATCACCACCCAAATCCATCTCAACTGAAGTTAGGAGTGTTTTGTCCATCATTGATCAGAAACAGCTGACAATGAATCTCCAAGCTGCTCCACCGCTGCAGCTGAGAGGGCAAAACCAGCTAACTCCTCCCCCTCTGGTGGAGTTATCTGGTTAAGCAGGCAGTTTGAGGATCCAATGGAGTTAGCCGGTTTTTCAAAACTTTTCATTGGTTCAATATGTTTAACCAACACACAGACGTAAAGAGGTTTCAATAGTGTTGATTTATGAAAAAATAAAAATAAATTAAGTTGGCTACACAGCAACAACATTCTAAATAATATGAATGCTTTGTAACAAAAACAGGATAACATGGCATTGCTTAAAGGGACGTGTTTTTACACCAAAACAATCGTAAAATAATAGTTTATTATCATTGACAATTATAATGAGCCTTGAGGATAGAAACATGCATAACGTAATCCCAGTACTGTAATAATTGGTGTAATAATTCATTACATGACTGACTGAACCTTTAAGACGGCAACCATGTGATCAGTAGCACTTTTCAAGCAAACCCCACTTACCCAATTCTACTCACATTAGACCTAAACTCAGGCCTGGACCGCTGCCAGCCGCTGCCCTCTGGCTTGTCATAAAGCTAACTTCAGCTGTGCTGCATCATGTAATTAGCAGATCGTAATGCTGCAGTGGCTGAGCGGTATAGGAGGCACAATAGGCTCCGGGCCATAACGGAGCTCTTTATTATCTACCATGTGTTTGCCAGGCTTTCTCTTTTACCTCTGTTAACCCAGTTATAGGCCTGACGTCGAAATTAAAAAAAAATGTCTTTGTCTAAATCCTCCAGTTTTCCCAAGTACCCACATGTTTCGGTGGTGCTCAATATTTCATGTCAAGGACCCCAAAAATTATATGTAATTGGCCTCCGACCCCCCATCTGAAAATATGTTGTTCCAGGGAGGGACCCCCCCAGAAGCAAAGATTTGAGTTAAAAACGTTCGCTCTGAAAAAATTTATATTTCCAAATTTGCGCCACATTTTCACGATTTTTCAAAAATAGCAGATCTACAAGCTCGTAGCGCGCCACCGAGTGGCGCGCTACGAGCTTGTAGATCTGCTATTTTTCAATAGCTAAATTATAACATGATGTTTAACCCATTCAGGCCTGACGTCGAAATTAAAAAAAAAAAGTTCTCTAAATCATGACAATTTTCGGAAAGATTTGAGGCACATTTTAACGATTTTTCAAAAATAGCAGACCTACAAGCTCATAGTGCGCCACTCGGTGGCGCGCTATGAGCTTGTAGATCTGCTATTTTTCAATAGCTAAATTATAACAGAATGTTTAAAACACCAAAAGGGGTTCCCGCCCAAAATGGGTTAATGGTTAATGTGGTTAAACGCTAACGTGACATGGATGCGTTCCAGGTCTCAATGGATTAAAACACCAAAAGGGGTTCCCGCCCCAAAATGGGTTAAACAGGACTGAGATGAGAGAATGGAATATGCAGCGGTTGGTACAGTACTGTACATCGTGGCTGTCAGGCGGATTACCTTGTATGTCCAAAACCCTTACTTTTCAGGAAAATGGCGGAAAAAGAACCCGTGTTCCAGTGGCTCCAATGTAGTTATTATTTTGACACAAGCTCTTGTGAATACTTTTCATTAGTTCAATACAGTGACACCACGCTAGACAGGAACGCCCAAAAACGTCACATTTTCTATGGTTGCCAATGCAACTTGGTCCAATCCTTAATCACATACGGACAAACATCTATGCCGATGCTATCTAACTTGCGGAGGTAGCGTGCCTTGTCCACGGGCAACAGATCTTTCAACGTATGGCATTGCAAATACGTTTGATAATCGCTACTCTGCTCAATATTGTTTTGAAAATGCCGCAAATTGCATTGCAGTGAACGAGCGAAAATCACAACTCCCCCCGTTTGTGGGCGGAGTCACAGTTTGAGGCGCTGTTTACGCACCGTGGTGTCAGTGTATGTTTACGCACCGTGGTGTCAGTGTATGTTTACGCACCGTGGTGTCAGTGTATGTTTACGCACCGTGGTGTCAGTGTATGTTTACGCACCGTGGTGTCAGTGTATGTTTACGCACCGTGGTGTCAGTGTATGTTTACGCACCGTGGTGTCAGTGTATGTTTACGCACCGTGGTGTCAGTGTATGTTTACGCACCGTGGTGTCAGTGTATGTTTACGCACCGTGGTGTCAGTGTATGTTTACGCACCGTGGTGTCAGTGTATGTTTACGCACCGTGGTGTCAGTGTATGTTTACGCACCGTGGTGTCAGTGTATATACATTGTATAATATTATAAGATCCCCTGCAGACACACACTTAACAGATTAATCGCCCAGGACGAAGTTCTTTGTCCTTTCTATTAGTAACGCCCGACGCTCAGGACGAAGTATTGTCCTAAAGACGAAGTTTATTGATATGAGAACAGATCGCCTGGCTGTATAGCCCAGGCGCGCCTGCTGGGCTCTCCTCGGTGACGCGCAAGACTGAGACGTCATCAAAAAACTCCCTCCTCTGTTTAGCTGATGAAAACAAAAATCTTAAAACGTTCATAAATCGCGATCTAAATCATCCCGTCTTTTTCTGAAAAAAAGATCCTGTGTTAGACGGCGCTCCGCGGTCCAGTCGCTAGTCTCGATAGATTTATTCTTGTCTCCCGTTGTTGTCGATCGATTCTAAAGTGCTGTGGCTATTGTTAGCTGCTACACAACATCATGAACTTCCGGCCGGTCCGTCCGGAAAAGGCGTCCGTGTTTATAAATCGACTGGGCGCATGAATGTAATGGATTAAATAGTTCCGGGCAATTAAAGTGTTAACCACTTTCACTACGACAAATTATTGCATTAATGTACCAAAAAACACAAAAAGTTAAACTACGGAGATACAAGGTTTCTGCCCGACAACAACGATATGCTGCACGTTTTATAGGAACAATATTCATACGTAACTGATGATGCAAGACACGCTGTTCTGATATAGGAAAATCACACCTGTGTGAAGTGAGGGGCGCTCTTATCATCATACGTCATCGTACATCATCTAATTCTGGCACAACACAATTTGCGTCCTCGCTTTTGTCTTCAATGTTTGTGTTTACACAAACCCTCAAAGCTGGGCATAGGAGGGGCTAGCACCCCTCAAAAATAATGGACAGGGCAGAGACTAAGAACTCCACATTAATCACTGCAGACCAGCTGGGGATTATGGTTAGACATACTAAAGCACTAAGCCACTAGAGGGCGCAGTATTTTATAATTGCTGAGGGGCGTAGTGAGTAGTGACTGCCAGCGGAGTGCTTCCAACACTCTGAGAAATTAGAAAATAGAGGTAAACTGAGACCTTGTGTGGCTTATTGCTTTTCTGAAACTGTTACAAATATGGCAACATGAAAACAAGTTGTACAAGAAAGTAGTTCCACTTCTGGCCACTCAGTCACTACTCAAATCCTATGCGTGCCACCAGCGGTGCTTAGAATTGCCCCGTGCGGCCAGGGCTTGCAACGAAATCAAGTGCTCCCCTTACCTAGTTCAGCTACAGATATGCTGGATCACTGTGGAACCAGCACCTGGGATTGATATAAACTGATTTAAGGTGTAGATTATAGTCTCATTTAGTACATGGTCTAATCAAAAACCAGCCAATCTGTCCAACTGTTTTAGAAAGTTTATTTTACTTCCTGTGACAATAAAAGTTGTGTTAAAACAGAAAGTTTAATAGCCTATATCATGAGCACTGATTTAGATAAAATGTGTTAAATTGTTGACAGGAACTCTATTAGAGGTGTCTCTTATTAATCAATTAACTTTAAACAAACAGAAATGAGCATGATCTGTGGCCAGAGCCTTTGACAGGAAAAGACTCGCTCACCGTATAGAAAATAGAAGTAAAATTCCTTAAACTGAGACTTAGAAAAATATGTTTTCTTTATTTTAACATGCTCATAAAGTGCTCGTGCTCAAAGTGCAAAGTGCTCTGTGGCCACAGCCTGAAGCTTATACATGTAAGAATGCCACCTCGGAATAGATATGTACATGTCTGCTTAATAACTGATGTCACCAGTCAGTCATCCTCGGAGGTCTGCTTTTGAAATATTCATAGCGTATGAATATATAGACATCCTGTCTGTTAAATAAGAGATTATACAAACACAGTGGTCATATCTAACCTGACTCCGCTCTGCTGCCCCATCTGGCGGAGTCAGGTTAGGTCATGTCTGGAACTGACAGGAATGTGTCCACAGTACAGATACTTTGCCATGATATGACTTGGCACAGTGAGAGTACCATGAGAGTACCATGAGAGTGGTGCAGTATCACGTCAATGTCATTCACAAAGTTGGGTCCAAGATGGCTTTTACCTGCTTGGGGTTCACGTGATGGTTGAGGTTAACTTTGTGAGGATAGTAATGAGATAGTATAATTTACATTTCCAATTTCAGAAAAAGTGCACTGAACGTATTCGCTTTCCCAGGGCCATAACCATTGAAATCTTTCTGGCTTGTGTCATGTTGTCCGATGTGGCAAACCCCACCCATCTTGGCACCTCGAAAAGGGAAAACCCAAGCGTGGAAAAGCGGTGTCCCACGTGCGGTCCATGGTAGTGTCACTATGACTCAGTAACATTCTTCTGTCTGCCTCTGACCCACAGGGACATCCTGAGAGTGGGCGTGACGTTAGCTGGCCACCAAAAGAAGATCCTCAACAGTGTCCAGATGATGCGGGCTCAGATGAACCAGATCCAGTCCGTGGAGGTTTGACCTTTCCCCCCCTCGAGGAGAAAAAACCAAGACGGGGAGGAGACGGGGAGGGAGAAGGAATGGGGTTTAGGATCCAGGGATCTGGGTTGCGGTGGATGGAGTGTATGTGTTGCGCTTTAGTTTTTTGTTTTGTGTGTGCGTGTGTGACAGTGTGTATCTGGTCTTCCTGCCAGACTACCACCACTCATCCCCAGTTCACGGTTCCCTCTTCCTTGTCGCTCCTCTCTCCTCCCCCGTCTACCCCACTCATCCCCCTGAAGTCCTTCCCCTCCTCATCCTTGCGATCAGCGCTCTGGAGGGTTAGTGGGACTTTTTGTTGTCCTCGTGATGATGAGGCAATGGTGGGGGCCCCTCTGCCCACCCTGGAGCCAGTGGAGCATGAGCGGTTCCATTTGACCAGCAAATGTGTTTTTACTTCCACCAACTTTCATTTGTTGTTGTATGAACTTCCTCAACTTTTTATTTTCATTTTCGATTTGTTTGTCCATTTCGCAAATTTTGTAAAGAATTTTGTAAAGAAAAAAAAGAGAGAGAAGAAAAGCTGAGAAAGCAAGGAGTCTATATAAAGATATAGATGATATATAAGGTTGTAAACTAGATGAACTGACTAGGAAAGCTACCCTTTAAAAGGGCACAAAAAAAGGAAAATTTGAGCAGACGAGACCAACCTTCTCTGAAAGACTCAGACGCCTTCTTTGTCCTCTTCATTTTGGACATCTTGGAGGAAACTTGATTCCCCGTCGCCCAGTGAAAGACAAACCACAGAAGAGACTGAGGGGCCTGTCTTGCATTCTCAATATTGTTTCCCTGTTGGGACAAAAAAAAAAAGAAGAACAAGAAGAAGAAAAAAGAAAACCATGAAATGGACATATTTTGGCATGAACTGATGTCACAAAAAAACAATTACTCAAGACTTTTCGTTATTTACAAATTTCAATCAACACTTGGGGGGGGGGGGGGGTGTTTTCTCACGGCAAATGATTTTCTTTGTGTGAAATGTTGTGATGAAGATTCCCTCTCACCGTGCGTCCTAAACACATGGACATGTCCACGTCTCTTCTTGTTCCTCAATGAAACCTTCACAGCCTGCCGAATCAAAGTCCCTCCCTCGTTACCTTCTGTACATATCAGATATCACACATCACATGACCCAGAAGTAGCTACTTTGATTGTCCAGTTCATAGAGGAAAACCAATCAAGGATTAGGGGCGACTAGAGGAAGATGTCGGTGCTCCTGTTTGGCACTTATTATTTTTATTTTCTTATTTTGTGGACTCTTGAAGTGTAATGAATGATGACACATTATGTTGGACACATACTTCCACCACGGACACATGTAAACGGAACAAACATATTCTCTCCCCACTGTTTTACTTGTAAGTACAGAAAATACCCTTTAGTCCACACATATTACATTATGCTTGGATGACACAGTATAATATTTTCCCTCATGTGCACCGTGTGTGTGTGTGTGTGTGTGCGTGTGAGCGTGTGCGCGTGCGTGCGTGCGTGCGTGCGTGCGTGCGTGCGTGCGTGAGCACATGGTGCCTGTGCATAAATATAATACAAATGTACAGAAAGTGCACAGAAAGCGTGAGTGCTGAGTGAGTGATTGGTGAGTGATTGGTTCCACACGGTGCTTTGATTTGCTTCCTATTACTAGAACTGTGTTCTGTAAGAGCTTGGATTTGACACACTTTACAGAGTATAATGTTCTTACATTATATTTAGTGTTGTTGCTGTTTTTTTTTTGGATTTTTTTTTAAAGAGTTTTCCTTTTGAAGCAATATTTTATGTTGAAGTTTTGATACCACACATTTTACAATCAGGCAATAATACTGAACTCTAAAATAAAATTGAACTTGTATTATTATCATTATTGCTAATGATGAATTATTATTATAATTATTGTTATAATGGTTTTCTGACATAAGTCATCTCATAATGCACACATCCAGAAAACCCTTACGAATCTCACACTTTTTATTTCTTTTCATTTCTTTTTTTTTGTATGAATCATGTTAGTGCACAAAACCATGTAGATAAGCAGGGCATTTCCCTGCGGCAATTCTTTTTTGTTTTAATTTTTATAGACAATATAATTGCATTTATTGTATGGTTTTCTGTGAAAAAAAATGAAAAAAAGAAGCTGTCTGATGAATAGGAGAAATGGAGAGCTGTCAATCATTGTTTCATGTTGTGGTGGGGTAATGTGGTGTGGGGGAAACAAGCCAGAAGAAAGGGTCATGAGACAGACAGTCAGCCTTATCCATAAGCTCCTTTAACCTGCAGCTTCCCCAGGAAGAGGAGGCGGAATACAGCGTTTGCAAACCTGGCCAATAATACGTGATATCCTCACTGCCAGGCTGAGCCAGCGAGACAGAGCTGTGTAACACAGGCTGCCTCCAGAGCCAGGCGCAGACATCTGGCTGTGGGGCAGTGTAACGCAGGCTGCCTCCAGAGCCAGGCGCAGACATCTGGCTGTGGGGCAGTGTGGTGGTGGGATATGGGATGGGGATGGGGTGGGGGGGGGTCATACCGCACCTTGATCACAGACACTCTGTCCAGGGCACGACATCACTCAACTGTTCCTCCCCACCGACACACACCTCTCTCTGCCACCACAGTCCGCTTTCAGTTGTCGATGGATGTCATGTTGACAGTTTAAAAGCATCTGCAGCGGGGGGTGGGGGGGGGGCAACAAGCTGACCCTGGCACTTTGGGATACAGAATACACATGGTACCTCTCCTTGAAGGCAACGTGTCTCTATAGCCTCGGGCAATCTTTTTCCAATTTACACGGATCCTCTGGTCGCCGTGCTGTCCCATCTTATGTTTTCCTGTGTCCTTTCTGTGGCATCAGAGAGAGCCTTAGAACAATGACCCTGCATAGAATCAGTGTGGAATGCCACTCTAGTGGCCAAGTCATGTCACTAGGGGGTCATTTCTTTTTACCCACGGCTGTCCAGAGGCTCATACAGGGACAAGGACACAGGGATTTGTCATCATCCCTCTTCTGCAACATCAGCCTCCCTTTTTCCGTTCAACACGCCACCATGAATATTTCACCGGATACTTACATGAAGGTAGAGTGGGGTAGAATCACCAAGCACTGTTGACCTGTTAGTCACAGTTGACATCAGGCAGTGAGAAGTGAATGCTGTGACCCAGATGCTACCGTATACCGCTTTACTTTTAACAGGAGCTAAAACTCGTCTTCCGTTTGCGTTTGGGAGGCCTGAAAAATTTAACAACCCTTCGCTGTCATTTTTAGTAAGGACCCTTTTTGCCCGAGTCTGTATATCGTTAGGCAGTACAGCTGTGTTTTCTTCTATTCAAACGTCTCAGCGGGGTTTGGCTTGCTGGGGGTGATGGGGAGCGGGGGTGGCCATGCCTCTGCTTTTGATATCCCCCCCCCTCTGGCCATTTATTTCTATTTCCAGTGGGAGTATGTTTCATCCTTGCTTCTGGTCAGACCAAATTAAATACATGCGTCTCATTTAGAAATGTCTGATATGTTTGATGTTTGTGTTTCATATCACAATTTAACGTCCTACTGTGTAACACTTGGTATATGTTTTCACAATAACCATTCCACATAATTATGTTTTTCGACAATTTGTTAACGAGTGTCTTCCCCCGGCAAAATGACGCTGGTATACCAGAAATATACATCTAAATATAATTAGACATTTTAAAGTGAAAACATACCGTTTATGATAATGTTGTTGCTTTCCGAAATAATGCCATCACTACTAGGACCCATTTTGTAGTGGTACTTCCGTAGTTTCGTTTTTTAAATGAATTCTGGGAACCACAGTTCTACCACGCCATAGACAAAACAGGGGCGTTACCTAAAAGACTACTACAAATTAAGGTTACACAGTAGGACTCATTTATTTAAAAGATGTTTGTTGACCACCCTGGCATCCCTATTTTGTCAATATTATTTTATTTTAAATAAAATACAGAAAATAGGGGATCTACAAGGTCACAATGCGTTGGTGTTGGTGTGATGCGTTGTGCTTGTAGATCAGCAATTTTCATCATGTGTCATATGAAGAAGTAGAACTTAAAAAAACATCCCCATCTTCAGATTTTTAAACTTTCTCTCTCTCTCTCTCTCTCTCTCTCTCTCTCTCTCTCTCTCTCTCTCTCTTTTTTTTTTTTTTTTTTTTTACACAAATCAAACCCTGCTCCTACATACATCTGCAGCCAATGCTATCCTCTCCAATCCATTTGGATTAATCTAGATGCTTGTGTCCGAGGAAGCTGCCAAGAGTGAGTTATTCATCATTGTGATTATCCTTGATCTGTGTTTCAAGGAACTGCCTGACGTGTAAATGTGATTATGGCAGTGTGTGATAAGACAGTGTGATAAGACAGTGTGATAAGACATACTAATGGATGTAACTGATGGGCAAGAGTGCTGAGTTTTTATTTATACTGCATACTTTAGACTATGAGGAGGAGTGTGCTTTAGTCTTGCTGAATTCCACTTGACTTGGAGGATTTGACCACAAGGAGTTCATTGGGTTGAGTATGTTTTTGAATGGAGTCTTTTGAGTTGACTCTTAAACCTCTTGACATTTGAAAGCTAGACAAATTATTAATGTATCTTCTGAACTTGAAACCACAAATCAACAATTGGACGAGGGAAAGGTTTCTATAGCCTACTTACTATCATTTAATTCAAGGGGATTCTAGCTATTTTTTGAAGAACAGCAACAACCATATTATCACAAAGCCTCAGCCGCGAAAACTAAAATACTTCCAGGTGGTGTCTACTCTGTAGTTTCATACACCTGCATGATGTATTCTCACACATTTAGGATACATAATCAACTAAATTAAGTGAATACTGGCTCAGGATTCACGTACTATATTTATGCATTATTTAGCTTACTATCTGAACTAAATGGTTTCTTCTACACACTTCCAATAATTCACTTCATACCAAAACAATGTTTTTTTTACTGTCTAATTCATTGTCAAATGAAAACTGAGTTGTTTTTTTCTTTTTCTTTTTGGTAGTGTTGAATCAGTTATTTGTAAATTAAACGGATGTAATATGGTCCTGTCTGTGGTTTCACAATTGTGAAATGGCCATTGTCAGAATTTAATTTAATTTAACTGCAACAACAACAAAAACTATACCATTTATCAGCCAATTTGAGCCAAAGGGTATTTTATTTTTTTGATCACAGACATCACCTTTCTGCTTATTTTTGAAGGGCAAAGGAAGTGTCAACAATTACATGATAGTGTGCATAAACACAAGCTGTGCCTGCCTGACACCCACTGCACTGTATTTGAACTCTGCCCAAGAGTGGGGCGAGTGGGTCTGCTTGACAGACACTGCATGTGCATAGAAAATGGCTCCTGTCGTACGGTTCAAGCACGATGGACCACAGCGCCCTCTGCTGCCGTAGTGATTCATCATTTATTTCTCAGTATTGCATTACCCATTTTGTTTTGGGTTGATGTTTGAACCAGATGATGTTACAATGAGTGAGAGAGTAGCATCAGCGTCTTTGCTCGCCAATGTCATTTTGACAGAACACATGGCGAACAACACACTGTTGGCGTGGCTGCAGTACAATCGACAAACCTGTGTCCTGTAATGCTTAATTTATGCTCACATAGCAGACTAGCAGAAAGCTCTAGTGAGCTTGTACATCTTCTATTTTCTCTAACCCCACAACTAGGTATATAAATCGGTTCAAGCACTAGGCCGCACTGCCTCCCAATGCATTTTACGGTCTATGCTCCCATGTCACAAATATCCCAGTGCTTCTCTGCTACAGTACGTTGCTCCAACCTGGACTCCCCCTTCCACTTCACAGCCCCTCTGGCACTGTTGGAGAATACTAGGGTAAACCTGGACTCCCCTTCCACTTCACAGCCCCTCTGGCCCTGTTGGAGAATACTAGGGTAATGTGTCTGTCCAGACGTTCCCCTGGCCCTGTTGTGGCCCACGGTTATAGACCAGTGCCGGTTCAGACCACTGTGACTTAACGTGGGAGATCCTGTATTTCTGTATAAATGTATATTGACTGTAACCCTGTGAATGATGTAACAATTTCATTATTTGTAATATTGTCATCGGCTTATTTTCTAAAAAATGGAAAAGCCCAACTTGACTCTCCTCAATAAAAGAAAAGACAACTGTTGTATCACAGTGGTGAATGGCTTATTTCTTCACTTAATTTTTGTGCCATTTTTTGCTGAGAAATGTTCAGTAAAGTATTTAGTTTTTTTTTATGTGCAGATATTTTCTTTTGTAATTTACAATTTAGCCCTATCCAGAGCGACGTAAAATGGCACTTGGCCACAAATAATATTATTCACATTGTATTTATTCCTTTTGTATAATGTTTGTGGAGCAGTTATTTTTCTTTGTGGAATCACAGTTCAACATGTTTTTGGCAGATCATATTGCTGTTTCATAAAACATTATTTCTATTATTATTATTATTATTATTATTATTAGTAGTAGTAGTAGTAGTAGTAGTAGTAGTCTACTACTTGTATTAGTAGCAGTACTAATTCTGCATTGCTAGTAAAGAGACAGATAGTTTTATTCAAATAACAAATTGTTGAGGGAATACATTTAAGGGCAGTCCAGTAACGGGTCACATTATATTTCCAGGATTCCATTTGGAGAAATACTGAAATGAGACATTCTGTAAACCTCAAAAAGGGACTCTTTCTCAAGCTACTGCAACAAGAGCCTTGTTTCTGGTTTAGCTCAAATAGACATTTCCAAAGTAAACTTGTGGAAGTAATTCCAGCTCCCATAAAATGAAAGCACCAATTAGCCCTGAAAGTAAATCCACAACCATCACACAAACCCACAAATATCACACTGCACATTGCAGAATACACCATATAGTGTACTGTAGAAAGTCGGTTGAATCGAGTCAAATGTTCCCTTTTTATTTCTTTTTACCATTTTGTTTCACAAATCAGATTTCTCAGATCATCAGACACTGGTCTCCTAACTATAACTATAACTATAGTACAATGTCAATCTGTTTGCATTTAGTCCTATTCTCTGGAACAAAGTGACTGGTGACCTGAGAACTGTCATCATTTTCAAAGCTTATGACCTTTTTCAGGACTTATGACCCTTTTCAGGACTTATGACCTCGCTATTCTCTCAGGCCTCACATTACTGCATTTTGTATCTGTCTTAATTTTATTTTTTTTGTGCACGATGAAATGTGCTGTATGAATCAAACTGACTGGACTTTCCGCAGTACATCCCCAGAGTGAGACTGCACGTGCACATTATTCTGTGGTGTCATGATGCCACAAGTGATTTGACCACAGTGCAGCGCCTGCTTAGATCAGGTTCTTTAGCGTGGGGGGGGGGGGGGGGGGGACATGGGGGGGGGTCAGACTGCACTCACCTCTCTGTGAGGTTCTGAAACCTCATTACCAGCAGACATATGTGAAAGGCTGTCATGACCTGGAAGAGAGGCATGTTTATGTGTTCAAGGTTTATATAAGAAGAGGGAATGATGACAAGGACACCCACCCCCCAAAATCAAAAAAAATCCACACAAATCACGACCACCAACGTCCCCCCACCTCTTCCTCTCATACACGCACGCATGCACGCACGCACGCACGCACGCACGCACGCACGCACGCACGCACGCACGCACGCACGCACGCACGCACGCACGCACGCACACACACACACACACACACACACACACACACACACAAAGGTTGGTTGGCTGGTGGTGAGTGTCTACCTGCCAGCCTGCCTCACAAATGTCATGGTTCTCCATGCAGCATCTGGAGAAAGAGGTCACCAAAGTTTACACAACATACTGTAAGACGGTCTGGGTTGTCACTAGAGGTCGTGATGGAAAGTGGAATCAGAATGAAATAAGACATTGCGATTCCACTAAGCTCGGAGGAACGGATCTGCTTACCACACAACTGCCCTTAATTGGCAGGAAGCTCAGAACTTCGACCCAGGAGCCCGGGTTTTCAGGAGAGTTATGAGACAGTGGCTAATGCAGCACAGACTGGTAAAAGGCCCTTTTGCTTGGATTGATGAATTTATGCGTCCAAGGAATCTGGACATCTGGGCTTGGGGGGGCTGGAGAATTACATCCAACCTTAGCTGGACTCAGCTTCTGCTTAATGCGGACCAGCAGGTTGAGCACACAGAGGTTATGGAGAACTTGGCTGTTAAAAGTGGAGTTAAACGACATTGGATCCAGCCTGCACATACAGGCTTGCATTTGGCCTTGCATCAAAAAATAAAATAAGTCAACAATTAATATAATTGTCACGTTTATATTAAGCACATTTCAAGTTGGCGTTACAAAAGTTACCAAAGTTACTGATGTTAGATAATGATTGTGCTTTGTGTTCAACCAAGAAAGAAAAGCACACAAAGAAGGGCTTTTATTGGCAACATCTGTGACACTGAGCACTCCTTGTGCTGAATAAATAGAACATAGATAGGCCTAGATAGATATTCATTCAAATATAATTTCAAGTGGGGTTTAAGCACAAAGTACTTTAAAGTACAGTCTGTGATTTTTAGAGTGAACAAAAAACATAGTATTGCTCTGAAAAAAGGGGGAAAAGAAGCCTGATTTATTTTTCATAACACAATAGTGTTGCTCGCAGAAAATAGCAGAACTGAGTTGGTAAACGTATTCTTACTTTTACTTCCCAACAACACAGATATGTGACACAGTGTCAGGGTCTGTGCCTGAAGGAACTACTTCTACTGCTTACAAAACTAAACTAAACAAAACAATGCATTTTGAGCCGAGCTACACCTCTCGGCACATACACGAGAGTGAAGCACCCGGCCCAGACCCACTTTGTCTGACCTATATAGCCAGTGGCGTGCACAGATAGACACTAGGGGGTGCAAGAGCACCCCCTGCCCTTTTGGCAATGTGCCCTTTTGAGAAAAAAAAGAAAAAAAAACTTTTTTTTTCTTCTTTTTTTTTGATTTTTCAAAAATAGCAGACCTACAAGTTCATAGCGCGCCACTCGGTGGCGCGCTATGAGCTTGTAGATCTGCTATTTTTCAATAGCTAAAGCATAACATAATGCTAACACCAAAAGGGGTTCCCGCCCAAAATGGATTAAGGCAACCGGCCGGTTCCACGCGCTGCACAAGGTGCCCTTTTTTAACTTGACCACCTGCCCCTCTAAATGTCTGTGCATGCCACTGTATATAGCACTGTGAACTCTTGGATCCCACACACTTTACATGCATAGTACCGTAACCACACTGATTGCAGCACACAAACCGCACAGCAACAGCATAATGTTTTGCCTCATGGTCCCTGTGCCAGATTATATAAAAGATAATCAAGGGCTTTATGCAAAGCACAAAGCTCTATTGTTTACATGATTGGTTAAGTGCATGCCTTGCTAAGAGATCGATAGTGTCAGGAATAGAGCTTGCACTCCATCTAGTGGTTTAAATTTAGTATTACTATTTGTGAGATTTTATGCCTACTTTTCAGAAAACTTGAGATTTGATGGGAAGCGTTGTGAGCTTGTGCATATAATAATGTTAACTATTTTTTTTAATGTTGACAATAATGACACCAGGTTGAAAGTGGATAGATGCACAATAATCTTATGAATTGAATTTGAATTGAAATAATGTACTGTAGATGTTGTTTTTTGCATGCGTGCGTGTGATAATTTGCATCAATATGCTTTCGGATATTGAAATGTCAAATACATAAAATACACATTATACATTATTTTGGAACATTTTACAAAATGTGGAATAAATACATAACTAAATATATGTCACTTCTTCTACTTCACCTCTGATTGGCTTATAAACCTCAGAACAAATACAACCACAAATGAGAGGCAGTAGGGCGGGTCACCTTGTCTCAACTATGAATGACGCCTTGTGGAAATGTCCTCAGACCTCAACTTTACTTTTGGTGTTAGCATCCTAGTCAGTAACTATCCTGTGGGCCTATCTGGGCCTATAGGCTCACCCATGTCTGAACTGGGCCCAGCAAAAACCTCGTCCATATATGGCCAGTACAGAATTAATTCCATCTGTTGATCTGACCCCCCATGCCAATGCGCCAGCGCTCACCCAGCAGTCTGCCGTCACCAAAAACTTGCTGACAACCAACCAAACGCAATTTTCGTGCTCGGACAGACCCAGGCAGGGACGGACACAGCCAGCCAGCCAGCCAGCCAGCCACCCATGAACACACATAGCTCCGTAAGGGAGTGGTTGCACCACTAAAAAATCCACCGTAGACATGTTATGACTTATGAGCTACTTTCTGTCAAGGAATTCCATGCCGTGATATTGATATATTGATAGTGTTGGAGTTTGGAAACACACATTCTTGCACACATTCAACCGCTTATCCGTAGTCGGGTCGTGGGGCAACAGCTCCACCAGAGAGCTCCAGACTTCCCTCTCCAGAGCAACATTAGTGACTTCCTCCTGGGGGACCCCGAGACGTTCCAAGGCCAGTGAGTCGATGTATGCATTTATGATATGTCTTTTTAAATGGCGAATACTAGTATAGTACTTATGTGCCCTAACAGGTTTTTTGCGATTTTAATTGGCACATTTAGCACATTAGCACATTTATATATAGTTATCTCAGCTATTTATTTAACAACAAAAATACAATACAAATACACATCTGGTATGTATGTATACTGTATATCCATGATGTAGGCCTATCATAATACGTCATTAAATAATATAGGTCTACGTTTTTATTTGTATTTTATTTTAAATATTTAATGTATCTATTCATTTGAACAATTTAGACATATTGTCTAGAATCTAGATCATAATAGCTTTTGTCATGAAAATATATTTTAACGTGGTTAAATAAAAGATAATGAATGAATGAATGAATGAATATCTGATTGTCCAACACACAGAGAGAAAGTAGCTCATAATAATGTCTAAGGTTTGTTATTTGTTTATAAAACAAACACTTTGGAGATAGAAATAATAATTTAAGCTTTCCGTAGGTAACAGCTGAAATGTTGGTTTACAGTTTTCTATGAAAACCTGCAAAACCTGTCAGTCAGTCCGTCCGTCAGTCACGCCTCATGACACGCTCCATATATGGCCAATACAGAATTCATTCCATAGGTTGATCTGACCTCATCAAACCCTGTACACTCAAGACACTGCCCCTGCTGCCACCCTTATATGGAATTGGTACAATATATGTTCAGGAGGAAGACCACGCCTTCAAATAATAAAAGCGTTAACCCTGCTTCTCCTCACTCTACCCTATGCTCCATAACCCTGCTTCTCCTCACTCTACCCTATGCTCCATTCTGCTTCTCCTCACTCTACCCTATGCTCCATTCTGCTTCTCCTCACTCTACCCTATGC
The DNA here is from genome assembly GCF_951216825.1 of Electrona antarctica. Lineage (NCBI taxonomy): Eukaryota > Metazoa > Chordata > Actinopteri > Myctophiformes > Myctophidae > Electrona > Electrona antarctica. The sequence goes on along the minus strand of NC_136790.1, from coordinate 4,389,114 downwards.
TCCATAACCCTGCTTCTCCTCACTCTACCCTATGCTCCATAACCCTGCTTCTCCTCACTCTACCCTATGCTCCATAACCCTGCTTCTCCTCACTCTACCCTATGCTCCATTAACCCTGCTTCTCCTCACTCTACCCTATGCTCCATAACCCTGCTTCTCCTCACTCTACCCTATGCTCCATAACCCTGCTTCTCCTCACTCTACCCTATGCTCCATTAACCCTGCTTCTCCTCACTCTACCCTATGCTCCATTAACCCTGCTTCTCCTCACTCTACCCTATGCTCCATAAACCCTGCTTCTCCTCCCTCTACCCTATGCTCCATTCTAACCCTGCTTCTCCTCACTCTACCCTATGCTCCATTCTAACCCTGCTTCTCCTCCCTCTACCCTATGCTCCATTCTAACCCTGCTTCTCCTCACTCTACCCTATGCTCCATTCTCCTGCTTCTCCTCACTCTACCCTATGCTCCATTCTAACCCTGCTTCTCCTCACTCTACCCTATGCTCCATTCTGCTTCTCCTCACTCTACCCTATGCTCCATTCTAACCCTGCTTCTCCTCACTCTACCCTATGCTCCATTCTAACCCTGCTTCTCCTCCCTCTACCCTATGCTCCATTCTAACCCTGCTTCTCCTCCCTCTACCCTATGCTCCATTCTAACCCTGCTTCTCCTCACTCTACCCTATGCTCCATAACCCTGCTTCTCCTCACTCTACCCTATGCTCCATCCTGCTTCTCCTCACTCTACCCTATGCTCCATTCTCTGGAACACTCCGTGATCAATCACCATGGTAACCAATCCAGTACCTCCCCTCGACTTATCTACCATGGTAACTGATAGCTTTCCACCCAAACTCCTCCCCTTTCTCCACGTATTTATACCTGCCACGTCTGCCTGTCATTCGTGCTTTGTTCTTCGTATCCCTCCCTCCCTCCCCTTTTCCAGACCCTAGAGTCTGGTCCGTCTGACGTTTCTTCCGCCGCTAAGGGGACGTTTTTGTCACCACTTCCAGAAATTGCTTGCGCTCCGTTGCAATTGCCTACTCAGGATAAGACAATGTCGGGTCTCTTCAAGAGTGCATTGAGACAACTTGTCGTGTTCTACACTTTAATCAATCTAATCGCAACCATATCCTTATTTTCAGGTTCCAGATGGGGGTCCTGAAATGACGGAGTGCGCCGTCTCAGATGTCAGCCAAGACGGACGCCTCTCTCTTCGGACCCCAGGCCAATACTCAGGGTCCAATACCAATACCCCCATTGGAGCCCACACGGTCATCCCCTCTCTCGCCGTTCCCTCATCTCAGGGCCTCGCCCTTCACCCTCCCCCCTCAGGGCTTTGCCCTTCACCCTCCCCCCTCAGGGCTACGCCCCTCATCCTCCCCCTCACTCATACGCGCCCCTAGTCCACACCTCCCATCCTCGCCACCATAATCCTCTCCCCCTCCCTCACCCCTTCAGCTCACCTCCGTAGCGCCCCTTCATCCTCTCACCTTCATCCTCACTCCCCCACTTCCTTTGCTACCCATCCTCACTTAATCATACGCGCCCCCTCATAATCACTCCCTCATCCTCACCCCCCCATCCTCAGCCGATCTCACATCACGGTCCTCACCCCCACTCCCCCCTTCCGTACCCTTCCATCCTCACCCCCACTCCCCCCTCCCGTACCCTTCCATCCCTCCCCCTTCTCTCCAGCCACCATAACCAATGCATCTATTCTGACCGTTTCTTTTCCCTCCTTCTTTTCTAAATAAAACTTTAAACGATTGTATGGTTTGAATGTGTGGTTTGTACTAGTGAAATCTCCATATATGGAGCTGACCTGTTCTGCCTGTTCTGACATTCCATATACCATTCCATCTGACCTCATCAAACCCTATACACTCAAGACACAATATACAATGTTTTACTGTGTATCCCCTGCAATGAAATACAAACAAACAAACACCCGCACACTGTCTTCAAATGCAGTGAACCAACTTTTAATAGGGAAACAGCAACGTTTCGGCCTATATGCAGCCTTCATCAGGTTATCTTTATGAACACAAATAAGAAAGCATCCTTTTTGTAGGCTGTCTGACCTAATGGTAAGCCTATCGGGTCAAACCAAGAAATGACATCACTCACTTAAGGTGACAGGTACTCTCATATGGTTAAATGAGAACAGACAGTCATATAAAAGCTCAATACACCAGTGCAAAGCAAAAAGCAAAAACATAATAATCCATATACATTAGGTAACATTAATAAATAATAGGGTATACAAAAATCATGATCATGATGATAAATCAAACATTTTGCAGGTTGAAGCTTCATGAAAAACTTTCCCTGTGAAAGAAAAAGGGAACAGTTTACAAAAGGTAAAAACAGGTACAAAAGAAAAGAACCAACATTACAATAAGTTAAAAACTATATGGAGCAATCTGAAGGATAAACAAAGATCAAAGCATGACATTTAATAGCAATTCGTCATTAAGACCTCTAGGTGCCACTGTTTGTAGTGTGAAGATCCAGAACGCCTCACGTCTTTTTAACTGGCAAATCGTGATCGCCACCTCTATGTGGCGGATCAACTTTTTCAATGCCGCAGAAACGTAATGAAGAAATGTCATGCCTGTGATCATTAAAATGTACCGCCACTGGGTAGTCTCTATCATTTCTACGTATAGAGCTTTTATGCTCGCTTATCCTTTGTTTTAATTTCCTAGTGGCTATTTCTGGTAACAGGTCAGGTCGCCCCAATTCCATCTCGCCCCAGCTTTTTTCCGCCGACAGCTCGGTGCGGCGGTTCTTGTATTCTTTATTTTGTTTTACTGAGAATAAGGTTAGAAATAAGTTTAGGGTTCGGCATAGTTTTACTGGGGTTAAGTTTAGGAATAGGGTTAGGTTTATGCATTGTTTTACTGAGGTTGAGGTTAGGAATAAGGTTAGGTTTAACCCGTTTAAGCATAATTTACTTAGATTACTTTAGGAATACCAGGCCGCGCTGTTCCGCCGGCTGTACGCCCGGGGCGAGTTGGTAAAGGGGCGAGCAGTCTCGTATTCCTATTTCTCGCTCAAATGTTTTAAAAAACAAAGCAATGTTTAGCTGTAAATGACATTGTGTGTCACTGTGTGTGTGTGTTTACATGGCTGTCATGTTGGAAACAGCAGTAAATCAAGCGGGGCGCAGCCGCGCAGCAGCTGGTGGTGCTCAGAGGGTTTGATTAGGCAGCGGTCTGTTATACAGCGGAGCGGTCATTATCGACACATAATTCACCGCTGAATTAAGCGATTGACCAATCAGAATCAAGCATTCAACCAAGTCATGTAATAAGGGTTGATAACATTCAAAGCGGGTGAAAAAACTATGACTGGTAGCTTTTTCTTTATTTTTTTTCCTCCCTGCAAGAGAGGCACAAAATGAATTTCCGCAACTGTATTTCATGTCATAGTTCTTGTCTTTCGACGATAGCAAGGTCACTCTGGCCTGCACTCTCACACACAGTGGTAAACCTTTATGTCTGCATGCTCCAAACACCATTTTCTTTTTTTCAAAACCGAAAAAGTCCATAAAGGTGTATTGAACCTCGCAGGGCAAACCATACGGTCCGCAAAGTCTGCTCGGAGGACTCAACCCGGTGGTGGGGACCCCACCCCAGGTTTGCTGCCCAGTGCCCTGTGCCCCTGCCTGGCACACTTTCTCTGCTTTGGTGCGTCACGACTCATGACTGTCTGGGATCCCACCATATAGCCTCGGTACCCAGGCTTTCATTTTCGTTTGCATATATGGCTTAATCATGGAACCTGTCCTTCCACTATGTAGCTCCGAGAGTCCGAGCCTACGTCATTTGATTGGTTGGGGGGCATACAAAGGGTGATGCAGCAGTAGCTGATACATTTGGAGTAGCTACTCTACTACTCTGGCTGCCAGTATGAATCAATGCTAATACACTCATGGGTGGACATGACTGCAACTTCTCAGATTAATCCAATAACCTTAACCACATGAACTGTAGCTGCAGTTGCACTTTGCTCTATGTCACTCTAGACATGAAGCTGAAGTGTTAGTCGAATGCATACATGTTGTCAACCCCCCCCCCCCCCCCCCCCCCCCCTTAGGCCCCAGGACATCCCTCACCCACCCACACCCCCTCTCAAACCTATCCTTATCAAGACAGGCTGTAATTTCCTCTATTCTTTGACGTGAGTGGGCAGGAAGGTGGTGAGCATCTTGTCTTGAACAGACAAACCAAACCATTTCACAGCTTATCCACCGTTGGCTTGGTTTTGTTTTCCGTCAACAGTCAAATTAAAACTGAAATTGGCCTTCAAAAGGAGAAGTGTGGGAGGAGGCACAGGGCCATCAATCACATCTGGCTGATAAATGTCAATGCCCCAAGGCAATATCCCCCATCCCATTCCCAGCCCACCACCCAAGCATGTTGTGACATTGGAGAATCTTTTACAGGGCAGCAAGGTGTGTCTTGAAGTCCCAATAGATTGTTGTATCACTCCATAATACAGCAAAGGTTACAGTTAGCCTTTAATTCCCCTGTTTCTGACTTCAACTGACTTTTACTGAGAACCTTCCAATGATTGATTGTGAGGGGGACATCATGTACATAGGCTATATTTCAGTCATTGACACATCGATACATTCTTGATTACAAGGTGTAGTAGAATGTGGATGAACAGTGTGATTTACTGTCCAGAAGGACAGGAAGGATGAACAGTGTGATTTACTGTCCAGAAGGACCTGGATGTTTTGTGGAATTGTGGAACATACATAACATGAACACATTTTTCATGTGGGACGATACGTCTTTGCAGTGGAACATGACATGCTTAAACTGGAATGTAACTGACATGATACTAGACATGATATTGAGATGCATGATACTAGACATGATATTGAGATGCATGATACTAGACATGATAGGCCTACTGACATGATACTGAGATGATACTAGACATGATACTGAGTAGCTCCGTTTGGAACATCTACGCTGCTACGCTTTAGCTCCGAGATGAGGTTCCGAGGAAAGCTATCCCTGTGCTGGTAGAAATGGAGTCTAGCTGAGTCGAGCCCGTCGACAAGTAGTGGATTAAACCCCTTTCGCAGTATTTATTTCAAAAAGTAAAGGTATCAGAACCAAGATACAGTTGATAAACATTTTAACTGAGGCTAAAGCGTAGCAGCGTAGATTGCCCACAGTAAGCTGAATTATAAAAAGTGTGAATGGAGTTTCTAGGTGAAAGTGACTTTTTGACGTGCCATAGAGCTGCCATTGAGCCCCATTATAAATGAATCAAATTTGAAAGCACTATATTTCTAAAACTATGAAACATTTCAAAGATTCCTTTTCAGGCAAACATGTCCGCCGTAAGATGAACCTAAATAGGTTGGAATTGGGTTTCTAGGTGTAAGTATGTAGGACTAATAGCATGCCAAATTTGTGCTATTGCCATTGAGAATGCATTGGGCGTTTAAGTTAAATAACTCAGAAACTGAACCTAAATAGGTTGGAATGGGGTTTCTAGGTGAAAAAGTGTGACGGAAAAGCGTGACGGAAAAGCGTGACGGAAAAGCGTGACGAAAAAGCGTGACGGAAAAGTATGCCGTCTGAGATTACAGCCCATGGTCAAAAATGATGAAAAACGAGGATTTGAGAAAAAGACGAAAATCACTCGAGACCATGGGCTATAGTCCATGGTCTCGGAGTGATTTTCGTCTTTTGTCCAAATCCTCAAAAATGATGAAAAACGAGGATTTGAAGAAAAGACGAAAATCACTCCGAGACCGTGACGCAGAGAGAGTGACGCAGAGAGAGTGACGCAGAGACAGTGACGCAGAGAGAGTGACGCAGAGAGAGTGACGCAGAGACAGTGACGCAGAGACAGTGACGCAGAGAGAGTGACGCAGAGACAGTGACGCAGAGACAGTGACGCAGAGAGAGTGACGCAGAGAGAGTGACGCAGAGACAGTGACGCAGAGAGAGTGACGCAGAGAGAGTGACGCAGAGAGAATCCTCAAAGATGATGAAAAACGGCGTGCTATAGTATGCCGTCCGAGATGGGTTATAGCCCATGGTCAAAAATGATTAAAAACAAGGATTTGAGAAAAAGACGAAAATCACTCCGAGACCATGGGCTATAGTCCATTGTCTCGAGTGATTTTCGTCTTTTTTTCAAATCCTCCGAAATCGTAAAAACAACATACTATAGTATGCCCTCCGACACCATGGACTATAGCCTTTCGCTTTTCCACAATTTCACCTTTTTTTAAATCCTCAACAATGATGAAGAATTGCGCACTATAGCGCGCCGCTCAATGACCTTGACCAATATCAATGACCTTGAGCAGTATAAATGACCTTCATAAGACTAGTAAATGACCTTGACCAGTATGAATGACCTTGACCAGTATAAATGACCTTGACCAGTATAAATGACCTTCATAAGACTATTAAATGACCTTCAGAAGACTAGTAAATTACCTTGACCAGTATAAATGACCTTGACCAGTATAAATTACCTTCATAAGAATATTAAATGACCTTCAGAAGACTAGTAAATGACCTTGACCAGTATAAATGGCCTTGACCAGTATAAATGACCTTCATAAGACTAGTAAATTACCTTGACCAGTTCAAATGACCTTGACTAGTATGCGGTCCGTGACCATGGACTATAGCCTGTCGCTTTTTCGTGATTTTCACCTTTTTTTCCAAATCCTCCGAAACCGTGAAAAATGCCACCCTATAGCATGTGCTCCGAGACCATGGACTATAGCCTGTCGCTTTTCAGTGATTTTCACCTTTTTTTCAAATCCTCCGAAACCGTGAAAAATGCCACCCTGTAGCATGTGCTCCGAGACCATGGATTATGGCCTGTCGCCTTTCAGTGATTTTCACCTTTTTTTTAAATCCTCCGATACCGTGAAAAATGCCACCCTGTAGCATGTGCTCCGAGACCATGGACTATAGCCTGTCGCCTTTCAGTGATTTTCACCTTTTTTTCAAATCCTCCAAAACCGGGAAAAATTCCACCCTGTAGCATGTGCTCCGAGACCATGGACTATAGCCTGTCGCCTTTCAGTGATTTTCACCTTTTTTTCAAATCCTCCGAAACCGTGAAAAATGCCACCCTGTAGCATGTGTTCCGAGACCATGGACTATAGCCTGTCGCTTTTCAGTGATTTTCACCTTTTTTTCAAATCCTCCGAAACCGTGAAATATGCCACCGTGTAGCATGTGCTCCGAGACCATGGACTATAGCCTGTCGCTTTTCAGTGATTTTCACCTTTTTTTCAAATCCTCCGAAACCGTGAAATATGCCACCGTGTAGCATGTGCTCCGAGACCATGGACTATAGCCTGTCGCTTTTCAGTGATTTTCACCTTTTTTTCAAATCCTCCGAAACCGTGAAAAATGCCACCCTGTAGCATGTGCTCCAAGACCATGGACTATAGCCTGTCGCCTTTCAGTGATTTTCACCTTTTTTTCAAATCCTCTGAAACCGTGAAAAATACCACCGTGTAGCATGTGCTCCGAGACAATGGACTATAGCCTGTCGCTTTTCAGTGATTTTCACCGTTTTTTCAAATCCTCCGAAACCGTGAAATATGCCACCGTGTAGCATGTGCTCCGAGACCATGGACTATAGCCTGTCGCTTTTCAGTGATTTTCACCTTTTTTTCAAATCCTCCGAAACCGTGAAATATGCCACCGTGTAGCATGTGCTCCGAGACCATGGACTATAGCCTGTCGCCTTTCAGTGATTTTCACCTTTTTTTCAAATCCTCCGAAACCGTGAAAAATGCCACCCTGTAGCATGTGCTCCAAGACCATGGACTATAGCCTGTCGCCTTTCAGTGATTTTCACCTTTTTTTCAAATCCTCTGAAACCGTGAAAAATACCACCGTGTAGCATGTGCTCCGAGACAATGGACTATAGCCTGTCGCTTTTCAGTGATTTTCACCGTTTTTTCAAATCCTCCGAAACCGTGAAATATGCCACCGTGTAGCATGTGCTCCGAGACCATGGACTATAGCCTGTCGCTTTTCAGTGATTTTCACCTTTTTTTCAAACCTCCGAAACCGTGAAAAATGCCACCCTGTAGCATGTGCTCCGAGACCATGGACTATAGCCTGTCGCTTTTCAGTGATTTTCACCTTTTTTTCAAATCCTCCGAAACCGTGAAAAATGCCACCCTGTAGCATGTGCTCCGAGACCATGGACTATAGCCTGTCGCTTTTCAGTGATTTTCACCTTTTTTTCAAATCCTCCGAAACCATGAAAAATGCCACCCTGTAGCATGTGCTCCGAGACCATGGACTATAGCCTGTCGCCTTTCAGTGATTTTCACCTTTTTTTCAAATCCTCCGATACCGTGAAAAATGCCACCGTGTAGCATGTGCTCCGAGACCATGGACTATAGCCTGTCGCTTTTCAGTGATTTTCACCTTTTTTCAAATCCTTCGAAACCGTGAAAAATGCCACCCTGTAGCATGTGCTCCGAGACCATGGACTATAGCCTGTTGCTTTTCAGTGATTTTCACCGTTTTTTCAAATCCTCCAAAACCGTGAAAAATGCCACCCTGTAGCATGTGTTCCGAGACCATGGACTATAGCCTGTCACCTTTCAGTGATTTTCACCTTTTTTTCAATTCCTCCGAAACCGTGAAAAATGCCACCCTGCAGCATGTGCTCCGAGACCATGGACTATAGCCTGTCGCTTTTCAGTGATTTTCACCTTTTTTTCAAATCCTCCGAAACCGTGAAAAATGCCACCCTGTAGCATGTGCTCCGAGACCATGGACTATAGCCTGTCGCTTTTCAGTGATTTTCACCTTTTTTTCAAATCCTCCGAAACCGTGAAAAACTGCCACCCTGTAGCATGTGCTCCGAGACCATGGACTATAGCCTGTCGCTTTTCAGTGATTTTCACCGTTTTTTCAAATCCTCCGAAACCGTGAAAAATGCCACCCTGTAGCATGTGCTCCGAGACCATGGACTATAGCCTGTCGCCTTTCAGTGATTTTCACCTTTTTTTCAAATCCTCTGAAACCGTGAAAAATCCCACCCTGTAGCATGTGTTCCGAGACCATGGACTATAGCCTGTCGCCTTTCAGTGATTTTCACCTTTTTTTCAAATCCTCCGAAACCGTGAAAAATGCCACCCTGTAGCATGTGTTCCGAGACCATGGACTATAGCCTGTCGCTTTTCAGTGATTTTCACCTTTTTTTCAAATCCTCCGAAACCGTGAAAAATGCCACCCTGTAGCATGTGCTCCGAGACCATGGACTATAGCCTGTCGCCTTTCAGTGATTTTCACCGTTTTTTCAAATCCTCCGAAACCGTGAAAAATGCCACCCTGTAGCATGTGCTCCGAGACCATGGACTATAGCCTGTCGCCTTTCAGTGATTTTCACCTTTTTTTCAAATCCTCCGAAACCGTGAAAAATGCCACCCTGTAGCATGTGCTCCGAGACCATGGACTATAGCCTGTCGCTTTTCAGTGATTTTCACCTTTTTTCAAATCCTCCGAAACCGTGAAAAATGCCACCCTGTAGCATGTGCTCCGAGACCATGGACTATAGCCTGTCGCTTTTCAGTGATTTTCACCTTTTTTTCAAATCCTCCGAAACCGTGAAAAATGCCACCCTGTAGCATGTGCTCCGAGACCATGGACTATAGCCTGTCGCTTTTCAGTGATTTTCACCTTTTTTTCAAATCCTCCGAAACCGTGAAAAACTGCCACCCTGTAGCATGTGCTCCGAGACCATGGACTATAGCCTGTCGCTTTTCAGTGATTTTCACCGTTTTTTCAAATCCTCCGAAACCGTGAAAAATGCCACCCTGTAGCATGTGCTCCGAGACCATGGACTATAGCCTGTCGCCTTTCAGTGATTTTCACCTTTTTTTCAAATCCTCTGAAACCGTGAAAAATGCCACCCTGTAGCATGTGCTCCGAGACCATGGACTATAGCCTGTCGCCTTTCAGTGATTTTCACCGTTTTTTCAAATCCTCCGAAACCGTGAAAAATGCCACCCTGTAGCATGTGCTCCGAGACCATGGACTATAGCCTGTCGCCTTTCAGTGATTTTCACCTTTTTTTCAAATCCTCCGAAACCGTGAAAAATGCAACCCTGTAGCATGTGCTCCGAGACCATGGACTATATAGCCTGTCGCTTTTCAGTGATTTTCACCTTTTTTTCAAATCCTCCGAAACCGTGAAAAATGCCACCCTGTAGCATGTGTTCCGAGACCATGGACTATAGCCTGTCGCCTTTCAGTGATTTTCACCTTTTTTTCAAATCCTCCGAAACCGTGAAAAATGCCACCCTGTAGCATGTGTTCCGAGACCATGGACTATAGCCTGTCGCTTTTCAGTGATTTTCACCTTTTTTCAAATCCTCCGAAACCGTGAAAAATGCCACCCTGTAGCATGTGCTCCGAGACCATGGACTATAGCCTGTCGCTTTTCAGTGATTTTCACCGTTTTTTCAAATCCTCCGAAACCGTGAAAAATGCCACCCTGTAGCATGTGTTCCGAGACCATGGACCATGGACTATAGCCTGTCGCTTTTCAGTGATTTTCACCGTTTTTTCAAATCCTCCGAAACCGTGAAAAATGCCACCCTGCAGCATGTGCTCCGAGACCATGGATTATAGCCTGTCACCTTTCAGTGATTTTCACCTTTTTTTCAATTCCTCCGAAACCGTGAAAAATGCCACCCTGCAGCATGTGCTCCGAGACCATGGACTATAGCCTGTCGCTTTTCAGTGATTTTCACCGTTTTTTCAAATCCTCCGAAACCGTGAAAAATGCCACCCTGTAGCATGTGCTCCGAGACCATGGACTATAGCCTGTCGCCTTTCAGTGATTTTCACCTTTTTTTCAAATCCTCCGAAACCGTGAAACATCCCACCCTGTAGCATGTGTTCCGAGACCATGGACTATAGCCTGTCGCCTTTCAGTGATTTTCCCTTTTTTTTCAAATCCTCCGAAACCGTGAAAAATCCCACCCTGTAGCATGTGTTCCGAGACCATGGACTATAGCCTGTCGCCTTTCAGTGATTTTCACCTTTTTTTCAAATCCTCCGAAACCGTGAAAAATGCCACCCTGTAGCATGTGCTCCGAGACCATGGACTATAGCCTGTCGCCTTTCAGTGATTTTCACCTTTTTTTCAAATCCTCTGAAACCGTGAAAAATCCCACCCTGTAGCATGTGTTCCGAGACCATGGACTATAGCCTGTCGCCTTTCAGTGATTTTCACCTTTTTTTCAAATCCTCCGAAACCGTGAAAAATGCCACCCTGTAGCATGTGTTCCGAGACCATGGACTATAGCCTGTCGCTTTTCAGTGATTTTCACCTTTTTTTCAAATCCTCCGAAACCGTGAAAAATGCCACCCTGTAGCATGTGCTCCGAGACCATGGACTATAGCCTGTCGCCTTTCAGTGATTTTCACCGTTTTTTCAAATCCTCCGAAACCGTGAAAAATGCCACCCTGTAGCATGTGCTCGGAGACCATGGACTATAGCCTGTCGCCTTTCAGTGATTTTCACCTTTTTTTCAAATCCTCCGAAACCGTGAAAAATGCAACCCTGTAGCATGTGCTCCGAGACCATGGACTATAGCCTGTCGCTTTTCAGTGATTTTCACCTTTTTTTCAAATCCTCCGAAACCGTGAAAAATGCCACCCTGTAGCATGTGTTCCGAGACCATGGACTATAGCCTGTCGCCTTTCAGTGATTTTCACCTTTTTTTCAAATCCTCCGAAACCGTGAAAAATGCCACCCTGTAGCATGTGCTCCGAGACCATGGACTATAGCCTGTCGCTTTTCAGTGATATTCACCGTTTTTTCAAATCCTCCGAAACCGTGAAAAATGCCACCCTGCAGCATGTGCTCCGAGACCATGGACTATAGCCTGTCACCTTTCAGTGATTTTCACCTTTTTTTCAATTCCTCCGAAACCGTGAAAAATGCCACCCTGCAGCATGTGCTCCGAGACCATGGACTATAGCCTGTCGCTTTTCAGTGATTTTCACCGTTTTTTCAAATCCTCCGAAACCGTGAAAAATGCCACCCTGTAGCATGTGCTCCGAGACCATGGACTATAGCCTGTCGCCTTTCAGTGATTTTCACCTTTTTTTCAAATCCTCCGAAACCGTGAAAAATGCCACCCTGTAGCATGTGTTCCGAGACCATGGACTATAGCCTGTCGCTTTTCAGTGATTTTCACCTTTTTTTCAAATCCTCCGAAACCGTGAAAAATGCCACCCTGTAGCATGTGCTCCGAGACCATGGACTATAGCCTGTCGCCTTTCAGTGATTTTCACCGTTTTTTCAAATCCTCCGAAACCGTGAAAAATGCCACCCTGTAGCATGTGCTCCGAGACCATGGACTATAGCCTGTCGCCTTTCAGTGATTTTCACCTTTTTTTCAAATCCTCCGAAACCGTGAAAAATGCCACCCTGTAGCATGTGCTCCGAGACCATGGACTATAGCCTGTCGCCTTTCAGTGATTTTCACCTTTTTTTCAAATCCTCCGAAACCGTGAAAAATGCCACCCTGTAGCATGTGTTCCGAGACCATGGACTATAGCCTGTCGCTTTTCAGTGATTTTCACCTTTTTTTCAAATCCTCCGAAACCGTGAAAAATGCCACCCTGTAGCATGTGCTCCGAGACCATGGACTATAGCCTGTCGCCTTTCAGTGATTTTCACCGTTTTTTCAAATCCTCCGAAACCGTGAAAAATGCCACCCTGTAGCATGTGCTCCGAAACCATGGACTATAGCCTGTCGCCTTTCAGTGATTTTCACCTTTTTTTCAAATCCTCCGAAACCGTGAAAAATGCCACCCTGTAGCATGTGCTCCGAGACCATGGACTATAGCCTGTCGCCTTTCAGTGATTTTCACCTTTTTTTCAAATCCTCCGAAACCGTGAAAAATGCCACCCTGTAGCATGTGCTCGGAGACCATGGACTATAGCCTGTCGCCTTTCAGTGATTTTCACCTTTTTTTCAAATCCTCCGAAACCGTGAAAAATGCCACCCTGTAGCATGTGCTCCGAGACCATGGACTATAGCCTGTCGCCTTTCAGTGATTTTCACCTTTTTTTCAAATCCTCCGAAACCGTGAAAAATGCCACCCTGTAGCATGTGCTCCGAGACCATGGACTATAGCCTGTCACTTTTCCTTGATTTTCACCTTTTTTCAAATCCTCAATGATGAAGAATCGCGCAGAAATGTAAATACAACACATTGAGCAAGGCACTGCAGGGAGTTGAACCATATAAATACAACACATTGAGCAGGGCACTGCAGGGAGTTGAACCATGTAAATACAACACATTGAGCAGGGCACTGCAGGGAGTTGAACCCCGTTCCGGTAAACCAGAAGTACGACACCAGTGCCTTAGTTTTTGTGTTGTTGTCATGTACAGGTCATTTCAACAGTAAAGTAATATATAAAGAAGAAAAACAACTAACATTTTTGAATTACCGGTATTTGCTATGATTTTTTTTAACTTTCTCTTGCCGACCTCACACATTTCATTCGATGATTAACAAAAAAACAGTGTTGGACCTGTAAGGGTCCATTTCGTTACACGTGCGTGTGCGTGTGCGCGTGTATGTATGTGTGCGTGTGTGCACGCTTCGATAACCAGTGTTGGACCTTCCCATTTTGTTTCATCTGTACACTCTGAGTTACAGACATGTAAGGGTCCATTTGGTTACATGTTTTACACTCTCAGAGTTACATTTGGTTAGCATGTGCGTGCACGCCGTCTGTGCGTGTGCATGTGTGTGTGCGTGTGTGCACGCTTTAAGTACAGCAGAAAAAGTACAAGTCAAACGCAATTTTTGTCCTAAGACATTGAGTTACGCCCTGTGTGATCGTGGTATTGGTACGATAACAAATGTTGTTATAAGAGCGAGGTAAGAATTGTGTTCCTGAAGAGAATATCAATGTTGCATTCAAAAGATAGGACAGGACGGTACTCTGGTATAAAGATAGGAGGACAGGACGATACTCTGGTCGCTTTAAGCGCTGTAGTTCACATTCAGAATGTGTCTGTGGTCTGGTAGTCACATTGTGTGAAAGGCACCTCCCCCAGCACCACCCAACAAGCAGACTTCCAGAAGATTGAGTCTGTCCTTGAAAGTGCCCTCCAAGAAATGTCAAGCTACTACAATACAACCACCTGAAACCCAACCCATCAAAAACCCAACTATGCAGCTTACACCTGAGGAACCGAGACGTGAAAAAAGAACTGAGCGTCACTTGGGATGGTCACAAACTCTCCAACCATACCCACCCCATGTATCTTGGAGTTACACTGGACAGGACACTCTCCTTCAAAAAACACCTGGAGAACACAAAAGCCAAGGTCAACACCCACAATAACATCCTGTGAAAACTAGTGAACTCCAAGTGGGGCGCAGACCCACAAACAATCCGTGCAACTGCCATGGATGGCCCTGTCTTTCTCTACAGCAGAGTATGCCTGCTCAAGCTGGAGCCGATCACGTGCCTTTATGCGGTCCCCCCCGCACATCAGACGACTGTGTATCGCTCAAGATGAATGGAGAACACAGGAGATAGACAGTGAAGTTGGGGATGAACGGAGGAAAGTCTGGAAGGAAATGATAGAGAACACCAACATGACAATAAACAGCAGGAAGGCATGGGCCACAATACGCCTTCTTGGCAAAGACCACACCACCCATAATCACAATGGTCACAGCAAACTCTGTTGCATCACAACTGGTGGCCAAAATTCGTAAACAAACACCGCTTGCGACCCACAGGAGAACACCATCACACAGTGGTATCAGACCAACCACAATCAGCCAGCCCTCAAACCAAACCCTTCGACCTAGAAGAACTCTCTGCTGCCTACAACACTGTCCAACACCGCACAATGGTCAGGAAACTAGTGAACATGACTGGTGACCTGGACCTGTGTCAAGTCATCAAAAGCCTCCTCAACAACCGGCGCTTCTATGTCCAGTTAAATGACCAGAGGAGTAAATGGAAATCCCAAAAGAACGGCCTCCCACAAGGTAGCGTGCTCACCCCCTCCTTTTCAATATCTACACAAACGACCAGCCACTACCCACAGAATGCCAGCGTTTAATCTACGCCGACGACCTCTGCATTACCACCCAACAAGCAGACTTCCAGAAGATTGAGTCACCCATCAAAAACCCAACTATGCAGCTTCCACCTGAGGAACCGAGACGCGAAAAAAGAACTGAGCGTCACTTGGGATGGTCAAAAACCTAACCATACCCACCCCATGTAACTTGGAGTTACACTGGACAGAACACTCTCCTTCCACCTCATTCAAGTTGCAGGCAGGCAGGCAGGCAGGCAGGCAGGCAGGCAGGCAGGCGGGCAGGCGGGCAGGCGGGCAGGCGGGCAGGCAGGCAGGCAGGCAGTCAGGACGAGACAGGCAAGCAAGCAAGCAGGCCGAGGCAGGCATGCAGGTAGGCCGGCCGAGGCAGCCAAGGGTTAGGGTTAGTCAGCTCAGCCAGGCCTCTCTCGAGGCCTGGCTCTCTGTCTGCCTGGCCCGGTCTGCCCCGCCCTGCCTTGCCTTGCAGCAACAGAACCAGCCGGCCTGGCAAGCCAGCCAGCTCAGAATGCGAGCTCAGCAAGCCAGCGCAGCGAAAATCTTTACAAGCCCAGACTCAGAAAAAAACAGTTTCAGGCCAGGACAGGACAGACAGTTTGTGGCAGACCTTGGCAA
Organism: Electrona antarctica; assembly: GCF_951216825.1. Classification (NCBI taxonomy): domain Eukaryota; kingdom Metazoa; phylum Chordata; class Actinopteri; order Myctophiformes; family Myctophidae; genus Electrona; species Electrona antarctica. The sequence continues at coordinate 4,373,355 of NC_136790.1, read as the reverse complement.
GCAGGAAGGGTCGCAGGAAAGCATTGGCAGCTGGCAGGAGGCCCGGGCAGTCAAACCCTACCCTTTGGCTTGGATGACTAATCAAGGGCACTGCACTGGGCCCGGGCAGTCAAACCCTACCCTTTGGCTTGGATGACTAATCAAGGGCACTACAGGCCTGGGCAGTCAAACCCTACCCTTTGGCTTGGATGACTAATCAAAGGCACTGCACTGTTAGGGCTGAGAGCCTGGCTTGCTGCAAATGCGGGTCTGGTCTGGCTGACTGTTGGCTGTCAGGTAGGAGACCCTGGCTGTCTGCTGGGCATCCTGAGTGGGCATCCTGCTGGGCATCTTGTTTTGATGTTTATTTGGTTTGAAACTTACTTCAATTCTGATTTCTGTGTGTCTCACTACAGACACTCCACATTTTCACTTCATAGCGAAAAAACAGCAGATCTACAAGCTCACAACGCGTCGGCATCACGCCACGTCGCAAGCTGGTAGATCTGCTTTTTTCCGCCAATGTCTGAACAAACAAACAAATCCAATCTGATCACTTTCCAAACAATAATGTGGGCAGTCAGTCCTAAAAAGATTGCATTGGAGGAACAAATTGGATTCAGCCTGCAGACACTAGTGTCTGACCAAAGCTTAATATCATCCCCGAGACTGAAAACCACGAGAGCTGGGCAATGTTTCCTAACATCGGGTTACTCTTAAACAGCTTCCAGCAGCCAGGCAACAGCCAGGCAACAAAAGGACAATTTGGCGCAATGAGAGAGAGAGAGAGAGAGAGAGAGAGAGAGAGAGAGAGAGAGAGAGAGTACTTTTGGAACCCAAGCTTGATGTGTTGTGATTGTTGCCTGAGATGCTGGTGTTTACAGAGCAGAGTATACATCCCGGCCAGCAGGCTGGCACGGCGGCCCGGGCCAGCACGGCCCGGGCTAGAAACTCCATTCACACTTTTTATAATTCAGCTTACTGTGGGCACACATGCTGGAACCTTTTACTTTGACGAAAATATAGCCCATGGTCTCGGACAGCATACTATAGCATGCCGTTTTTCATCATTTTTGAGGATTTGAAAAAAAGACGAAAATCACTCGAGACAATGGACTATAGCCCATGGTCTCGGAGTGATTTTCGTCTTTTTTTCAAATCCTCGTTTTTCATCATTTTTGACCATGGGACCATGGGCTGTAGCCCATCTCAGAAGGCATACTATAGGACGCCGTTTTTCATCATTTTTGAGGATTTGAAAAAAAGACGAAAATCACTCGAGACAATGGACTATAGCCCATGGTCTCGGAGTGATTTTCGTCTTTTGTCCAAATCCTCAAAAATGATGAAAAACGAGGATTTGAAGAAAAGACGAAAATCACTCCGAGAGAGTGACGCAGAGACAGTGACGCAGAGAGAGTGATGCAGAGACAGTGACGCAGAGACAGTGACGCAGAGAGAGTGACGCAGAGACAGTGACGCAGAGAGAGTGACGCAGAGACAGTGACGCAGAGAGAGTGACGTAGAGAGAGTTACGCAGAGAGAGTGACGCAGAGACAGTGACGCAGAGAGAGTGACGCAGAGATCAAAAATGATGAAAAACGACGTCCTATAGTATGCCGTCTGAGATGGGCTATAGTCCATGGTCTCGGATTATGAAAAACGAGGATTTGAAAAAAAGACGAAAATCACTCCGAGACCATGGGCTATAGTCCATGGTCTCGGAGTGATTTTCGTATTTTTTTCAAATCCTCAAAAATGATGAAAAACGGCATGCTATAGTATGCTGTCCGAGACCATGGGCTATATTTTCGTCGAAGTAAAAGGTTCCAGCATGTGTGCCCACAGTAAGCTGAATTATAAAAAGTGTGAATGGAGTTTCTAGGTGAAAGTGACTTTTTGACGTGCCATAGAGCTGCCATTGAGCCCCATTATAAATGTATCACATTTGAAAGCACTATATTTCTAAAACTATGAAACATTTCAAAGATTCCTTTTCAGGCAAACATGTCCACCGTAAGATGAACCTAAATAGGTTGGAATGGGGTTTCTGATATAGAGGTTCCAATTGAACGGAGCTAGATACTGAGCTGATACTACTAGACATGATACTGAGATGATACTAGACATGATACTACTGACATGATTCTGCTGACATGATACTGACATGTTACTAGACATGATACTATACAATGATACTGACATTATACTGACCATGATACTGACATGATACTGACCATGATATTGACATGATACTGAACATTGATACTGGCCATGATGATACTTGACATGATAAGTCAGAGAGGGAGAGCGAGAGAGGGAGTGTGCGTGCGTGCGTGTGTGGTCTTTATTGTGCAAGCACCCAATATTTTCAGTTTAAATTAAAGGAAAAGAGAAAGAACAATGTAAAGTAGTCTGGGGATCATGGGAGAATGCAGTCGTTCTCACTCTCCATAGCAAATGGACTGGGCCTGGTGAGTAGAGGAGGCAACTGACTCAGCACCTCTGAGACTGTGTTAGATGGGTTACTGGAAACAGTTGAAAACCAACTCAAGTGGGGGCTGTACGTATAGTGTCCCGGTGTGTGCCAACTCAGCTTGGCAGGATTTCCCAGCATGCTTCAGGGACTCCCACGCTGTATTAATTGTGTTCGTCAGTTCAAAATGGTTTTACATGTTTAATGTTGTTGCTACTTGCTTATAATACTGTTGCTTATGTTCAATGTTGTTGCACAGTACTTACAGTTGGAGGCCATCGATATTGTCCTTTTCTTTTTGCTGAGGTTTGCGTGATCTGCGCAAAAGGACAGTTAACCCATTTTGGGCGGGAACCCCTTTTGGTGTTTTAAACATTATGTTATAATTTAGCTATTGAAAAATAGCAGACCTACAAGCTCATAGCGCGCCACCGAGTGGCGCGCTACGAGCTTGTAGGTCTGCTATTTTTGAAAAATCGTGAAAATATTTATTTCAGAAAACTGGAGGATTTAGAAGGATTTTTTAAAATGTTGAGGTCAGGCCTAAATGGGTCAAATGATAAGGGACAATATCGGTGGCACCCAACTGTAGATAGAACTGGTGATGACCACTGGCCGACTCCTTTTTTTGTGTGCCATTTCTATTTTGCATGTACATCTTGGTTCGAGGGCCTAATCAAGTTACAGTTAGCTTTGTTTTCACCTGAGCCAGTGTATGAGCTAAGCTGCTTTTAAAAGTAAAATGGTCAAAGGGTAATTTACGTACATAGGAGCCACACAGTGGAACGACCTCGAAACCAGTGTCAGACTGACAACCATTGACCAATCTGGTGTCTTTTAAACAGCAGACAAATTAGAAAAGGTTTCCCTAGGATAGATAAGGGAGCACTTGTTTTATGTATACTGTCTGTCTGTCTGTCTGTCTGTCTGTCTGTCTGTCTGTCTGTCTGTCTGTCTGTCTCTATGTCTGTCTGTAGTACAGCCTCAACAGCTGCTATACCGCTGGGTGACCTACCTTCAAGTGGCACTGTTGAGCAGCCTAAAGGGCCATTCATACTGAGCACTAGAACTATAACAAATACAAGTATAGTGCACCGCTCAGTTCACACGGGTGTGATTCGTTTTTTTACTTATTAACTGTTAACTGTGTGCAGGATCTCAATGGAAATTAAAGTCTCAGGAATTATTTGTGTAATCCTCAAAATGCTGTAGCCATGTGGTTTTATTGCCTTTTCAAATAAATCCAACCAAATGTGGTATTCCATGTAGGCCTAACCATTCATTTTATATACATGTAGCCAGCAATGTCTGATGGGGCTACAGTTCCTTTCCATAATGAGAGGCTCTTATGTGTACACCATGTTTGACATTGAAAGTCTGTTTACTCACCACACAACCGTCTTGTAGTTAATTTGCTATATTGGGACTGCTTCCTTCATGGAGTGGATCCACTTCATCCATCACATGGTGAAGGACAGTTTGACAACATGGTGTTGAGCACAGAGGAGAATGATAGATGGAATGGCTTTGGCTAATGTGGGCAGAGGGAGACATTTCACGGCAGCATCCTCCCTAGCCGCGCTACCCCGCTGCCTCCTCATCATGACTTCAATCCATCTCAGGATCACGTCCGAACCCCCCGGCCTGCACTCTCTGTCAGTCACACTCACCAACACTGACACAGACATCCACAGCTCCACACAGCTCCACACAGTCTCACCAACACTGACACAGACATCCTCCACAGACATCCACAGCTCCACACAGTCTCCAGCCACCTAGAGAAATAGAGGCTATGCACGTGACCGTAAATGGTAAATGGTAAATGGTGCATTTATATAGCGCCTTTATCCAAGGCGCTTTACATAGCTTGTGCATCAATTCACCCATTCACACACACATTCATACACCAATGGCGGCGGAAACCATGCAAGGCACTAGCCAGCACATCAGGAGCAATTTGGGGTTCAGTGTCTTGCTCAAGGACACTTCGACACTAACTCTGGGGGAGCCCGGGTTCGAACAGGCAACCTTGCAGTTACCATCCAGCCACTCTACCCCTGAGCCACCGCCGCCCGTGACATCATCATCATACCCGGAAGTTATGCGGGAGTGCCTACTACTTTAAACTACTTTATGCACGTGCACAGGGTCAATCAATCCAGGATACTGACACCAGGATATACTGAGTGTCAGTATCCTTTCGATACCCAAAAACAAACTAGCTTTGGGCTTATCAAGCCTGTTATTGAGCATAGCGGCAATAAAGACAAGAGGCGATCAAGAAATAAATCTAATCACCCAGGCTGGCACAAACATGTCATGTCACAAACCATGTCCCAAGCCAGCGCTGCCTGGGTAAACACAATTACGCTTTTTAAGTGGTGGTACTACACATTAAAGGGACACTTCACCCTTTTTGCAAACAAATATTAATGTTAATGACGTTTAGAGGATTTAGAACACTTTCCTGGGGGTGTAATATGTGGTTTTAGATATTTTAGATTTTAGCAGTGAGCCCAGCTAGCTCTGATGTCATCGAAACTGGGCTCACTTCCTTCCTGGACTACAATTCCCATAATGCTTTGGTGATAGAGGGATAGGGGGAGGGCTGTCTTACTGAGACAACGGGCGTGTTCGGAAATACCGCACCGGAGCGCACTCGCCTATTAGTTTGCATTGCACAGTGCGCTCAGTGCGCTATTCCTGAACACGCCCAAAATATCTAAAACAAACTCACAGTCACTCACGAGTCACAACTGGCCAATACAAAGAGATACTGGTTCTGTTCAGAATTGATTGTCGTCTCCAGTCTTTCCATAAAATAATACAAAATGCTCAATAGTGGGCTCGATAAGAACCCGGCTCGATAAGCCTGATTTGATAAGGTGCTCGTTATCAATAAAAATGAACAAGCTCCATCCCTAACTGAGTAACCAGCATACTGAAACATAATATCACAAATAATAAAAGATTAGGCTTGTCTGACCATGTAATGGTTCTGCAGTAATGTAGTCACACAAGTAAACTACAGACAGTATTTGCATGAGGACATTTCCATGAGGCCTCATTCACTGCAGGTGGTGTTATGAAGTCTGTCTCCAGAGGGTGAGTAAGCCAACCAGAGGTTATGAAGTCTGTCTCCAGAGGGTGAGTAAGCCAACCAGAGGTTATGAAGTCTGTCACGAGAGGGTGAGTAAGCCAACCGGAGGTTATGAAGTCTGTCTCGAGAGGGTGAGTAAGCCAACCAGAGGGTGAGTAAGCCAACCAGAGGTTATGAAGTCTGTCACGAGAGGGTGAGTAAGCCAACCAGAGGGTGAGTAAGCCAACCAGAGGTTATGAAGTCTGTCACGAGAGGGTGAGTAAGCCAACCAGAGGTTATGAAGTCTGTTTCCAGAGGGTGAGTAAGCCAACCAGAGGTTATGAAGTCTGTCACGAGAGGGTGAGTAAGCCAACCAGAGGTTATGAAGTCTGTCTCCAGAGGGTGAGTAAGCCAACCAGAGGTTATGAAGTCTGTCTCCAGAGGGTGAGTAAGCCAACCAGAGGGTGAGTAAGCCAACCAGAGGGTGAGTAAGCCAACCAGAGGTTATGAAGTCTGTCTCGAGAGGGTGAGTAAGCCAACCAGAGGTTATGAAGTCTGTCTCCAGAGGGTGAGTAAGCCAACCAGAGGTTATGAAGTCTGTCTCCAGAGGGTGAGTAAGCCAACCAGAGGTTATGAAGTCTGTCACGAGAGGGTGAGTAAGCCAACCAGAGGTTATGAAGTCTGTCTCCAGAGGGTGAGTAAGCCAACCAGAGGTTATGAAGTCTGTCTCCAGAGGGTGAGTAAGCCAACCAGAGGGTGAGTAAGCCAACCAGAGGTTATGAAGTCTGTCTCGAGAGGGTGAGTAAGCCAACCAGAGGTTATGAAGTCTGTCACGAGAGGGTGAGTAAGCCAACCAGAGGTTATGAAGTCTGTCTCCAGAGGGTGAGTAAGCCAACCAGAGGTTATGAAGTCTGTCACGAGAGGGTGAGTAAGCCAACCAGAGGTTATGAAGTCTGTCTCGAGAGGGTGAGTAAGCCAACCAGAGGTTATGAAGTCTGTCACGAGAGGGTGAGTAAGCCAACCAGAGGTTATGAAGTCTGTCTCGAGAGGGTGAGTAAGCCAACCAGAGGTTATGAAGTCTGTCTCGAGAGGGTGAGTAAGCCAACCAGAGGTTATGAAGTCTGTCTCCAGAGGGTGAGTAAGCCAACCAGAGGTTATGAAGTCTGTCTCCAGAGGGTGAGTAAGCCAACCAGAGGTTATGAAGTCTGTCTCCAGAGGGTGAGTAAGCCAACCAGAGGTGATGAAGTCTGTCTCGAGAGGGTGAGTAAGCCAACCAGAGGTTATGAAGTCTGTCTCGAGAGGGTGAGTAAGCCAACCAGAGGTTATGAAGTCTGTCTCGAGAGGGTGAGTAAGCCAACCAGAGGTTATGAAGTCTGTCTCCAGAGGGTGAGTAAGCCAACCAGAGGTTATGAAGTCTGTCTCCAGAGGGTGAGTAAGCCAACCAGAGGTTATGAAGTCTGTCTCCAGAGGGTGAGTAAGCCAACCAGAGGTTATGAAGTCTGTCTCCAGAGGGTGAGTAAGCCAACCAGAGGTTATGAAGTTTGTCTCCAGAGGGTGAGTAAGCCAACCAGAGGTTATGAAGTCTGTCTCCAGAGGGTGAGTAAGCCAACCAGAGGTTATGAAGTCTGTCTCCAGAGGGTGAGTAAGCCAACCAGAGGTTATGAAGTTTGTCTCCAGAGGGTGAGTAAGCCAACCAGAGGTTATGAAGTCTGTCTCCAGAGGGTGAGTAAGCCAACCAGAGGTTATGAAGTCTGTCTCCAGAGGGTGAGTAAGCCAACCAGAGGTTATGAAGTCTGTCACGAGAGGGTGAGTAAGCCAACCAGAGGTTATGAAGTCTGTCACGAGAGGGTGAGTAAGCCAACCAGAGGTTATGAAGTCTGTCACGAGAGGGTGAGTAAGCCAACCAGAGGTTATGAAGTCTGTCTCCAGAGGGTGAGTAAGCCAACCAGAGGTTATGAAGTCTGTCTCGAGAGGGTGAGTAAGCCAACCAGAGGTTATGAAGTCTGTCACGAGAGGGTGAGTAAGCCAACCAGAGGTTATGAAGTCTGTCTCGAGAGGGTGAGTAAGCCAACCAGAGGTTATGAAGTCTGTTTCCAGAGGGTGAGTAAGCCAACCAGAGGTTATGAAGTCTGTCTCGAGAGGGTGAGTAAGCCAACCAGAGGTTATGAAGTCTGTCTCCAGAGGGTGAGTAAGCCAACCAGAGGGTGAGTAAGCCAACCAGAGGTGGAGTATAAGTAACATCTCACATTGTGTTTATTTGTTCTACAGTGTAAACCTGTGTAAATGTTTCAAATGTGTCAAGATCTGAAAGTATTCTGCTACAAATTACCAAAAAGAAAACAGTATTTTATAGTATACTATAGCCTATCAATACATGGATTTAAAATACTGCCCAATCTCTGCAAACACACACAGTATGACCCTTTAGTTAAGTTGATTTTGCTGCATCAATTCCTGTACAGGCTCCCTAGTCCCAACATACATGATCACTCATGCACGCACCAGTGTTGTTTTTGTTGACTGAAACTAAAACAAAAAATGTTCGTCAACTGCCCTTTTTCACTGAGGAAAACAAAATAAAAACAAAATAAAAATGAGCTACGATGACTAAATATACTGACAATTTTGTCAACAAATAAAAACTAGATAAAAACTAAGCTATGATGACTAAAACTAAAACTAAATATAATGACATTTTCGTCAACAAATAAAAACTATACTAAAATGCCAGGGAGGGACTAGTGGACAAGAGTAGAACTAAAAGACAAGTCCATTTATATTTCTAAATTACTTCTAAATGATCTATTCTACATGCCCGCAATTGTGCGTGCGTGCAGGTGTGTGTGTGTTTGTGTGCGTGTGTGGTAGTCTGGGAGCCGTGGGGGTGAACATGGTTCGTCAGATAAAGTTTTTTTCTCAACTGATTCTTGTAGCTTGGGGTCACTTCTTAACAACAAGTAAGACGCGCGAACGCGGGAAGCGAACGCAGCTCGTAAATTACAATAACAACAATTAGAATAAATTACGTACTTTAAGTTTTTATTTTTATTTTATTAATTTTTTAAAGATTTTTGTAAAGATTATTTTTATTTTATTTATTTTTTTAAGTTTAGTTTTTTTTCATTAAGTTAAGTTGTGTGTGTGTGTGTGCGCGTGCGTGCGTGTGTGCGTGCATGTGTGTGTTTTTGTGTGTGATACATTAGTTGTTGTTTTTTTGTTTGTTTTTTTACGTTACGTTTTTTTTAAGTTACTTTTTTTTTAAAGTTTTTTCTTTTTACGTTTTTTTTTAAGTTAAGTTTTTTTTAAGTTAAGTTTTTTTTTATTAAGTTAAGTTGTTTGTGTGTGTGTGTGTGTGTGTGTGTGTGTGTGTGTGTGTGTGTGTGTGTGTGTGTGTGTGTGTGTGTGCGTGCGTGTGTGTGTGCATGCATGTGTGTGTGTTTTTGTGTGATACAGCTGCGCCCTCTGGTGGCGGGCGGTTGGTGTTATAGCGTGACACACACACAGACAGACAGACAGACAGGATCTGCTGGGTCTCATAGTAAATGCTCACTGCGTTCGCAATCACTGCGTTCGCAATCACTGCGTTCGCAATAATCAAGAGGATGCCCAGTGATATCCCTTGAGCATTTTTAGTTATTAAGCCCTTAATGCCCGAAACACAAACAAATCCCCGAAAATAAAGCTTTATATTATTTAATGCAAAAATACTTGGTCTAAATGCATCACATTTTCTTTCTACAGTGTTTATGAATGTGGATATGCACAATGTATTTGATTTATGATTAATGCATTATTAATTAATGCATATTAACCCCTTCATGCCTGAAAACCCCCAAATCCCATAAAATATATTTTTGAGGGGCCCTTGCCACTCAGCTATGCTCAACTTTCCGTGTTTGTGTAAACACAAACATTGAAGACAAAAGTGAGGACGGAAAAGTGAGGACGCAAATTGTGATTGGCTGAATGACTTTTGTGATGATTTGATGGTTGAGCACGCAATGTGACATATGATGATGGATGATATTGATGATGTATGATGATAAGAGCACCCCTCACTTCACACGGGTGTGATTTTTCTTTTTTTTTTATATATACAGGTTTAATGTTTGTTTTTAGTTCAATGTTTGTTTTAAAAACGCCATTGACAATGAAGGGAAGATTTACGTCATCTTGTCCCTAACACAAACATTAAATGCCATTAACAATAAAGAGAATTTAATGTTTGTTTTACATCACCATTACATCACCTAATCAACATGAGTTAGACGTTAATATATTAGCGGCCCTCACCTCACACGGGTGTGATTTATTTTCTTTTTTTGTATCTAATGCATCAACTTTTCTTTTTGGCGTGATTATCCATGAATGTGGATATGTACATCCATCCATCCATCCATCTTCAACCGCTTATTTGTAGTCGGGTTACGTGGGCAACAGCTCCACCAAAGAGCTCCAGACTTAAGTGGTTGTAATGAAAGGTAGAAAAGAAAAGCAGTGCACCGTGGCCCAAAATGATTGAAAATCTGTCAACATGTTACAATTTTTATTCATGCGTCATGCTCGACGCGTCATCATGCATCGCATTTTCGTTCAAAGGAAGTAATTAATTATGGTCTTTTGATATAAAAATACACACAAATTGACATTTTCCCATTGTTTTGGCATAGATTGGATTGGATATGCTCTAAAAGTGTGAAAAACATGAAGGTTACTTTAGTAACCATGGTTCTTTAAGTTGTGTTCGCGAAATATTTCGCTCTATGGGAGGTTTTCCTTGCAAAACCGAGGTGCAGAACTTCATTTTAATGAACTCATCGCAGGGCAGAAACTCTGCCCTGCGGGTTTAACACAGCCGACGCGAATCGCGTATCAATACGTTATCAATTAATCAAACGTCGGGTGCGGATCACGTATCAATACGTTTCAATCACTTTTTTATAGCATACTTTCATTCATCTTTTTACCCACCCGGACAATGAAGAACCATCGCCCTATCATTGCTGCTTAGTCCCGCTCACGTGATCAGAAAAAAAAACCAAAAAAAAAAAAACCCCTCCCCTCCTGAAAACAGGAGGGCGGGCCGCTTTACGTGTATAAACCAGTGTAGAATGGATGCGCCCATGCCGATGTAGCCCGTGTGTGAAAATAATCAAATTTCACCTAACCTCGCCTCACCAGGCTTTCCTCCACCTATTGGCTTTTATACTCGATTCCCCCCTCCCCTCCTGTTTCTCCTGCAGGAGGAGGGCCTTGCGAGATGGGGGCTCATGTCTCGGAAAAAAACATACGGAACGCTGTTACGCTGCCTAACACATGATCTGCAGATTCTGCACCAGATCGGCAACACACATGGACAGATGCATGTTTACTTCTTCATACTGTAGCGACCAAACGATCCCCGAGCCTACAATACTACGAACTAACAAACGAACTACAGTATCGAGAGGGGCCGCCATGACAACAGACAGTCTACCGTTGGTGGATCACGTATCGCCATGCAGAGCCGTCATAATCGGAGATCGCTCAGACGTGTGATTGTAACGCTTTTTTATTCATTATAATTGTAGTGATAAGACCGCAATGAACGCGTCGGGGACGTAATCGACCCGGGTGTAATGTATAACGAACTTTTCCGCGACCTAAACCGTGGTGTTGTCATCTGTGGAAGTCATTTTTTCCTTCTCGTCGACATCACAGCCGGGTGACGCTTTTTTCCCCCTCCATCGCCCCCAAGCTGCATGCCCATAGCCTGGCTTGGCCAGCCTCATAGCGGGGATTCACTGAAGATTCTTCCCCGGAGGAAACATCAGTGAACCCTCGCTATGAGTCTGGCCGTGCCAGGCTAGCATGCCCAGGCATGTTCCCCTACACTAGCTTGAAAAACAAAATCAGCTGATGACAACGCGTCTCACCGTTATACTATAGTTCTGAACCGAACGGTGGAATGGGACTTTTTATAGCCGTACGGATCAAGACTTTTGCTGCCCAATGTGCCCATGACCCCCCCCCCCCCCCCCCCCAATGTTACTGCGATCAAAACAATGAAAGCAGTGAGATAGATTAGGCGAGGCGGCAATCATCATCATCGTCAAAAAGAAAGCATAGTTATGAAGGTTTATAGTCAGACATTGACAGGCAGATATAACAATAAACACAATAAATATGCTATACATCCTATACACCGAATGAAAGCCCTGAATGTGTACTTTTACGAGGAAAAGAGTAAACATTGATCCCATGTACAGTCTGTCATAAATTGGTTACTGGGTGGATGCACATTGCGCCCACCAGATATAACTGCAGAGAAGACATGGACCCGAACTCAATATTCACAAAATAAGGCCTATAGCGACATATAAATAATATATACCGTATGAAACAGAAGACTCTCTGCTTTCATAAGAAAAAAACTTCTACTGTAGTAATAATAAAAATCACACCCATGTGAAGTGAGTGGTGCAACTCTGTCCCATATTCTGTTCTCTGCTTATTCAATACAGGTCGCTATATACGGACTGAGGCAGAAAGTCATGTAAACCTTTTATTTACAGTTTGGTCTGTAAACTTCTACTGTAATAATAAAAATCACACCCCTGTGAAGTGAGCGGTGCAACTGTTCTCTACAGTTGCGCGGTGCAACTGTAGAGAACAGTTGCACCGCTCACTTCACAGGGGTGTGATTTTTATTATTACAGTAGAAGTTTACAGACCAAACTGTAAATAAAAGGTTTACATGACTTTCTGCCTCAGTCCGTATATAGCGAGCTGTAGTGAATAAGTACAGAACAGTTGCAACGCTCACTTCACAGGGGTGTGATTTTTATTATTACAGTAGAAGTTTACAGACCAAACTGTAAATAAAAGGTTTACATGACTTTCTGCCTCAGTCCGTATATAGCGACCTGTATTGAATAAGCAGAGAACAGAATATGGGACAGAGTTGCACCACTCACTTCACATGGGTGTGATTTTTATTATTACTACAGTAGAAGTTTTTTTCTTATGAAAGCAGAGAGTCTTCTGTTTCATACGGTATATAGTATTTATATGTCGCTATAGGCCTTATTTTTTGAATATTGAGGAGTTCACGTCCATGTCTTCTCTGAAGTTATCTGGTGGGCACAAGCTGCATTCAATAACCAATTACTGTCTAACTGTACATGGGATCAATGTTTACTCTTTTCCTCGTAAAAGTACACATTCAGGGCTTTCATTCGGTGTATAGGATGTATAGGATATTTATTGGGTTCAATTTTATATCTGCCTGTCAATGTCTCTGACTTTAAACCATCCATAACTCTGCTCGCTGTTCAAGATAACCACTTCCAGGCAAATGCAGGTGTTGCAAAAAGGTCAATATCTCCAGAATGGAACATGGTAAAATCAAAATGTATTTTTTAAATTGAAGTGGACAAGTTCAGCTTTCTTTTGATGTATGCGTGTGATTCTCGCTATAAGAGAACATTTTGCTGTGGGCCCCCGAACAAGGCCTTTGTGCAATGTTAAACGGTAGCAACATCCAAATAGGCCTGTCGAGATCTTGTAGCAATCAAAGTGTTAAGAGATGTGTGACGTCAGACGCCAAGACCCTGAGGGCTTAAAAGGGGGGTCTACGTCACCAGCTCTCATTCGAACACTTTCCTTCTGCCAAGAGCAAGACAGAAGGGTGTTCAGCGAAATATTTCGCTCACTTACTTAAAGAACCATGGTTACTAAAGTAACCTTCATGTTCTTTTAAGTTGTGTTCGCGAAATATTTCGCTCTATGGGACCTTATGAACTCCCGTATCTTGAACTAGCCAAGTGAGTCCTAGGACTTTAGGAAGTAAGGGCTAGGGAACCTTAGGTTCGTAGCCCGGTCCCACAGGGTGGAAAGGTGCCAGTCTTAGACTGTCACATGTCTTTCCAGAGCTGCTGAATAGGGCAGGGTGGAGTCTGCCCTGGGCAGCTTGGGTTTTATAGAGGGAGCTGGCAGGGGGGGGTACTGCCTTATTTCCTCTAGAGCTCTTATGAAATGGACTTACCTGAAGTACATTTAGGGTGCGGCAGTCGCAGCTCCTAAGACCGTGTGCGCCAGTGAGGGCGCTGCCACATCTAGGTTGTAGTATGTGGCGAAGGTCGAGGAGGAGGACCAGCTTGCCGCTGTACAGACATCCTGGATTGAGACACCCTTGTGGAGTGCCCAGGATGCTGCCATACCTCTTGTGGAATGAGCCTTCAGTGTTAGTGGGGGCTCCACTCCCTGGGTAGTGTAGGCCAGGCGAATGGCCTGCACTATCCAGTTTGAGATCTTTGTGACAGGCTTTCCCAGGGTTCTGGCGCCCCAGGATACGAACAGCTGTTGACCTATCCTGGAGGGGCCTGTTCTGTCCATGTAAGTGCGAAGGGCTCTCACTGGACAGAGGCAGTTCAGCCTCCTATCTTCTTCGGTAGCGAAGGGAGGGGGGTGGAAAGCCTGCAGATCTACCGGTACACAAACTGAAAAAGCGTTCTTTGGTAAGAAGGCTGGGTTTGCTTTAATGGTGACCTTGGTTGACCTTTCGTCGAATCTCATGCACTCTGGAGAGGTCGAGAGTGCGTGTAGATCGCTAACCCTTTTAGCGGTTGTTAGTGCGACTAGGAGGGCTGTCTTTAGCGTAAGACATTTTAGGTCTGCAGTCTGCAGTGGCTCGAAGGGTTCGGTGGTTAGAGCCCTGAGGACCAGAGACAGATCCCATGAAGGGACCAGGGACCTGTTGACCTTGTGATCCCTGCGTACGCCCTTCACAAACTGTTTTACCAGAGGATGTTTCCATACAGTCTGGTTATTAATACCCACATGGCAGGCTGAGATAGCTGAGGAGGATTGACTGAGGAGAGGCCTAGTCCTCTGTCTAGGAACTCCTGCAGGAATGTTAGGACGTCGACTACTGAAGCTTGGAATGGGATAACATTCGGAGGGAGGCATTAGCATTAGCCTCTCACGGGCCAGACCCACAGGTCTAGGTCCTTGGGGCAAGGGTGGAAGATTTCTCGACCCGCTTGCGTGAGAAGATCTGCTCGTAGAGGGAGCTGCCATGGCTGGTTGTAGAGGAGGGGGGCTATTTCCGACCTCCAGACGCCCCAGGTAGTACTAGTACTAGTAGTACCATCAGACCCTGAGTTCTCACTCTGTCCAGAGTGGGAAGAATGAGACTCAGTGGGGGAAAAGCGTAGAGGAGGGACCTGGGCCATTGGTGTGCCAGAGCGTCTAGCCCCAACGTCGATGGTCCCCCCATCGAGAAGAAGAGAGGACACTTCGTGTTCTGCTCTGAGGCGAAAAGGTCCGCCTCGGGTGTCCCGTACCTGTCCCAGATCTGGTTCGCTACCTGGGGATGTAGCGACCAGTCTGCGTAGCGGAGGGGTCCTCTGGACAGCAGGTCCGCCCCTGTGTTTAGAATACCCGGGACGTGACATGCTGTGATGGATAGAAGATGAGCGTCGCACCACATTGTGAGTCTCTGAGCCAATTGATGCAAGCGAGGGGACCTGAGTCCCCCTTGCTTGTTGATGTAACACATAGCTGTTGTGTTGTCCGTCCTGACCAGAACGTGACAACCTTGTATGCGCGGTTCGAAATCCCTCAGAGCGAGGAAAACCGCCATCAGCTCCAGATAGTTGATGTGGTAGGAACGCAATTGTTCTGTCCACATCCCCCTGGTTGTAGTGCCTTCCAACGTGGCTCCCCAGCCAGTCACGCTGGCGTCTGTGGTGACGACTTTTCTGGTCAGAGGTCTGCCCATAGGGACGCCCTCTGAGAGAGTCTGTCTGTTTGCCCACCATTGTAGGGCCAGCACGCATTGTGACGTCACTATCGCCCTCTGGTGGCGACGGTGCATAGGTATGCGTAAAGCCTTCATCCACCGTTGGAAAGGTCTCATATGCAGCCTGGCGGCGGATGATGTGAACCACTGAGGCCATAAGCCCCGCCCTCCGGAGGCATGTATGGAACCACTGAGGCCATAAGCCCCGCCCACTGAGGCCATAAGCCCCGCCCACTGAGGCCATAAGCCCCGCCATCCGGAGGCATGTGAACCACTGAGGCCATAAGCCCCGCCCTCCGGAGGCATGTGAACCACTGAGGCCATAAGCCCCGCCCTCCGGAGGCATGTGAACCACTGAGGCCATAAGCCCCGCCCTCCGGAGGCATGTGAACCACTGAGGCCATAAGCCCCGCCCTCCGGAGGCATGTGAACCACTGAGGCCATAAGCCCCGCCCCCCGGAGGCATGTGAACCACTGAGGCCATAAGCCCCGCCTTCCGGAGGCATGTGAACCACTGAGGCCATAAGCCCCGCCCTCCGGAGGCATGTGAACCACTGAGGCCATAAAGCCCCACCATCCGGAGGCATGTGAACCACTGAGGCCATAAGCCCCGCCATCCGGAGGCATGTGAACCACTGAGGCCATAAGCCCCGCCCTCCGGAGGCATGTGAACCACTGAGGCCATAAGCCCCGCCTCCGGAGGCATGTGAACCCCTGAGGCCATAAGCCCCGCCCTCCGGAGGCATGTGAACCACTGAGGCCATAAGCCCCGCCCTCCGGAGGCATGTGAACCCCTGAGGCCATAAGCCCCGCCTCCGGAGGCATGTGAACCACTGAGGCCATAAGCCCCGCCTCCCGGAGGCATGTGAACCCCTGAGGCCATAAGCCCCGCCTCCCGGAGGCATGTGAACCACTGAGGCCACTAAGCCCCGCCTCCGGAGGCATGTGAACCCCTGAGGCCATAAGCCCCGCCCTCCGGAGGCATGTGAACCACTGAGGCCATAAGCCCCGCCCTCCGGAGGCATGTGAACCCCTGAGGCCATAAGCCCCGCCTCCGGAGGCATGTGAACCCCTGAGGCCATAAGCCCCGCCCTCCGGAGGCATGTGAACCACTGAGGCCATAAGCCCCGCCCTCCGGAGGCATGTGAACCACTGAGGCCATAAGCCCCGCCTTCCGGAGGCATGTGAACCACTGAGGCCATAAGCCCCGCCTTCCGGAGGCATGTGAACCACTGAGGCCATAAGCCCCGCCCTCCGGAGGCATGTGAACCACTGAGGCCATAAGCCCCGCCTTCCGGAGGCATGTGAACCACTGAGGCCACTAAGCCCCGCCTTCCGGAGGCATGTGAACCACTGAGGCCACTAAGCCCCGCCATCCGGAGGCATGTGAACCATATTCTCTCTTGGCTCGGGCGAGCTGTGAATGAGATCGAGTCTAGTGTTATACCGATGAAGTCTATAGACTGTGTCGGAGTTAACATGCTCTTCTCCTGGTTGATTTGAAAACCCAGTGAGTGGAGGTGGTTGAGTACTAGATGTGTGTGTAGCAGCACCTCTCTGCTGACAGAATCCAGTCGTCTATATACGTGGCTAGACGAATGCCCTGTTGTCGTAGTGGAGTTATAGCTGCTGCTGTGCACTTCACAAAGACTCTCGGGCTTAAGGACATTCCGAAGGGGAGGACATTGTACTTGTACACTCTCCCTTTGAACCCGAAGCGCAGACATTTTCTGTGCGGTGGGTAAATTGGAATATGAAAATATGCGTCCTGTAGGTCTATTGACGTAAACCAGTCCCCTCTGCGGAGTGATCGCAGTAGGACTGGCGGCGTCAGCATTTTGAAGCGGAATCTCTTCAAATAGCGATTCAGGGCCCTTAGATCTAGAATGGGGCGGAGTCCGCCGCCTTTCTTTTTTACCAGAAAGTAACGGGAGTAAAATCCGTTGAGAGACTGGTTGGCAGAGACCTCTGAAATGGCACCTTTCTGTAGGAGGGAAGATATTTCCTCCTGCAGAATGTGCACCGCCCCTCCACTCGCTCGAGAGAAAATAATTCTCTCGAACGTGGGTGGTTTCGAGGCAAACTGGAGCCTGTACCCTGTCGCTATAGTGCGCATGATCCACGGGGAAGCCCCGCAGCTCCGCCACTGTGACAGGTGACAGGACAGAGGGCTCCCTGTTCTCGAGGGAGGCTCTGTCTGTGAGGCTCTGGTGCCCTCTAGTGGCGTGGGCGCGTAGAGGCATGGCCTGACATTTAATTTAATTTTTCTCTTTGTGAGAGAGTGAAAGAAAATTTTGGCGTGACGGCTCTGGCCTGTGACAGCTTTTAAAGCTGACACAGAGCGGGTTATGCCTCCCACATTTGGGCCTATGCCCTTCAGAGTTCGTTTCATTGTTGTTTTTTGTGTTTTTTAGTTTTTTAGTTTTTCCTTTATTGACAATAAAGCAGACACATGTGAATTGCACATTACAACATTTGTAAGAGGGATTAGTACAGAGGCAGCATCTGCATGTACGTCCCTCTTGAAACACTTGAGTCTCGGCTCGAGAGTGAGGTCCGAGACCACTACTCTCGGCGTTGACCTCTGAACTGTAGGAGGAAGGGGGGGTGCGGCCTTGACCCCCCTCTGAACCCGGCCGGGCAGGTCATTTACGCTTCCCATAACCACGTCCTCTGGGAGCGTCCTTCTTGTAGGCCGGGGGAGAGCGGCGGCTGTCGGCCTTGGGACGTCCTGGGCCTATCTGCTGCTGCTGTCTGTCCCCGCCACGGTCCTGGTTCCTGGGCGGGGCCTTGTTGTCCGCCCTGGGCTTCCATGGCGCCTTCTTGGCCTTGTTACGGCGGCTGGAAGCGGTCTGGGTGGCCAGAGGTTCGAGAGCCTTCATGGTTTTATTGGAGGTCTCGGCCTGTTGGATGGAGATGGACATCTTTTCAAGGGCCTCGTGGAAAAGGCTGTCAGGGGCGATGGGGCCTGCCACCATGTCCCTCTTGACAGAGTCGGAGAGGGGGGCCAGGTTGACCCACCTCATCCGCTCTTGTAGGATGGTGGACACAAGGGCCTTCCCTGTGTGGTCCGCTATTTCGCACTGCAGAGACGCCATCTCATGATTGAGACGGCGGAGCTCAGCCAGTTGCTCTGGTTCGGACTTGTTCCCCATCTCCAGGAGGAGCTTCTCTGCAGATCCCTGCAGGAGAGCTCCAGCATTGACTGCTTTGGCCACGAAGCACAGGTGGCCATGCAGCCATTTGTTGATTTTGGAGGCCTCTTTATCTGCTGTGGTGGAGAAAGTAGGCTCTCTGTCCATGGGGACCACCCGTGGGACTGAAGGGTTGGCCAGGTAGGAAGCCACGGCCTTGTCCATGGGAGGCATAGAATTCAGGCACATGTCTTCCATGCCCACCACATCCTTAACGCCCCTGGTGCTGCGGGAGGAGCACTCTGCTTCCACCAGCGGGTTTTCCCAGGCGCTGGTGATGGTTTCAAAGAAGCCCAGACCTTGGGGGAGTCTCTGCTTCTTTGGTGGGGGGGGGGGGGGGGGGGGGAGATGTTTCTCATTCCTACCTTCCCACTTCAGCCTTTTGGTGGTGGACTCATGCCACTCATGGTTGCAGCGCTGGACCGCCTTCTTGTAAATGCCCATGATGTTGGAGTCATCCATGAGCATGTCAGTGGGGTCCTGTGCCTCTCGCTGCTGCTGCTGCTCGACCTGCATGGTGCCGTCGTCATCCTCGGGGAGACGGGGCATGTCGTCGTCATGGCCATCATCATCATTGTCGTCGTTGTAGTACTCATAGTCATGGTAACTAGCCTCGTCGACGATAACGAAGTCCTCGTCATAGGGCGCCTGGTAAGAAGGGACATATTCACCTTCTTCTTCCTCCTCCTCGTCGGCCCAGCGCGGTGGGGAAGGATCCAGGCGTGCTGCGCGTTTAGGCGGGGGTTCCGCCGTGTCTCTGACGAGCAGCTGGCGAGGTCTGGCCACTGGAGCGGGAAGAAAAACCTCCGCGGGCTTTGGCTGCCCTGTTGGAGGAAGGTTATTCCCGCTGTCTGGCTGGCGAGGCCTGGTTGTCACTTTAGGCCTCGCTCCCAGAGCCTCGTAGTCGGGGGCGTTGGCAGCCCTGACTACTGAGGCCTGGGAGGAGGTGGCGGTGGCTGGAGCGCGGGTCCGTGGGGCCGCGACAGGCTGCTCCTGGGTAGCGTCGCTCGCACGTGGCGCCGGGGTGCTGCGTGCTAGCGGCTGGAAGTCCACTCTCTTCCTCGGGGCTGCGCGTGGCTGTCCTCCGGTTGCCAGGACTGAAGACGGCCACGGGTCAGTGGGTTTCTCGTACTCGAACCTGGCAAAGTACTCGGTGACCCGGAGGAGACGAGACTTCTTGGTGGCGTCGTTGGTGTGGTCGCAGGGGGTGCAGGTCGGTCCTTCCCCGTTGACCGCATTACGGGCATGAGCGAGGCCCAGACAGTAGAGACAGACCTAGTGCTCGTCCTGTCCGGACATCGTGTTGCCGCATGCTCCTACGGCGCATCTCTTCTGGGGTCTTCCCTCGTGTCCACGACGAACACGGCGGTCCTCAGAAGTGTGTTTGGTCTTCGACGTGCGTTTAGACATTCTGTCGGAGACGAAGAGCTAGCGTTTAGGCGCTAAGGCGTTGGCGGCCTGGCGAAAAAAGCTAAGCTGAGAGAGCAGGCGTTGGCGGCCCGGAGCTCTAGGCTAACAAAGTTAGTCGGAAAAACTATAAAAACTATAAAGTGAAGCTTTGGCGGTGGCGGCCCGAGCTAAACTGTTAGCTAAAAGCTGGTTAGCTTCCCGCTCGAGCGGCAAGTTACCTGTAGAGAAAACTAGTTTCCGGAGCTTGTCAAACTAATAACTTGCTGAAAAGCGTGTCAAAGTTTTTCTTTCTGCAATTCTGTACTAAAGTTCAGTATCCAGGGATGTCGGAGAGTCTCACGGAGCTCGAGGCCTTCTCTTGCCCGATTTTCGAGACGTTAATCACTCCAAACAAACTTGGCTAAAAGTTCTTGCGGTACCTCTTGGCAGAAGGAAAGTGTTCGAATGAGAGCTGGTGACGTAGACCCCCCTTTTAAGCCCTCAGGGTCTTGGCGTCTGACGTCACACATCTCTTAAACCCGCAGGGCAGAGTTTCTGCCCTGCGATGAGTTAAAATGAAGTTCTGCACCTCGGTTTTGTAAGGAAAACCTCCCATAGAGCGAAATATTTCGCGAACACAACTTAAAAGAACATATTTTTCATTTCCCTATGTCTTTAAGGTTTGTGCAGACCCACGTCACCCACTGTTCCCCCATGGTGGATCTGAATTCTGAACACTTGGACAGCAATTATGTATCCTTTTTTTAACCCAGTGGGAGTGAGTCATTATATTAAGTTTTCCATCATGCTCGCTTGAAGCACAATTAGGTAATTGTGCTCCTATTCAGGCACACCATTTAAATGGCTTGGTTGAAAGCTTCTGAAAGATTGTAATTCTACTTCGTCAATGTTCAAGTAGCCTATGTTATTTCAGTATATGGACTGCTGAGCTTAATAAACAGCCCTGAAATTCAGAGCACCTGATTGCACCTCTTGATGTTAAACGGTGACCCCAAGTTACAAGAATCAGTTGAGAATCATCTGATGAAACCACGTCAGAGTGGTTGAACTGGACATTGTTCTGTAACTAGATGTTGATGTTGTCTTGTTAGTCTATAGGCTACTAGCCTGGTAAACCAACCACCCTGTAAGTAGGCTACTGCATGGGTTCAGTTGGTTGAACTGAACCCAATCATTTGGTGTTGTCTTGTTGTACTGTACTGGGATCAGTAGTTAAACAGGATGCAAGCATCGATATTTCTGTGACTGGTTATGGTTCCAAATATATTTGCAGATTCAATCAAAACATGTTCCATTCCTGGATGTATTTCTTACAATTGTGTTTTTCATCAAAAGGATGACAGAAAATGCTATGTGAAATATTCTTTTAGATTAGATCGAAACATATTGGCTGACAAAAAAGTAAAGGGCTAAAATAATTGTCAGACTAAAACTAGACTAAAATGTACGGATTATTGGACTAAGATTAAGACTAAAATGCTCGACTTTTAGTCGACTAAAACGTGACTAAATAAAAATAGGATGAGTTCGACTAAATACTATAAAAACTAACAACGGTGATTGAAACTGGACTAAGACTGAGACTAAATTTAAAAATAGCCGACAAAAACAACACTGGCACGCACGCACGCACGCACGCACGCACGCACGCACGCACGCACACGCACACGCACACGACTATGACCAGGCTACATTTTGTGACATTGGCCAGCCAGCAGGGAGGTGAATGATAAGGGTAGGATGCATGAGTGATTGCAGGATTACTTGCCATCATGGCTCCTTAGGACAGGGGTTCTCAACCCGTGGGTCGCGACCCCTCGGGGGGTCGCCAAATTATTTTAGGGGGTCCCCAAATTATTTTCAAAAAAATAGCAGACCTACAAGCTCGTAGCGCGCCACTCGGTGGCGCGCTATGAGCTTGTAGATCTGCTATTTTTCAATAGCTAAATTATAACAATGCTTAAAACACCAAAAGGGGTTCCCGCCCAAAATGGTTTAAGGTTATTGTAGCAGTCAATTTATATTGGGGGTCGGGAGGGGGCGGGGTGGGGGTCCCGAGACGTTGGGGGTCCCCGGCCAAAAAGGTTGAGAACCCCTGCCTTAGGAGACATCCATTAGATTGGAGGAGACATCTGTCTTCCACCACTGACTCCATATCACAGGCACTTTTTTGGCAGAGGTTGGCATGAAGTAGTGTATGTTTTTTTGCATTATTGTGAAGAAGTTTAGGGGCTTATCTGGAGTGAATCACTCCCAAACCACTGACAGCGTCAGTTTAGAATATTAGATGATGACGATGGTGATGATGAGGACGATATTGATGAATACACTTTTTATACAAAAACAAATGAAGTCAGGCTGAAATGGGTAGGGGCTATTATGTGAAGTTACATCAAACATAATTTTGGTTGTACTAGAGTTACATGCGGAAGGTCAAAACATGAAGCAGCCTGTTATAGTGCCACCACAAGGCCAAATTGACAAATTGAGTGGAGTTTCTTCCTGGGCCTACTGGGAATCTGCGTGCAAGTTTCATGCCAATCGGACACTGTGTTCACAGATACATCTTGATCACATGACTACAGAGATAATGTGTAGGCTACAGATTGATCACATGACTACAGAGATAATGTGTAGGCTACAGATTTGCGTGTTTTGGAAAAAAATCTGTAGGAGTAGTAGCAAAAAGATATGTGTTTTGTTAAAAACGTAAAATGGAAAATCTTGTCATGCAGAAATGGAGAGTTGCATCATGATCCAATGAATCCAGGAGATTATTTTCCCTTTTCCCCCTACATTTTACAGCCTATAGAGGCAAAACGTGGCCTACAGGGAGTGTGTGGGTACACGTTTTATGCCAACCGGTCCAACGGTGCCTCGAGAGTAGATGCTCACAGACCGATGGACAGATAGACAGATGGACAGACAGACAGACAGACGGACAGACAGACAGACAGGCAGACGAAGATTTGCTCATGGCTAGTACAGACTAGTACAGACTAGTACAGACTAGTGCTGCATTCTGAGTTTGAGAAGCTAGTGAATGTTCTGTCATTGTTGCCTGCCTTTCACCATGTTGCCTACAGAGGTCACCATAACTTGTAACATTTTCACCTCTGATGCTTGTAATTGTATTGTTACTACTAGACTAGAAGGAGCAGTGCAGCCAAACTGGCCCAAAACAATGACATTATCAAATACATTATTTATTCAAGCTCTTCAATAGTGTAAGATTAAAGGAACAACAAGCCTTTTTTTAGTGTTCCTGTTGAATTGCACAATCAATTTGCTTGAATACATAATTTGCTGAAATGGAGTATAAGCATCCTATTTTGTATATTGCACTCAATACTAGAAATCATTAGCAGTTTTCTAGAATTGCTGTTATTTTTCTGAAATGATATTAGAACAATAAGTCCTTGTCGTTGTACAATGTTATTATAGTTGGTGTTTTTTTGTTTGTTTTTTGTGTGGATACAGCATCTAAACAAACATTTTTGAACCATGCACTCTTTTGTGTTTGTACTAGTAGTTACAGACAAAACACTGTTAAATCACCCAATATGCCTATATTAGTTTGGTAACCCACTATGGTAAAACAGTACAGGAACAGGTCGACAGTTTAACATATCTTGGACTCACTCTGGACAATAAACTTTGGTTTAATTGATCAACACATTACATCTATCCAGTCACTCCATGTAATTCGTAAGTTAAGATCATTATCTGTTGCCCCTCATCTTCTGTTGTTATTGTACAAATGCATTATATTCAACCTGTTCTGTTGTACTGTTCCGCCTAACAGAAACAAACTTTTCAGAATTACCCGTATTGCTTCCAAGATCATGGGACTCCCTACACCCACGCTTTCTGATATGAATAATAAGGCCATCACAAGGCCAGCACTTTCAATATCAAATGACACTGATTTTTATTTTTATTTATTTATTTATTTGACAGGGACAAAGCTCATTAATCAACATGTCAGTTTTCACCTCAATGTAAATGGGCCAGAGTTAGCCAAAGCTAAATTTCATCTGTAGTCCCTGGGCAGGCTCTTAAAAAATGAATGATAAAAAGAAAGACAGAGTGTATAGTGTGCCAGCACACAACACCATGCGTTGATGCCATGGCCCTCATTTATCAATCGAGTGGAAATTCTGCCCCAAATTCGAGTGTAGGATTCGTGGTACACCCACGTCGGGTCGGCATTTACAAAGTGATCGCAGACAGCTGTTCCTTCCTAATTTCATTCCTAGCGATGATAAATGTGACGGCTGAAATCAATCTGGCACGCCCTATAAAATCTAGCCGCGCCCTCGGTTTTGCGACATGAACAACTGCAATACGACCTGGAAACCATGGTTACAGGGGAAAAAAAGTTTCTGCTGCCCCCTCCCATACACACACACAGACGCACGCACGCACACGCAACTTGTTGTATCTTAAATAAATAAACCTGCATGAATTAAATAAAGCTGTAGGACTACCCTGTCTGTTTCTCCTCTCGCTTCGCTTCCCTTGCTGCCCGCATCACCCCCGCACGCACGCACATATCGCAATTTGCAAGCAACTGTCACTGTGTTGTTAGTTGTATATTAAATTATTAAAGTCTTTATTCATTTAATATACAACAAGATATATTAGTGAACGAAAACCTGAACCTGTGAACCATGAATTATATAACAAATAGGCGCGCACGCGCTGCTGTTTTGCAAGGTGCATCTCCTGTCCTGTCTGTCTCTCTCTATCACTGTGGTCCGTCCGTGACACCGTGACCAATTGACCATGCACGTCCGACAGTCTATTTAAATTGCCTCGCTGTCAACTGTCAATTATATGAATATTGCAGCCAAACCCGTAGCCTCATGTGGCACTGGACATTGGTGGTGGTATGGTGGGCTGCAGGCTGGCTTAGGCTATACTATCTCCGATGCGTTCCCACTTGCGCTGGCACGGCACATTTGGCATTCGAGCGACGCGTCGGGTTTATTAAACGAGGAGGAGATTGCACATACTGTAACTCCAGAAAGACATCGGCCTGCTGTAGATTCGGCTACAGTAGGCTACCCAAGTTGGGACTCTCCGCAGCTGCAGCGCTGCACTATACTATCCAACGTCCCGTCATGGAAATATTTCAGCACAGACAGCCCAAATCCTCGCATGTATGCGCTCATCATGCAAAACACTGTTTAAATGGCTTACGCATCTAACTTGCAACATTGTTTTTAAATGCGCGATTTTAATTGCTTGCTTGTAAAGTTGGAAATCTCCTACTAATTTCATATGACACAAAGACACATCGTTGATGTATTCCTTTACTTTTTTTTTCTTTTTTACATTTAGCCCATATACATACAGTTTTATATCAACATTTTAGGAGTGAATACATATGTTTCGATGCCTGTGACAGCCTCTCAGCTGGTCAAACAATGCTGCTCCGCTGTTCTACGACAGAAAAACAGGTGAGGACAAAGCGTACGACAGCTCCCGACCAGACGTGGTTTTTGTCTTGGCTCAAGTTCAAAATCAAACGTTGGTGCAAATCGTAAATGCCGAAAATTGCGGTAATTTCGGCGTACACCCATATTTTGGCGTACGCACGGTTGATAAATGAGGGCCCATGCATATGTGCCAGCACCCAACACCATGTCCATACAAAAACACAATACAATACAGATAAAAGAAAGACAGAGTGTGTAGTGTGCCACCACACTGTATCGCTTTTCTAACCTCATGCCATCTGGACAAAGATACAGAACCTTGCAATGGAAAAAGGTCTGTTTTAGTAGGAGTGTTGTCCCTTCAGCCATCGCGGCATTAAACAAACTGCCCCGCCGATAGGATGGTTCTGTATACAGTGGTGTTATTATGTGTTGTTTTTGATGTGGGTGTTTGAACAGACTGTGAAACACACATATCCTTCGGGACAATACAGATTATTATTATTGTTTTAAATGATCGAGCGACCTAAAAATGAAGGCATTTTATACTGTTAACTGTTCTTTGAGAGACTGTGCCTTACTTTCTCTTGTTTGGATATGTAGGTGCATCTCCATTCCCATCGTTGCTGAGAGCTTTTCCAGTCACCTGGTTGTTGGTCTTTTGCTTCAGTTATGTAATGATGAATAAGTTGTAGGCTTTCAAGTAGATTTATGATTTCAATTAGAATATTAGAGTCAGCACTGTTGTTAATGTGAATGTTGAAATCTCATACTTGTGTAATGACAGCAGCCATGGGAGGCCTGTATCGTAACAAATACAGCTGGTTCTGTTTAAAGGACAAGTGTGTGTGTGTGTGTGTGTGTGTGTGTGTGCGTGCGTGCGTGCGTGCGTGCGTGGCATGCGTGCGTGCGTGCGTGCGTGCGTGCGTGCGTGCGTGCGTGCGTGCGTGCGTGCGTGCGTGTGTGTGGTGAATCGGTGATGTGTAGGATCTGTTGTTTGTGTCAACGCATATCTTTGTACATGTGTGCAGCTGCTTGTGTGTACAAGCACATGTGCCTGTGTGTGTGTGTGTGTGTGTGTGTGTGTGTGTGTGTGTGTGTGTGTGTGTGTGTGTGTGTGTGTGTGTGTGTGTGTGTGTGTGTGTGTGTGTGTGTGTGTGTGTGTGTGTGTGTGTGTGTACACGTGCCCACTCAAGCAAACCACAGGTCTTATTTGCTCTTGGAGGTGTAGACTGGACACCTCTGAATGTCACCCTGGACTGTTTAGCGATCCATCACCTACTGAGATGTGGCTTTCATGGATCACTCGGAAAGTCGCGACGGGCCACTAAGCGAGCTCAAATGTCATCGCCTTCCTCCAAGTGTGTGCGCGTGTTGTTGTGTGCATGCATGTGTGTGCTGACAGAATGTCCTCACACATGCTGACTAGCCGCGAACAGGATGGAGGCGTCTTTTATGTAATTGCAAAAAATAGTTTCTCCCACACGTCGTATGTCGAAAGCGATGACTTTGGCGGCGAACGGCGCAGAGACAATCAGCACCACAGCCGGTGCCCTTGTCTTCAGCGACAGACTGGGAGTGACGGGCGTCTTGGCCACGTGACGCCTGACGTCAGAGGGATAGAGGAGAGCGAGATGGCGATGTGGAAGGGAAGGAAGGAATACCAAATGAGTAAATCAGTGACGAGGTCACACCTCATGCTCACAGGACTTATCTCCGTGGCAACTATCTCCCCCAGCTTCAACTTGAGCTGATTAGGCCTCTTTTTCCATCTCTATCCCCCTCTCTCCTGTTCATTAGCCGTCTCAAAGTTAATGTGCCTTTGAGTGAGATGATGTGTGTTCTGTCTGAGAAGCTCTGTCTGCTGCATGGCTTTCTTCAGACTGATTTGCTTTAAACTAGAAGCAAAGGAGCAAGCTGACATAAACCCTTTCACCTTGGTTTCAACAGCATAGAGAGTTAGTTTATGACTTCTGGCGGAGGACTTGGGCGTGCTTGCCAGCCACTAGTAGCGTGACGTGGTGGTGTGACTTTCCCTGTACAGTATGTGTGTGTAATCAAACAAGGGAGATTTAGGTAGCATTTTGTGGAGCATCGCTGTGGAGGCGGGAGAAATATATACACTTAGGCCTACTTGTGTTTGTCCCTCTGCCCTGCAGTGCCAGTCTGTGTGCCCTCACTGCCCTCTGCCTGAGGTCATGCTGCCCATATAGGCATGCGGCGCTAATGATGCTATCATTTCAAACCGTCTCTCAGCTGGACCCCTTAACCCCAACGCCATGTGCCTTGGACACGCTAGTGGTGATGTGTTTGCTGTGCAGCTGCAGCTTGTTAGTTTGAGCCTGCCTTTAAAAAAATTGATATGATCAACATATGAAGTGCTTGGATTAACCCATTTTGACCTGAGATCAGATTCTAAAAATGTCTTCTACATCCTGACAGTTTTCTGAAAAAGCCATGTTTCTATATGTCAGTCGTCAGTCGACCTACAAGCTCGTAGCGCGCCACTCGGTGGCGCACTACGAGCTTGTAGATCTGCTATTTTTCAATAGCTAAAGCATAACATAATGCTAACACCAAAAGGGGTTCCCGCCCAAAATGGGTTTTAATACTGAAGGACAGTGCTGTCTTGAGCTAAATCACAGAGTAGAAACACTTCCGTTGCAGGTCACCCGTACAGTGTAACATAATGTCACTATATTGAACTTTGTTTATGGTGATTTTCAGTGAATATGGTTTGGTACAGGCATAAGTTCCGACATACTACATGTCCGACAGTCATTAGTCCGACACCCTACCCCAAACCCGGCCTAAACTAACCCTAACCGCAAGCACAACGCAATTAACACATGTCGGGAGCAACGGGTGATTTGCGCACTTTTGGTGTGTCGGATAAGCATAGCCCCATAGAGATAAGAAAGGATCGAGTGGACCAAGTGTAGAGCAATAATAAAAGTGCTGTGTAACGCAGACACAGGAGACCAATCAATTGACAGCTGAGGACCACAGAAACAAGAGCTTATTCGCAATCAAGCCTAGAGAATTAAAAATGGATCTGATGCTGAAATCACCCGGCTGAAAACAATGGTGAATAGTGAACAATATTGACCTCAGCAGGACTAGGAAGAAGTTGACCTGATGCAATAGAAGTGAATTGTCTTGGGTCTGTCAACGTTCAGTTTCTGACACGTACAAGGAGTGGTGTTTTCCTCCTGACACATGCAAGCAGGCACATCATTGGCCGTCTCAATCCCTCACCCGGAGCATCTCTTGGTGCCGTCCAGGAAGGTTGTTATTCTGCTTCAGCTGCTCAGGGGTTTCTGAGGCAGCTGTCTGCGAGGGCTGCAGTCTGTCAATCACTGTGTCCTTGCAAAGGAAGACAATAATCACTCAGGCTTCATATAACATCCAGCATCCCATGTCCCCAGATCACCTTGGATCTCAACTCATCTGAAACATTTAAAAATGTGTCAGGCGAACTTGTGAGATGAGTTATCCGTGCGGTCGAGTGTGGTGAAGTATTAAAGACTTTATTCAGGTTCCAACATCGGCTATCAGACTTCACACACCTGCTCACGGGGGGGGGGGGGGGGGGGGGGGCAGGGGGGGTTCCGTTATTTGGCCATTTAAATCACAACACTCAGTGAAATTGTTTGTCTGATCTGAGCTATTGCAGATCTATTTCTGGCCTGCCTACACCCCAAGGACCACTCCCTTCACTGATGGCACAATGTGTGACATCTTCACAATATATTCTCTGCTGTGTTCCATGTCCCATCCTTGGAGAGTTTCAGACCCAGTTTCCCAAAAGAGCCTCAGAGAGAGAGAGAGAGAGAGACAGAGAGAGAGAGAGAGAGAGAGAGAGAGAGATAGTTCTTTCAAGTTTTGTGGGTTGGTTCATGCATCAATAAATTGTGTACTTTTAGCTGCAGCCAAGCAGCTAGTATAAGCCACTCACAAGAGACGGACACAAGAGACGGTTGCGGCCACACAACCAACTCAAGGTACGGCCACTGAGCCGACTTGGGGACCCAACACAAGGACAACACAAGAGATGGTCACGGCCACACAGCCAACTCAAGGTACGGCCACGGAGCCGTACCCTCACTGTATATGTTTCTTTTCCCTTTTTACCTCCTTTATGATGAATTCCTGTTCTGTCCTTTGTCTATATAGAAGTGTCTATTTGTACGTCTCTAAATGTTTTTGATGAATTGAACATTGTGGACCCTATTGGAAACAAGTGTAATGCTTAATTGGGTCGTCCACTCACAGTTAACAGCCTTTCTATTGAGTTTGTGCTTGAAATGTACTGTAATTCTGCAAACTGTTAATACATTTTTCAATCAATCAAAAAACTCTTGTCAGTTTGTCGGTTGGACTGTGTGTGTGTGTGTGTGTGTGTGTGTGTGTGTGTGTGTGTGTGTGTGTGTGTGTGTGTGTGTGTGTGTGTGTGTGTGTGTGTGTGTGTGTGTGTGTGTGTGTGTGTGTGTGCTTGTGTGTGTGTTTGTGTGTGTGTTTGTGTGTGTGTGTCAAAATATAGTCTGTCACAATATTATTGACTAAGGTTACCGCTGTGTCGTGATTGGCTGAGAGGGCATACAATGTCAACATGAATCTAAAGTCCTAACTTCAGTCCTATAGCCTAAAGTATAATTTGTTCAATTTCAATTCATGAAATTGCAATAATAAAAACCTAAAATAATGTATTTGACTCATAACTTGCTTGAATGTGCCCAGAGATAATGGGCTAGAGTAAATGTATGAGAAGTCTTGTAACCGTTGGTCCGTTACTGATCATTTATGTAATGGACATACTGTACTGTACAACCTACTGTACCGTACGTCCTCTGAACCCTCATTAATAAAAGATATATAGACTTCAGCTCAGTTTCACATTTTTTTTAATTAGTGGTGAAACTGAGCTGAAGCTGATGAGGCTATCTCATTCAATTCTGGAGTGCTGCCATGATGCCATCACCATGTGTTTGTTTTTTTTGCTGTGGAACCTGCTGTGAGCAGCATTCTATTTTCCATGTTCTGCACCCAGCCCAAGTTTAGATGTGCATCTGCTAGCCATTCTCTCCTAATAGGTCCTAATAATTGCAAACAAGTAAAATGACATGACATGGAGCCTACCATATCAAAAGAGCTTTAACTTTTGACACTACTGAAAATCTAAATAATATGAATTTGTCCAGCCGTGTCTTTCCTTAAATTATTGTTACGTATATGATAGTTTTAAAACATGAAACAAAACCGTTTTCATTTGGCCCAGATAAATGTTCATATAAGGTACACCAACAGTTTCAGTAGGTCGCACTCATGCTAGGAGGAATTATTTCTGTTGCAACTTATATCTACTCCTGCTTTAACTTGTGCTCATTTTCTGCAGCTCCCCTAGTTCATTAGTTATTGTACCTTTGAAGGCCGTTCCTAAGTGCTGACTTAATGAAAAGTGAAATGCACAAAAGCAAAATTTAATGTAAGATGCTGATGCTTTGAAACAATGTTTTAGATATTTGTCCACTTACATTTTGGTGCCACCAGGCTAAAGTTTAGTTATGTAGGTTGTGTGTGTCACGGTGAGGCAACATCTTCTAACTAATAAATAGAGTCATATAAGCACTATTGGGACGGGACGTCTGGTAATTTAGACATTTCCTGGGGACGTCCGTGTGCATTCACACATGATTTTAACCCATTTTGGGCAGGAACCCATTTTGGTGTTTTAAACATTATGTTATAATTTAGCTATTGAAAAATAGCAGATCTACAAGCTCATAGCGCGCCACCGAGTGGCGCGCTATGAACTTGTAGGTCTGCTATTTTTGAAAAATCGTAAAAATGTGGCGCAAATCTTTGAATATATATTCTTTCAGAGCGAACGTTTTTAACTCAAATCTTTGAATATATATTCTTTCAGAGCGAACGTTTTTAACTCAAATCTTTGAATATATATTCTTTCAGAGCGAACGTTTTTAACTCAAATCTTTGAATATATATTCTTTCAGAGCGAACGTTTTTTAACTCAAATCTTTGAATATATATTCTTTCAGAGCGAACGTTTTTAACTCAAATCTTTGAATATATATTATTTCAGAGCGAACGTTTTTAACTCAAATCTTTGAATATATATTCTTTCAGAGCGAACGTTTTTAACTCAAATCTTTGAATATATATTCTTTCAGAGCGAACGTTTTTAACTCAAATCTTTGAATATATATTCTTTCAGAGCGAACGTTTTTAACTCAAATCTTTGAATATATATTCTTTCAGAGCGAACGTTTTTAACTCAAATCTTTGAATATATATTCTTTCAGAGCGAACGTTTTTAACTCAAATCTTTGAATATATATTCTTTCAGAGCGAACGTTTTTAACTCAAATCTTTGAATATATATTCTTTCAGAGCGAACGTTTTTAACTCAAATCTTTGAATATATATTCTTTCAAAGTGAATGTTTTTAACTCGGATCTAAAGAACGTCCAGTTCTAGTCCTGTCTGAATCGGGCTATAGATACTTCTAATGGGATTAGAAAGCCCTATTTAAAATAAATACTGAAGGTTAGTCATTTTTTTTTGTAAACTTTATTTTTACATTTCTTCACATGACAATACACATGTTTGCAAGAAAACACACAAAACACACAAACATCCCCCCCTCCCCCCTCCCCCCTCCCCCCCTAGGCTAAAACAAAAACAAAAAACCAAAAAAAACAAAGTGGTGGGACAAAGCAGCAGACAATCGTAGATCAAAAAGAGTCAAGACAGGGACATAGTCGGACTACAGTTCACTGAAAAGTCCTCAACAAACTCCACAAAGGCACTCCAAGCCAGGACAAAGTTTTGTTGGGCTCTGTCCACTCTATACCTGAGCTTCTCCAGAGGCAGGAATGATAGAACTTCTTTTAGCCATTGTTGAAAGGAAGGTGCCTTATCCGACTTCCAATTAAGGAGGATTAGTCTACGGGCTAATAGAGATGCAAATGCCAAAGCATTTGCTTGTGGAGATGTGAGTGTACAGTTTGGGGGAACTATGCCAAAAATGGCGGTGTGGAAAGAAGGTGTCACCACTGTTCCACAAGGTTAGTCATTTTATTCCTTATCCATCACATCATGAGTGGCCAGAGTGGGCATGTTACATGAGAAACATACTTTATGTGCTCTTAAGCTTGTGTCACCACCACACCAGGTTTCATATTCCTAAAATGCATGGAGCCTACCGTAGATCCAAGAGCCTACCGTAGAGCCTACCGTAGATCCAAGGCAAAGTCAAGAGGTATGTCCTGGAAAGCCTTTCAGTTACATGCCTTTTCCACCAGCAGCACGACAGCAGCCTGAGGGCTGGTGCCTTCACAACAGCAGCCTGAGGGCTGGTGCCTTCACAACAGCAGCCTGAGGGCTGGTGCCTTCACAACAGCAGCCTGAGGGCTGGTGCCTTCACAACAGCAGTACAACAGCAGCCTGAGGGCTGGTGCCTTCACAACAGCAGCCTGAGGGCTGGTGCCTTCACAAGCAGCCTGAGGGCTGGTGCCTTCACAACAGCAGCCTGAGGGCTGGTGCCTTCACAACAGCAGCCTGAGGGCTGGTGCCTTCACAACAGCAGCCTGAGGGCTGGTGCCTTCACAAGCAGCCTGAGGGCTGGTGCCTTCACAACAGC
The DNA here is from genome assembly GCF_951216825.1 of Electrona antarctica. Taxonomy (NCBI): domain Eukaryota; kingdom Metazoa; phylum Chordata; class Actinopteri; order Myctophiformes; family Myctophidae; genus Electrona; species Electrona antarctica. The sequence continues at coordinate 4,340,323 of NC_136790.1, read as the reverse complement.
AGCCTGAGGGCTGGTGCCTTCACAACAGCAGCCTGAGGGCTGGTGCCTTCACAACAGCAGCCTGAGGGCTGGTGCCTTCACAAGCAGCACAACAGCAGCCTGAGGGCTGGTGCTTTCATAACAGCAGCCTGAGGGCTGGTGCCTTCACAACAGCAGCCTGAGGGCTGGTGCCTTCACAACAGCAGCCTGAGGGCTGGTGCCTTCACAACAGCAGCCTGAGGGCTGGTGCCTTCACAACAGCAGCCTGAGGGCTGGTGCCTTCACAACAGCAGCCTGAGGGCTGGTGCCTTCACAACAGCAGCCTGAGGGCTGGTGCCTTCACAAGCAGCACAACAGCAGCCTGAGGGCTGGTGCTTTCATAACAGCAGCCTGAGGGCTGGTGCCTTCACAACAGCAGCCTGAGGGCTGGTGCCTTCACAAGCAGCACAACAGCAGCCTGAGGGCTGGTGGTGCCTTCACAAGCAGCACAACAGCAGCCTGAGGGCTGGTGGTGCCTTCACAAGCAGCACAACAGCAGCCTGAGGGCTGGTGGTGCCTTCAAAAGCTGTCCTCGTGGTTTTCTGCCTTTTCCACCAGCACAACAGCAGCCTGAGGGCTGGTGGTGCCTTCACAAGCTGTCCACCATGCAGCACAACAGCAGCCTGAGGGCTGGTGCCTTCACAACAGCAGCCTGAGGGCCGGTGCCTTCACAAGCTGTCCTCGTGGTTTTCTGCCTGTATTGTGATGTGACAAGACATTTTGCTTCTCTCGTTTTTGAGTGGTGCTATAGCCACTCCTATGCGGAGCTATGTATGTATACGTACTGTATGTACGTACGTGTATATGTAGCTGCAACACCTACAGTGGCCAGTAGAGCACGAGCACACACTTATCCAACGCACGCACGCACGCACGCACGCACGCTCATAGTGCGCCACCGAGTGGCGCACTATGAGCTTGTAGGTCTGCTATTTTTGAAAAATCGTGAAAATATTTATTTCAGAAAACTGGAGGATTTAGAAGATTCTTTTTAACTTTTGAGGTCAGGCCTAAATGGGTTAATTACGTCACCATCAACAGCCAATTAGGGACCACCGAAGACAGGCCTACATACCATACATACATACGCAGCCGACCACAGTACTTGCTTGCGCAAGTAATTAAAGGCAGGGGCCAGGCAACAGATACATTTTAAATTATATTCAAATAATGTGAGAAAACGTACATCATTTGGTATGGTCATAAACAATAAACATATCTTATAAATGTTGGAGAAGGTGTTTGCACAGCTACCTGACCTCACCCCAACATTTCATTGTTGTGTTTTCAGGAGTGGAGGAACTAGTCCAACCTCGTAAACTCACCTAAACCTCATAAACAAATTATGATCAATATGAATACACATTTAATTTGACTTTTACAGTAGAGGGGCTTCGAGAGCATTGCAAAATGCAAATGTGTGTCTAGTTTTGAATGCGAGACCTTTACAATGTTCATTTTTAAGGTCAATATTGTACCAAGTACTGGCAAATGGCAATACAGTGCACATCATCAGTAGCATCCTCCACTTGTGATGCAATCACTACATGTGCAGTTCAAAACGTATCATTAAAACTAAACCACTACTGTTGTTTAAATATTATACAGTATGGACTAGTGTGCAAACCAAAAGTTGTCTCTTATCTGTTGCCCTACTTTTAATTCGTCCTGGCCGTAACTTTGTAATGTTCAAATGTTCCGTGACTGAGACAACTAAACATTCTATTACTGTACATTTGACAAAATACAGATAAGGTGCTGGAGGTACCGTTCAATCTCAAATGAAGAGTAAATTCAATTTACTATATCAAAATAAACTCAAGAGAATCAATTTATATTATCTGCTGACGAGAAATTGACAAAAACAACAACAAAAATGACCATAATTCATTCTTCCAGAAGATGTCCTTATCTTGTGTTGTCCGAAGGCCATGTGACTTAGTAGAACACAGGCTTCCCATCAATCATGTGTCTTTGCCAGAACCATAGACTGTAAAAAGAACACTGTGCAAGACCAATGCTGCATCTATAGCGTAACAGTAATGGAAAAGTCAATCTCTTTAATTTGTCCAGTGACAAACTCTCTGCAAGTGCCTCTCTATAGTACAGATTGGGATGGTTCATGGAATAATCAATCAATCTTTATTTCAGACCCAGGGAGATCCATATCACAATTAAACAATACAATCTAACAGGAAATAAATAAAATGCACATAATTATCCCACACTGTTCAGTTTCTGGCATACAAACATGTGCGCCAGTGGTTCCACAATCTTACTAAATAAGAGTGGTCATTTAAACCAATTTAATGAAAGTTTTCACTTTTCATGAAAATAAATGGTCTTGTTTATTTGAGCACACTGCATCTTGAAAGCGTTCATACAGCAACGTTCAACGGTATGTGTGTTTGCAAAGGTGTGCGGACCTAACACGCTAATTATTTCAAATAGTTAAGGAGTATAGAAGGCAGGCTCCTCAAACAAATAAAGTGTATTTTGTTGTGGATGTGTGCCACATTATAGCCAAACTTACGTGAAGTGATAAAGTACTGCAGAAAAGATATATTGTGTTGCAGTCATTACATCAGTGGCTGCATTTTGTCTAGCCAATAATGTAATAACCAACCACTAATATAATTATTAGTTGAGAAACATTGGTTATCATTAGCATTATTATTATTATTATTATTATTATAACTAGAAAAAGTGCTCCTCGGGGCACAGGTCTCCGCCAGGTCAGGTGTTGGCCTCCTTGTTATAACAGGCCATGTCGTATGGGATTTATTCCTCTGCCTAGTAGGAATGTGCTAATGTTAGCCAATTAGGATGTCATAGGATGTAGGATTTGTGGGATTTTTGGACAGAATCTGAAGGAGTAATATAGAAAAATTTCTAAAAAGTGAAAAGTGTCGGCCTCCTGGTGGCGCTATAAAAGGAAGATGTGAAGGTTTTTCCTTGGCCTCTACTAGGGACTGGGAGTGTCGTATGCACGCACGTTTCACACAGATTGGTGCAGTAAAAATGCAAATCGGCCTGTTATAATGCCACAATGAGGCTGATTTGAAAATGTGCATAGGTGTTTCACATGAATTGCACATTGTGTTCATGATTTGAAGCATTTTGTCCAAAACTAACCATCCTGCAAAGTTTGGAAGCTAATCTTAGCCAATCGGGACGGAATATGGAAAAACTGACAGATCTGTGTTCACATGACATGACTATAGAGATAGTGTGTAACGCACACGCACACGCACACACGCACAAGCACACACACACCTCAGCAATGCCCTATACTTCACACTGATGCGTCATACAGTTACACACATTCACCATTGGGAGCTGCCCTGTATGCCTGGTGGCTTAGTGCACACTCACAGAGTGCACTGTACACAGACTGTGTACTCCTTGTAAATTGGTGTAAGGACTCAAGTTCAAATCCCAGTCTTGTGTCGCAGGTCTCTCCTTTCTCTGCCCTTGGTTCCTTGTCTTTCTATGACTATGCTAGTTTAGGCCGGTCACAATAGGTGAGCTAATCCCCAGCCTTCATCAAGTGATTCACCACCAAGCTGCCTCGTCAGCTGACTCCTGCCAGGACTAAAGCTACACCACCAGCTGACACTGAAGCTGACTCACTGGCCTCTCAGAGAGCAAACTATAAAACTGCTTTGTCTTGCTATTTGTGTCCCAGTGTCTGCATGCCCTGCACCCGCAAGCTCTCACTACAACTTCCCTTCCAACTTCTCTTTTCCATAATCTGATTTGATCAATGTCATTGTCTGATCATGTCAATGTTGCTGCCTGCCTGCTCTGTCCTGTACAGCCCGTGGGGGATCTTTGTCGAATCACATCAAAAGATATAAATAAAAATAAATCGTGTTTGTTAAATTGAGTTACAACCAAGAGAGATAAAAGTCCTGTCTTATTTGCCCCCATACTGTAGTGTAACAGCATTTTTGTATGGTTTTTACATTGGGCGACAAGGTGTAGCATGACATTTTAATGTGTGTTTTTTTTTTTACATTGGACGACATGGTGTAGCATGGCAGTTTTTTATGGTCTTGACATTCAACGACATACTCGTTGTTGGTTTTATGGCGGTGACGCAGTTGGTAGCGCTGTCGCCTCACAGCTAGAAGGTCCTGGGTTCGATTCCCGCTGGGGACGCTGTGGGCGCTGGGGGCGTGTTCCCTCCTCCACGTCATCAGTGCCCATACCCGAGGCGGGGTTGGCAAAAGGGCCTTTCTGTGTGGAGTTTGCATGTTCTCCCTGTGTCCCCAAGGGTAGGTACCCTCACCAAAAACATGCAGTAATCCTGGTCTCTAAACTGCCTCCCCCTGGCCAGCCGGGGCGCCTGATGGAGGGGAAAGGAACTGGTTGGAATAACGTGTTCCTTCCACGCGCTACGTCTGGCCGGGGAAACTCTCCCCTGTCAGGTGAAAAGAAACGGCTTGGACGCTCATGCATTGAAGGAAGCATGAGGTCAGTCCATTTCTCTCCCCAGGTTGGTGGAGGGAGTGTAGATAATTAACACTGGGTGAAAAAATGGGTTACAAAATTGTGGGATAAAAATGAAACGAAAAAATAAATAACAATAAGTGTGGTCAGGAAAATTGTCTACAGTATCTACAGTATATTGAGTCAAACTAATTGAGCCACAGACCAGCACTGACCACATCAAATGTCCAATATTTCTGCTACAGTATATTAGTGCATTATTGCGAACGCAGTGAGCATTTACTATGAGACCCAGCAGATCCTGTCTGTCTGACTGTGTGTCACGCTGTAACACCACCCGCCCGCCACCAGAGGGCGCAGCTGTATCACACACATGCACACACACACACACACACACACACACACACACACACACACACACACACACACACACACACACACACACACACACACACACAAACAAACAACTTAACTTATTTAAAAAAAAACTTAACTTAAAAAAACTTAACTTAAAAAAAATACTTAAAAAGAAAAAACTTAAAAAGAAAAAACTTTAAAAAAAAAACTTGACTTAAAAAAACTTAACTTAAAAAGAAAAAACTTAAAAAGAAAAAACTTTAAAAAAAAACTTAACTTAAAAAAATCTTAAAAAAATAAATAAATAAAAGAACAAAAAAAAAAGTACGTTAAAGTACGTAATTTATTCTAATTGTTGTTATTGCAATTTACGAGCTGCGTTCGCTTCCCGCGTTCGCGCGTCTTACTTGTATGTATGTGTGTTTGCAACATCTGCACTGTGTTGGCCATCAACATTAAAAACTCACTTTCAGCATATGTAGATGCAATTTCTGAGAGCCGCATTGAGGTTAAAAAAGAATTAATGATCTGGGCCAGATTATAGCGTATTGCATTGGGAGAGTGCCCGATGGCACCAACCAATTTGCAGCGCTGGGAGGCAGCAAAAAAAGTAAATTGATTTTGTGCTCAGAAATGGCAGAAATGGCACATTTTTTCAAGCACTTGATTTTTCATTGTTACTTTCAATAGTGTAAAATAAATAAAGAACTGTTGAAAAGCAGCTGCATGCAATTGTCACATCCATCCATCCAACCAACCATCCATCCATCCATCCATCCATCCATCCATCCATCCATCCATCCATCCATTCATCCATCCATCCATCCATCCAGCCATGAGCTTCATCAGCACAGAAACGAGAGGATAGTGAGATGGAGAGAGAGAAAAGAGATGCAGTTTATTTAAATAAGTAGCATATTAAAGCATACACTTTATTGCTGCTCGATGCACAGCAGTAACCGTCCGTCATCAATATCCGTTTAGGGACTCCAAAGCAACGTCCGTGTCCTGCTCAAATCACGGTCCGGGGGGGCTCCTGTCCGGGGGGGCTCCTGTCCGGGGGGGCTCCTGTCCGGGGGGGCTCCTGTGCGGGGGGGCTCCTCTGTCCCTCTGACCCTCAACACAGGACCCCCCCCAGGGCTACGTTCTCTTCCTCTACTCTCTGTACACCCATGACTGCATGGTCACTCACAGCTACCTATAAATGGTAAATGGTGCATTTATATAGCGCCTTTATCCAAGGCGCTTTACATAGATTGTGCATTACATTCACCCATTCACACACACATTCATACACCGACGGCGGAAGCCATGCAAGGTACCAACCAGCACATCAGGAGCATTTTGGGGTTCAGTGTCTTGCCCAAGGACACTTCGACATGTAGACAGGAGGAGCCGGGATTGGAACCGCCGACCCATGGATCATTGGACGACCTGCTCTACCTCCCTAGCCACAGCCGCCCCTATAGTGGAAACGACAGTGGTAGGCCTGATCGCTGATGATGAAGAGACGGCCGACAGGAGTGAGATCAAGGACCTGACACAACCAGGAGAACAACCTGTCTCTCAACGTCGACAAGACCAAAGAGCTATTGTTGACCAGGAAGCCAGACAGAGGCTACATTGACAGTGCTACAGTGGAGAGGTTTGGTGACCTCTGCGTCTACATCACTGAGACACTCACCTTGCCATGTGGTGAAGAAGGCCCAGCAAATGCCTCTTTTAGCATCCTAGAGAGTATATGAGCCTATAGTATAGAGAGTAGAGAGGCACCGTTTGCATCACTGCCAGGGATGAGAACCTTGTACTGCCCTCAACTGCAAGGCCAAGGCATCGCAGTTGCCTTGCTGGACTGTTCAGAACACGTCACCACACATTATCATTTTTCTGTTTTGTATAGCATGTCAATCAAAAGGCTACAGTAACATTATTATGTAAATCATCAACTGGACTGTTTTTGTATGGTTGTGTCTAGTACATACAAAACACTATATGTGTGCATGTGCTCCATGCGAGATCTGCACGCTTTCTATATATAGGCCAATATTACTAATTTTATTTTGTATCAAAGAATGAAGGGAGGGTATTCTGGCTACACAGCCATCTGACACCATATACAGAAGAATATTCTGGCTACACAGCCATCTGACACCATATACAGAAGTCAACCGTTAATTATGTGGTGGGAAATATACAAACGCAGGTGCCCGAGGGCAAAGCTAAACCCTGTTGATCACCACATAAACACTTCTCTTAATAGCCGAGCTGCAAACGACCAAGTAGAGCTTCTCTCTTGCAACATAGCGTAATCCGAACCCTATGCACGATCAACCAACCATTTCATTTGTCCTGACAGTTGGCAAGGGTATAAGGAGGCGTGTGTAGCATCTGACGAGTCTAGGGGGCACTTAGAGGTTGATGTGGCGAACAACACTCAAGTGGCGAACAACATGACAGAGTTGACAGAACAAGAGAAGTTGTTATTTCCGTTTGTGACTGCAGACCGAGTCTTTGGAATAAAGGGCAGGGAGAGGGACTGAGAGAGCGAGAGAGAGAGAGAGAGAGAGAGAGAGAGAGAGAGAGAGATAGAGAGAGAGAGAGAGAGAGAGAGAGAGATAGAGAGAGAGAGAGAGAGAGAGAGAGAGAGAGCGAGAGAGAGAGAGAGAGAGAGAGAGAGAGAGAGAGAAAGAGAGAGAGATAGAGAGAGAGAGAGTGTGTCTTTTTGAGTGGTGCAACCACTCCAACAGCAATGTCCGTGTTAACCTATGTGACTATGTGACTAGCAGTAGGGGCAAAAGTGGCGCTGTTGTGCCAGAAACAGAGAGAGAGAGATAGTGCTGCACTGTTGCCTGCAAATGAGAGACAGAGAGAGAGAGAGAGAGAGAGAAGGGGGGGGGGGGCTTAGGGGGATAGGGGAGTTGCACCACTCAGTTCAAACAGGTGTGATTTTTTTTAACTTATAATTGTTATCCCACAATTTTGCAACCCATTTTTTCACCCAGTGTCAATTATCTAATGTAATCCTGAGCGCTATACACTTCCTCTGCCAACCTGGGGGGGCAGCGGACTGACCTCATGCTTCCTTCTATGCATGAGGAGTCCAAGCTGCTTGGGGACGTAGCGCGTGGAAGGAACACGTTATTCCGACCAGTTCCTTTCCCCTCCATCAGGCGCCCCGGCTGGGGAGGCAGTTTAGAGACCAGGATTACTGCATGTTTTTTGTGAGGGTACCTACCCTAGGGCAGTGGTTCCCAAAGTGGGGTCCGGGGACCCCCAGGGGTACTTGAGGGAGTTCCAGGGGAGACCCAGCTAAATGATAATTTGGAACCAAATGGACCCTTATGGGTCTGTAACTCAGAGAGTGCACAATTTGTACGCTCTCAGAGTTAAATTAGCATTGATTTTACAATATAAATTGGGGGTCCCAGAGATAGAAATGCCATTAAATGGGGGTCCGTAGACTAATGCATGTCAAACTGGGGGTCCTTGAAATTAAAATGGTTGAAAATCACTGCTAGAGGCATACAAATCTTCTTTTATTGGGGTCCCTGGCATATCTTTTCAAATGGGGGTCCGCGGGCTAATTAGTGTCAATTTGGGGGTCCTTGACATGAAAAAGTTTGGGAACCACTACCCTAGGGGACACGGGGAGAACATGCAGACTCCACACAGAAAGGCCCTTTCACCAACCCCGCCTCGGGTATGGGCACTGATGGCCCTTTCACCAACCCCGCCTCGGGTATGGGCACTGATGACGCGGAGGAGAGAACGTCCCCAGCGGGAATCGAACCCAGGACCCAGGAGGAGAGAGATAGTGTCTTTATGGAACCATAGCATGAACTGTAGCACGGTCTACTATACAGTTCGTTGCTATGGTTCCATAAATTGAGGGGGACACTAATGTTAGCTAAGCTGTGCAGTAAATGTGACCGAGCCTGGCAAAATGGTCCTCATCTCGCCTCATTCTTCCCTTGACATGCAGCTACATGTGGGGGTGGTTTGGGTGATTAGTGAGTCATTATGGGTGGAGTTAAGTACCTATTGTTCCTCCCATTGACACACCCACTTCTAGACAGCTCTAGGTGTCAGAATGTAGTGAACATTCAAAGGAGCTTTTCTCAGCTTTGGGGAAAATTGTACAATCACTTTAAAATGCTCATATCTCCTTCAAATATATTCCAATTTAATTGAATGATACATCATATGAAAGCTTACATTCTGTACTTTAATAATCTGTAAAAAACTGAAAAATGACTCTTGTCGAGATGAGGGCCTATTTGCCAGACTCGGTCACAAATGTAGTATTTGATTTTCCAACAGTGAGTATTGTTACAGCATGTAAGAGCCTACAGTCCATGTAAACGGCTTCATTGTCAACTTGTTGTGTGGAAGCCAATGTCCTGCATTGTTGGTTTTTAAAGCGTACCGATAGCTGACGTTAATGTATTGTATGTAAGGTAAGATATTGTATGTGTGTGTTGTGAAGTCTGCAGTCCGCACACACGCACAGTTTGTGTGAGCTTCTTGTAGCATGCACAATGCGTCGGCGCGGGGTGGGGCCCCCGAAAATCAGCCTTTGCACCTATAGGGCCCATTCTCACATTAATAAGGCCCTCGTTGAATCCCAGCTGGCGAGCCGCTCGAGTCTGGCCGTCAACCCCCGGCCGAAGGACCACCGTGCTTTCAGACTGACACCACAGTCATAATTGATATTTTGTACAGTATATCAATTACTTCTTGTTTCCCCCCCTCTCTCTCACTCACACACACACACACACACACACACACACACACACCACACACACACACACACACACACACACACACACACACACACACACACACACACACACACACACACACACACACACACACACACACACACACACCTGTCTCTCTCCTCTCCCTCTCCCTCTCTCTCTCTCTCTCTCTCTCAGCCTGTTTATCTCTCCAACTCTCTCTCTCCTCTTCCTCTCCCTCTCCCTCTCCCTCTCTCTCTCTCTCTCTCTCTCTCTCTCTCTCTCTCCATCTCTCTCTCTCTCTCTCCTCTCTCTCTCGTCTCTCTCTCTCTCTCTCTCTCTCTCTCTCTGCCCTTTTCTCTCCTGCTTTCCCTCATGCTGGGAGATGACACAGTTAAGAGCTCTGGTTAGACACCAACTCATCCTCAGGCAGTGAGGATTGTGCGTGCGTGCGTGCGTGCGTGCGTGCGTGCGTGCGTGCGTGCGTGCGTGCGGCGTGCGTGCGTGCGTGCGTGCGTGCGTGCGTGCGTGCGTGCGTGCGTGCGTGCGTGCGTGCGTGCGTGCGTGCGTGCGTGCGTGCGTGCGTGCGTGCGTGCGTGCGTGCGTGCGCGTGCGTGCGTGAGTGCGTGCGTGCGTGCGTGCGTGCGTGCGTGCGTGCGTGCGTGCGTGCAGTTTCTCTTTACACTAGTGTGATTTCAGCCAGCTTAGACTCATTCTGTCACAGCAAGACGGCCTTGGGTTAGGAGATCTTGGGGTTAGGAGATCTTGGGTTAGGAGATCTTGGGTCAGGAGATCTTGGGTCAGGAGATCTTGGGTCAGGAGATCTTGGGGTCAGGAGATCTTGGGTCAGGAGATCTTGGGTCAGGAGATCTTGGGTCAGGAGATCTCGGGTCAGGAGATCTTGGGTCAGGAGATCTTGGGTCAGGCGATCTTGGGTCAGGAGATCTTGGGGTTAGGAGATCTTGGGTCAGGAGATCTTGGGTCAGGAGATCTTGGGTCAGGAGATCTTGGGTTAGGAGATCTTGGGTCAGGAGATCTTGGGTCAGGAGATCTTGGGTTAGGAGATCTTGGGTCAGGAGGATCTTGGGTCAGGAGATCTTGGGTCAGGAGATCTTGGGTCAGGAGATCTTGGGTCAGGAGATCTTGACGTCTATGTCTGCTGCACACGTTAATTTCAATATTTGAATGCTTGAGATACCGGATATACATCCGTATTATTTGCTGTATTGGCAAATGTTGGGAGTGAAATCACTGCTGTCTGACATGTGTAGCCCTATCTTTAGTATTATTAACCCATTTTGGGCGGGAACCCCTTTTGGCGTTAGCATTATGTTATGCTTTAGCTATTGAAAAATAGCAGATCTACAAGCTCTTAGCGCGCCACTGAGTGGCGCGCTACGAGCTTGTAGGTCTGCTATTTTTGAAAAATCGAAGAACGACTGACATAGAAACATAGCTTTTCAGAAAACTGTCAGGATGTAGAAGACATTTATAGAATCTGATCTCAGGTCAGTGATAGGACGATATTGTTTCTTTCTTTTACAGAACGTGGTGTTTTTGGCTGAGTGCATTGTGAGTTCACCATCACACTAAAGCTCAGATCTATGGAGGCGTCTCTCCCATCAGTTGTTGTGGCACAAAGAAGACTCCGTTTTGCATGACATTTCTCTTAGGGGTGCACGATTATGAAATTATGACCGTTATCCGATCTCCGATTATTTGCAGGGTCATATCTGCCGATACCAATTCTGACCGATTCCGATATTATACAGAGGACCACGATGGAAACAAGCCTGGGCCCCTATAGCTTGTTAATAAAGTATTCAATCAATCAATAAATAGCCCTATACTCTTTTCCAAGTGTCTGTTTTCACAACTGAATGACTACTGAATGAGATGAGTACACAAATTCATTTTAATAAATTTTTTTTTTTTTGCAGGTGAAAACCGATTAAATAATCTGTATTATTTTGAGACCATTCCGATACCGATATATGGCATTTTTATGGCCGATATGGCCAATTCCGATTATGCTACCGATTAATCGTGCATACCTAATTTCTCTATCTGCCACTTATATATAACGGGTGTCACCCGTGGCAATTTTGAGGACAAATATATTACGGTGCAGAATGGCCTCCCATTCACCTATAACCCCTTCCTTTATACTGGCGTCCAATTTTCTGTCCTCACTTTTTATCATCACTAGTAAAATTATATATATACTAGAAAGGTGCCCGTGGGGCCTCTACTGCGGTGCCCATTGGGCACTGGCCTACTTGGAACGATGCAAGTTGGAAATGGATGCCCCACCCAGATATTATGTCTGTGTCCCTTTTATGCCCAACGTCAGAATGATGTCAGATTTCTGTATGTGTCTCTCTGTGTCCCTTTATCCCTATATATGGAGTTCTGTGTCAGCCATGTCCAAATATTGAGTGTTGTGAGGTCAGAACAGGCCAGCTCCATATATGGACCCTGGGCAGGGGCTCGGTCCAGAGCCCGGGCAGAGGCCTTTTTGGGGCGGTTCTGGACAACCGTGGGTCAGACCGACTCGACACCGGGCACTGCACACCCTGTGGTGGTGTGGAACGGTTTTCAGTGGGGCTAACGGTTATCGAGTTACGTGGATTACAGACGACCACATGTACACGTGTACACACAGAGACTTGGTGCATTTTTAGTTAGATAGATATATTTTGTTGCATCTAATATTTTCTATGTTTTGCATTGTGCATTAAAGGGGAAAACCACCCATTTTCAACATTTTACTATGTCATTAATATACCATAGAGCTGTAATTAAGAAAAAAAATCACACCCTTGTGAAGTTTGAACTGAGTGGTGTAAGGTCTTATATAGACTGATCAGCTGTGGTCTGACGTAATGTCTGACGTAATGAAATCACACCCGTGTGAACTGGGTGACCATAGCAACCATGCTCATTTTTTACAAACAGACAGACAGACACGTAAACTAACAAAGCCAGTTGTAGGAGTGGTTTACACCACTCAAAAATCATTAACATGGTGAAACACATCTTGATGACATCATCAAGATGTGTTTCACCATGTTAATGATTTTTGTTCAGACCTCTAGTTCTAGGAAACACAGAATGGGGGAACTTTTTTATTATTTCCGCACAACAGCTCTAAGGTATATTAATGACATAGTAAAATGTTGAAAATGAGTGGAATGCCCCTTTAAGCCTGGTGTATACTTTTCATTGTGCATTAAGCCTGGTGTATACTTTTCATTGTGCATTAAGCCTGGTGTATACTTTTCATTGTGTATTAAGCCTGGTGTATACTTTTCATTGTGTATTAAGCCTGGTGTATACTTTACATTGTGTATTAAGCCTGGTGTATACTTTACATTGTGCATTAAGCCTGGTGTATACTTTTCATTGTGTATTAAGCCTGGTGTATACTTTACATTGTGCATTTAGCCTGGTGTATACTTTTCATTGTGCATTAAGCCTGGTGTATACTTTACATTGTGCATTAAGCCTGGTGTATACTTTACATTGTGCATTAAGCCTGGTGTATACTTTACATTGTGCATTAAGCCTGGTGTATACTTTACATTGTGCATTAAGCCTGGTGTATACTTTTCATTGTGCATTAAGCCTGGTGTATACTTTACATTGTGCATTAAGCCTGGTGTATACTTTACATTGTGCATTAAGCCTGGTGTATACTTTTCATTGTGCATTAAGCCTGGTGTATACTTTACATTGTGCATTAAGCCTGGTGTATACTTTACATTGTGCATTAAGCCTGGTGTATACTTTACATTGTGCATTAAGCCTGGTGTATACTTTACATTGTGCATTAAGCCTGGTGTATACTTTTCATTGTGCATTAAGCCTGGTGTATACTTTACATTGTGCATTAAGCCTGGTGTATACTTTACATTGTGCATTAAGCCTGGTGTATACTTTTCATTGTGCATTAAGCCTGGTGTATACTTTTCATTGTGCATTAAGCCTGGTGTATACTTTTCATTGTGCATTAAGCCTGGTGTATACTTTACATTGTGCATTAAGCCTGGTGTATACTTTACATTGTGCATTAAGCCTGGTGTATACTTTACATTGTGCATTAAGCCTGGTGTATACTTTACATTGTGCATTAAGCCTGGTGTATACTTTTCATTGTGCATTAAGCCTGGTGTATACTTTTCATTGTGCATTAAGCCTGGTGTATACTTTACATTGTGCATTAAGCCTGGTGTATACTTTCCATTGTGCATTAAGCCTGGTGTATACTTTTCATTGTGTATTAAGCCTGGTGTATACTTTACATTGTGCATTAAGCCTGGTGTATACTTTACATTGTGCATTAAGCCTGGTGTATACTTTTCATTGTGCATTAAGCCTGGTGTATACTTTACATTGTGCATTAAGCCTGGTGTATACTTTTCATTGTGCATTAAGCCTGGTGTATACTTTACATTGTGCATTAAGCCTGGTGTATACTTTTCATTGTGCATTAAGCCTGGTGTATACTTTACATTGTGCATTAAGTTAAGCCTGGTGTATACTTTACATTGTGCATTAAGCCTGGTGTATACTTTACATTGTGCATTAAGCCTGGTGTATACTTTTCATTGTGCATTAAGCCTGGTGTATACTTTACATTGTGCATTAAGCCTGGTGTATACTTTTCAATGTGTGTGACACCAAGTATGAATCAGGCATTACTAATCCTGTTTTCCCTCGCTCTTTGTGTCTGTTTCTGTCATCCTGTGAGTGTGAAGGCTCATCCATCATGTGTCCAGTCTGTCTGTCTGTCTGTCATCCTGTGAGTGTGAAGGCTCATCCATCATGTGTCCAGTCTGTCTGTCTGTCTGTCATCCTGTGAGTGTGAAGGCTCATCCATCATGTGTCCAGTCTGTCTGTCTGTCTGTCATCCTGTGAGTGTGAAGGCTCATCCATCATGTGTCCAGTCTGTCTGTCTGTCTGTCATCCTGTGAGTGTGAAGGCTCATCCATCATGTGTCCAGTCTGTCTGTCTGTCTGTCATCCTGTGAGTGTGAAGGCTCATCCATCATGTGTCCAGTCTGTCTGTCTGTCTGTCATCCTGTGAGTGTGAAGGCTCATCCATCATGTGTCCAGTCTGTCTGTCTGTCTGTCATCCTGTGAGTGTGAAGGCTCATCCATCATGTGTCCAGCGTTATTGTCACATCACAGTTTTACAAGAAACTACGTTTAAAGGTCTCCACACACCGGGCGCGAATCGGATGCGAATTCAGATTTTTAGCAGCGTTTCTCCATCGGTTTTCTGAAAAACGCGGCCGGTGTGCAACCACCTTTACTCTCCTTTTTGTTCCTGTTGCAAATGTTCAATCCACACCAAACACTTATGTAAGTGTGACTAACTTTTGGTTTCAAAAGAGACCTAGATAGAGATTAGTCGTGCAGGTAGCACATCTAATCAGGGACAACATGGAAGCGCCCGTGGCCTGTGGGCACTGGGAAAGAGTGTGTCTGTTTCCCCCACTAGGCCTGTACACCTGCAGCAGCCCAGCAGTATAGTATAGTTGCGAAGGCACTGAGCAGCTTACTATGGAAGCTAGGCAAAACTGTCTGTCTGTCTGTCTGTCTGTCCTGTCTGTGTGTGTGTCACGCTGTGACACCACCCACCCGCCACTCAACCGCCACCTTTAAAAAAAGGAAAAAAATAATTTATTCTAATTGTTATTCCAATTTACGAGCTGCGTTTGCGCGTCTTACTTGTACTATTTGTCAGTCCGTTTTTGTTGTTTTAATGTTACTCCATATTATGTTAAAGGTCTCAATTTCAATTATTTTTTTCCCCTTTTTTTTCTGACCTCAATTACACCTAAAAACAGAACTTAACATTCAGTGGATTTTCTGTGGTCTGGGGTCTACTGAATAATTAAGCTCTGTGAATTCAGCCTGTGGACTGATGAGTCACAGTCTACTAAATCCGCCCCATGTCCTCCCAGCTCCTCCCCTCCCCTATCTTTCTGGGGGGGGGGGGGGGGGCAAAAAGAAAGAAAGCTCTGCAGGGGACGGATTTGGCCCTGACGGGCCGCCAGTTGAATATCACAGTTCGATGCAGTGCAGTTAATACAATTGAAAAAGAGGAAATGTAATTTCCTACAAAAATCATTTATATTCTAGATAATAAACTGATAATAAGCTGAATTGGAAATTAAATCTATAAATATTGTACATCCATCATACCATGTCTGTGGGTATTTCATTAATCAGGAACGAACAGCAGGTGAAAACGCATGCCCCGCCCATGTCTTGGACGGGAACCCCTTTTGGTGTTTTAACTAAGCATTATGTTATACTTTAGCTATTGAAAAATAGCAGATCTACAAGCTCGTAGCGCGCCACCGAGTGGCGCGCTACGAGCTTGTAGGTCTGCTATTTTTGAAAAATCGTAAAAATGCGGCACAAATCTTTGAATACATATTATTTCACAGCGAACGTTTTTTTTTGTCAGGCTTAAATGGGTTAAAACTTTGATATTGATTGATATATAATGACCAGCAGCTGTGTGAGTGAGGCATGTTGCTGGTTGCGTGCCTGTGTGTAATGTATTGTACATGGACCAACCTGAGTGAGGCATGTTGCTGGTTGCGTGTCTGTGTGTATTGTACAGTACATGGACCAACCTCTTCCTCCCAGTTACTGATGGTTGCGTGCCTGTGTGTAATGTATTGTACATGGACCAACCTCTTCCTCCCAGTTACTGATGGTTGCGTGCCTGTGTGTAATGTATTGTACATGGACCAACCTCTTCCTCCCAGTTACTGATGGTTGCGTGCCTGTGTGTAATGTATTGTACATGGACCAACCTCTTCCTCCCAGTTACTGATGGTTGCGTGCCTGTGTGTAATGTATTGTACATGGACCAACCTCTTCCTCCCAGTTACTGATGGTTGCGTGCCTGTGTGTAATGTATTGTACATGGACCAACCTCTTCCTCCCAGTTACTGATGGTTGCGTGCCTGTGTGTAATGTATTGTACATGGACCAACCTCTTCCTCCCAGTTACTGATGGTTGCGTGCCTGTGTGTAATGTATTGTACATGGACCAACCTCTTCCTCCCAGTTACTGATGGTTGCGTGCCTGTGTGTAATGTATTGTACATGGACCAACCTCTTCCTCCCAGTTACTGATGGTTGCGTGTCTGTGTGTAATGTATTGTACATGGACCAACCTCTTCCTCCCAGTTACTGATGGTTGCGTGTCTGTGTGTATTGTACAGTACATGGACCAACCTCTTCCTCCCAGTTACTGAGTACAGTAGGTGTTTACGACTGTCCATCCAATATTCCTCCTGTTCTCACACTGTGAACATCTGTCTGCAATGCTTCAGTCAGGCGTGATTATGAATCCCACCAACGTTCTAGGGTAGACCCGCCTCACCATGTGTCTGATTGGCTCCCGGGAAGGCATAGTTTTACTGAGGTTAGGCCGCTCGGGTTAGGTTTAGGGGGGTGCATACTTAGTTTAGACTAGTCATTGGTTAGACATGGGTTAAGGTTAGGTTTAGGTGTGCTGCCCCGTGGGAGGTTAGGTTTAGGGGGAGGGTTTGAGATAGGTTGTAGTTGTAGGACTAATGACTAAAAACGAGAAGTGTCAATCACAACGACTACTGGCCAATCACAGCAGGGCTTTTCTAGAACTGCGGTGGGATACATAATAACGCTTCAGTCAGGTGTCTGTTCCTATTGCCACCAGGAGAAACATGCAATGCTTCAGTCAGGTGTCTGTTCCTATTGCCACCAGGAGAAAGATGCACTGTGCATGTCAATGCTTCAGTCAGGTGTCTGTTCCTATTGCCACCAGGAGGAACATGCACAGTGCATGTCAGGGGAACATGGGCTGTTTGTCACGGACTCACTAGCCTATAGTGTGACAGCTCACAGGGAAGAAAGTCCCTGTGACCAGTGCACTGCACGCACACAAAACTAAACAATTAGGCCTGGGGGATTCATTTTCAACTACCGGTACATTCACTTCCCACTAGACTACACAATGCATTTTGTTTTTGGCTGTTTGCTGTTTTACAGCCTGGACTTATGTCCATAGTAAGTAAGTAGCCTTGCTGAGCCATGGGGCCCATAGGGCAGGAGCCTATCTCCTGTTTCTGTAGTGTGAGGCAGCTTGATGTACAAGTACACCCCCTGGACATGACACTAGTATGTCGCAGGGCCTTACCCTCAAACCAACCCTTGATGCTGAGTGTCAAGCAGGGAGGCACTGGGTCCCATTTTTAGAGTCTTTGGTATGACCCGGCCGGGAATTGAATCCCGACCTCCCAGTCTCAGGGTGGACACTCTAACCACAAGGTCACTGAGCTGGTCTATGTCCATGGACTTATGTCCATGCAGGCTGTAAAACAGCAAACAGCTGAGGCTGTAGCTGAGGCTACAAAGGGCTCTAAAGCAGGGGTTCTCAACCTTTTTGGCCGGGGACCCCCGGAAATGCTTTGGCAATGTCTCGGGACCCCCGCCCCGCCCCCTCCCGACCCCCAATATAAATTGACTGCTACAATAACCTTAACCCATTTTGGGCGGGAACCCCTTTTGGTGTTTTAAGCATTATGTTATAATTTAGCTATTGAAAAATAGCAGATCTACAAGCTCATAGCGCGCCACCGAGTGGCGCGCTACGAGCTTGTAGATCTGCTATTTTTTTTAAACCGTGAAAAAGAAAAAAAAAACATTTTTTTTTTTTTTTTTGGAAAATAATTTGGGGACCCCCTAAAATAATTTGGCGACCCCCCGAGGGGTCGCGACCCACGGGTTGAGAACCCCTGCTCTAAAGCACCACTAGCAGACACTGAAAATGCTATTATAAAATGTTGGCATACAATGTATTACTGCACTATATATCTTTTATATATTACTGCACCTAGAGGCAGTAGTAACTCAACAATATTGTACAGCAATTATAATCATTACAGTACAACTGAAAACTACAGTACTGTAGATGCATAGGAAATTTCTAAAGGCGTGAATTTGAATGGATGTTTTGTGATAATGGTGGAGGTCATCGGTTGACGCTCTGTGTGGTTGATTAATTTATACATAGTTTATGCGCGCACGCACGCACGCACGCACGCACACACACACACACACACACACACACACACACACACACACACACACACACACACACACACACAAATCCATAGTCAAGGTACAAATCCATAGTCAAATCATAGCCATGGTACAAATCCTCAAATCCACAGTCAAGGTACAAATCCATAGAGAAATCCATAGTGAAATCACAATCACAGGCTGGGAGCTGTTCTTGCAATGATGTTTTATTTATTTTTGTCAATGTGCCTCGTGATCAGGCACATTTTGTTGTCTGCACATTGAGTACAGACAACTGAGCGTATGAGTCTAAAAGAACACTGCCCTGCCACACACACACACACACACACACACACACACACACACACACACACACACACACACACACACACACACACACACACACACACACACACACACACACACACACACACACACACACACACACACACACACACACACACACACACACACGTTTAATTTCCTTCTTCAGAATATTGTATCGTTTTCTCTTGCTATACAGCTAATGTTTTTGACAATCTAGATTGGTCTGTTATATCAATATGGAATTTACTTGCTTCAACCACCAATTGACCGTAGCAACAGAACTGCGCTGCAAAAAGGCCCAAATATCATCCTACCTATGCTTCTCCATCTAAATCTTTCCTATCTGGTTATAAGTATAATCACTTGGCACTTACTTTGCTCAGAGGAATTTCACGAATAGTAGGATATATGCAGTCGTGTGAACTGGAGCTTAATAGCTTTCCAGATGGGAAATAAGAGATCATGTCATGGTTAAGATCAGAGAACCTGCACAGCATGTGGCAAACAGACACTTGAAATGAAATGAAATGAAATGAAATGAAATGAAATGATTACTATATTTACCCAGGGTATCTGGGCTAAGCTCAATAACTTGTTTCCAGCCAGGCCCTGCTCATAGAACATTTCATCGTAGTGGTTCAATGCCTTGTTCAAGGGCACTTCAGCGGTGGTAATTTTAACGTGTCGGACCGCTGATTCGAACTGGCGACCTTCCGGTATCAAGACCACTCCGCAATCCGTTCGGACACCGCTGCCACATACTACTGCCACATACTACTTACAGTAGAGCAAATATCTGATGGGGCTTCCACTTCACTAATATCTGATGGGGCTTCCACTTCACTAATATCTGATGGGGCTTCCACTTCACTAAAGTGTGACCAAAATAACAGGATGGACCAGATGGTACACCTTTAAAAAACAAAACATATTCTCGTTAAAAGCATGTGCAAAGTAGTTTGGACTGGAGCCTCTATCACCTAAATGTCAGCGGACTCACGCAAAATGGTGACAACCACTTAGTCAAAAGATTAGTGAGTGGAAATGGTGCAGAATGAAGGCAACCAGGCTCCATTTCAGATGGCAGCCCTGATATTCAGTAGTATGTGGGTTGAGCAGGCATAGCATAACTTGCCTCAAAGTTAATAAATAATAATTAGAATTAGAATTTAAGCTCCCAAGTCTGCAGTGTTTTTCAGAATGATTTTTAAAATCTGGACAGTTTTATTCTATTTTGACGCCAACTACAATGAATACATATAAGAAAGGCTCTGTAACAATCACCTTAATACATGTGTTAATCTTGCCTCGCACATGTCTGCACGACCAGAAAGCCTCATGGCTTCTCTGAGTTTGAACAGTTGGAGGCTGGGGGTTGGAGGATGGCTGATTTAAGCAGTCACACCTGGTCTGGGACAAACTAATTGGACTCAGAGCAAGGTGTGACTATACACACCTGCTGTGCATTGAATTAATCAACGCACACAGGATAAATGTGTCTTCCCTGCTAATGAATGCATTATTCTCAAGGGGACGACGTGTGAGATATACCAACAGTCCGACAAACGTGGCTGGTTAAGACACATGCACGCGACTGCGCAACAACGCAGTCGGAGAACAGTACCCCTGGCGACCTTTGGCAGCAGAGAGCAATGCTTTTCCTCCTCTGCTCCTAGCCCCCCTCTTTCTGAAAGAGGAAGCCACTTCCACCGGCTCCTTGAGTTGTAAATGTAAACATGGATAGATCACATAGAAACATAACATCATCGTTCGAAGCACAGCTTTACTCGTCGGTCAGGCCCGGTCAGGCCCGAACAGAATCCGCGGCCGCGGTGTTACTGACGAGAACTCAACGGAATTACCTTAACGGAGAACAGAGTGTGCACAAGCTCTGATAGTTGTGTATCATTTATCGTCTCCTATGCTTCCATTTGGTGACAATTTGGCCGTTTACAGACGCGACCTAGAAAACCGTGTTTTCCGTTGCAGATGATCATATTTATAGTTCCTTTTCTCAGCCTCTTACTATTGCATGATCTTGAAATCCCAGGCAGTGGTTTTGTTGACAGCCTGATAACTATAGCTTAAAATAAACGCTGCTGTTTTACAATTATGAGGCCTTGACAAAGTTATTATTGTTCTTATGCTCTCTCTTTAAAAACAAAACAAAATGCAAATACATGTAATGTTTATTTCACCACTCAGGAGTCATTTTAATAAAACATTTTCACCACCAATGAATATGCTGTACATTGATGACTATGAATATATATTTTCCATTACTTTTTGAGTGGTGCAAACCACTCCAATAACCAGCGTGTCCCGTGTCTGTACCCGTGTACCTGTGTACCTGTACGTGGCCCCACGTACATGTGAGCATGGTTGCTATGGTTAGTGTGTGACGTCACTGCACCACTCAGTTCACACGGGTGTGATTTATTTTTAAATAGTTGACTATTACACTTCCAGCAATAATGTTACATTACTTACAATTCAAACCTTTACCTTCAATAAATGTTCGGCCCAAGTTAGTTTCTCATTTATTTTGTCAAAAGCCTTCAGTTTCACATGTCACTATAGTATTGCATATCATCGAGTCTACTATTTTGACAGCTCCCATCTTCATTTCCGTCTCGAAACACAGCATTGCATTCTGGGAGGGCTGCCATCTAGAATAGTTAATTGCATATTATAGACCGACCCAAGTCAACAATAGCGACGTATGTCAACAATAGCAACACAGGACACTAATAACCTTGCGTGCATTGTGTGTCTTCTCTCACCCCCAACGAAAGTCAAAACAGACTCGCCTTATCTCTGCGATCTCCTCAAACGTCATGTCCCCTCCCGCTCCCTCAGGTCTGGTGACGCAAACCTCCTTGAGGTCCCCCATGACCAAATATCGTACCTGGGGCGACAGAGCTTTTGCTGTTGCTGCCCCAACCCTGTGTGGAATGCACTCCCCAAAACGCTCAGAGATGCCTCATCCACCAAACCTCCAAAACCGCCATCTCAGAATTATTGCTTTCCCTAGCTTCCACTGTTTTTATTGATTTTTTTAGTGTTTTTTGTGTGTATGTCTGTCTGTATAGCACGGAATCGATGGCTTTGATTGGCTGAGCACAGAATGTGATGTATGATGATGATGTATGATGAGCGCCGCTCACTTCACACGAGTGTGATTGTTTTCCTTAGGAAGTTGTTTTCATTTGTTGCTTCATCTTGCCCCCATGTAAAGTGTCTTTGGGTACTCAGAAAAGTGCTGTATAAATTTGAGATATTAAAAATAAAGCATTTATTTACAGTATGACAACATACTATAAGTTTAAGTGCTCTCTTCATCTCGTATTATAGTTTGTTATCTGATTTAGGCCTGACCTCAAAATTAAAAAAAAATCTTCTAAATCCTCCACTTTTCTGAAATAAATATTTTCACGATTTTTCAAAAATAGCAGACCTACAAGCTCGTAGCGCGCCACTCGTGGCGCGCTACGAGCTTGTAGATCTGCTATTTTTCAATAGCTAAATTATAGCATAATGTTTAAAACACCAAAAGGGGTTTTAAACAGTCACTAAATCTGGGGTGCATACGTTGGTTAGACAAACCCGTGCTGCGGGTTAAAAATCACCCGTGCTGCGGGTTAAAAATCACCCGTGGCTCCTGACATGCGTGGCGGGTAAAAACGAATCCATGCTGCGGGTTCAAAATCACCTGTGGCTTCCTGAGGTTCACCCACTAAATCTACCCAGTCACAACACCAGAAAAGCACCACTGATTTGCCACAAAAATCGACTAATAGGAAAGCCACAGAGAAATGATACAAAGGCCCCTTAAAACAGCTGTTATTGACCAAATAACTGTTTTAAATTTAATTGATTCAATGTGTATGAACTTCCTCTGAATGCATGTTTGATTGTTTTTGTTTGTTTCAATATTTTCTTACATCATCAAGGATTACCGGTATAGAAATATAATTTACAAAAGAAAAAAGTGTTTATCCATTCAGCATCCAATCTCTGAAATTCAGACTCCATATTGTGCTATCATCAGCTATCATTTTTTCACAAATATTGTGACCTTGTTTGCTCTACCGAGGTCAGGGTTATGCTAGGGTAGCACACTCTATTATTCTGGGGCAGTCACAGCAATTTGTGTACGTATGTCATTCTGTTTACTGTGCCTTTGCCCATTGGCTTGTAGACAGTGGTGTCATCCTCGTAGAACGCCGTGGTACCAGTCATTTTTTGACGTGCACACGCAGGGACGGAACAGTGCGGGGACGGTGCATGTGTGTGCACGCTAGAACGCGTCCCCCTAGATTCAAGAGAAGACGCACCTAATCAACCTTGCGTCACCAGAGTTTCCAAGACGCACCAAGTACCCAGTGGTCTAGGTTTACTGTTCTCACACCGTGTCAAGTGCCGTGCCGAATTCAAATGGATACTACTATAACAACAGCTTTAACTGTTTACCTGAGCGCACGTAGCCTATACGGTGAAGCATGCACAGTTGCACACTTACAGCAGTAGGCTATGGCTCCAGTAGGCTATGGCTCCAGGAGGCTATACTGCTGCTGCATGTGTGGTGTTCAGCACACAAGGAGAATGCCTCCTCCTCCATCAAAGAACAGATTCGTCCAAAGCAAACTTTTTGTTTTTGCTAGTGTGCAGTGAAGATGTTGAGTGTCTAAAACTCTCATATACACTATTTAACAATAGACTTAGGCTATACTGTATGCAGCCGTTCTGTGTGCATGCCGCGATGCACGTGCTTGCACGTGCGTGCATGCGCGTGCGTGTGGCGTTCCGTGGTACCAGTAAAAAAGAATCACCATGACACCACTGCTTGTAGAAACCCCCCTGTGCTATGCCCCCCATTTAATAATAATACTCCTGGGGCTAGCAGGGCAGGCTGCCCATGATGCCCAAATGTCAACGGATGGCTTAGTTAATGACAGCTGCAGAAGCATCTTGGATGTCTATCCCCACATTCCAAGAAGCCTTCAAAGGGGAGGAGGTGGTGACATTTGCAACTGTGGTCCACTGACATCCTCTCGCCTTTTCCTCTGTACCCCATGTTTTCCCGGCCCTGCTGGGGCCATGAATTTAATGCGGGGCACTCTTCTTGCAAGTCCAGCATCATGCTGTGCTTGACATTCATCATTTATTGATGGAGCGTTCTTTAATTGCAGTTGGTTGATCCATGGGGAGAGCCCTCCTGTTGAGACTACATTTACACAGCATGCTGGGAGCTCAATTGTTGACTGAAATGAAAAATAAATGTGACTGAAATGAAAAATAAATGTTTTTTTGTTTTTTTGTTTTTTTACATTCTGTCTTTCACAAGCTCATGTCAATCACATTCAGCCTACTGTTATGCTGGAACTGAATGAATTCACCACTAAAATCAAAGTTGAGTCGTTGACTTTGACTTGTGAGTCAGATTGATTGTGGGCCTCTCAAGCAAGAACTCTGATCCAGGGATATTGAGTTATCTATCAAGTGTGGATGTACAGTATGTACAGTATGTAGGCTATAGGAAGGAATCTGCCATGAGCAGCCGTTTAAGGAATTATTTTATTTTCATTATTATTTTCAAAAAGAAAAGTTTTCAAACTGAATTTTCAGACAATTGAAACGCTTTGAGCATTATTATATTATTGCGAACACAGTGAGCACTAACTATGAGACCTAGCAGAACATGTCTGTCATGTGTGTCTGTCTGTCTGTTAGTGTGTGTGTGTGTGTGTGTGTGTGTGTGTCACGCTGTAACACCACCCGCCCGCCACCAGAGGGCACAGCTGTATCACACACAAAACACACACAAAAAACTTAACTTAAAAAAAAACTTAACTTAAAAAAAAACTTAACTTAAGAAAACACTTAAAAAGAAAACTTTAAAAAAAAAAAACACGCACGCACACATACACTCACTAAAAAAAGAACTTAAAAAAACACTTAACTTAAAAAAACTTAACTTAAAAACCTTTAAAAAGTACGTAATTTATTCTAATTGTTGTTATTGCAATTTACGAGCTGCGTTCGCGCGTCTTACTTATAGTTATAGTAATGCATTTGTTCATGTACGTTTGAGAGCAGACTTTGGTGTGTCTTGAAAAAACACATGTTGCTTGTTAGCAATATAATTAGTAGTCATTATAAACATGGCTGTTGTCAGAAGTCAAACAATTAATTGACATTCATTTATATTTAATAAATACTACAGTACAATTGGTCCCAATCAGAATGCATGGATGAATATGTTTCGGTCATTGCTGAAAAGCCCATACAGGTAGTAAAGTAGTATGTTTCGAGTCCATAGCAAATAAATGACAAAAAATACCCAAATGAAATAAAATAGATAGATAATATACATTGAAGAATGTAAATTAGTAAAGTAAATAATATAGCTGCAAGCAGCGATAAGGCGGGACCAAGAAAGAAGACTATACGCAATAAGAACAATATGCACAAATAAGACTGACGAGCTGAGTTGTCGGTACCCGGATTTGAACACACAACCTTGTGGTAAGAGGCAAGAGCTCTACCAACTGAGCTATGCAGACACAGTTAGATGTTTCATTGGGAACAGTAACATCAATGTTGTAGTATGTATAGTATGTATGTCCTTGTTTTTGCAATGTCACTATCCATTACTACAGTGTGTTTTGCTGTAAATGTTCTCACGTACAAACTTCTCTTCAACTGGGATTTCAGATAATGGTCCATAGATTGTGTGTAGGACGTTTCACACAAATTGCTCAAAAATCCAGGCAGAAAATCAGGTATAAGCATTTTTCAAACTGCTCAAAATGGCGGAAAATCTGAGGGCGGAGCTTACTTGTCAAAGTGACAGATGTGTTCCCCCTGAGTCAAGGAACATGTGGAAACAAGTGCCATGACTTTTGGCCAAACGAGGCATGAGTTAAGCCTGTTCAAAGGTTTCATTTTCAAAAAATTGCTATAACGCCCCCCTTTGGCCAATTGGAGTAAGACTGCTTTCAGTGCTATTAGTAAGAGAAATCTATGAAAATCTGGGAACTAAATCGTTACCAAGAAATTTCTTCACCAATGTGTTTCTAAAGGTGTCTAATAACATGTACTAAAAGTTTGAAATTCAACTCCCGTGGGAAATTGAGTTATTAGCATAATATGTGACCATACCCATAACATCCTATATAAGGCAAAAAAGTCCAAATTTCATCATTCTTTAAGTAGCATGTGACATATGAAACTAGGGTGATTTCATGATTCTGAATCCATCCCAAGCATTAGTTTTGCACAAAAAACACTCCTTGGGAGGAAAACGGCCACACAAACGTGATGAGGTCAGCACATTTGGTCAACTGGATATGGCCTAATTTAGCCCAAGGAGTGTTTTTCTTGGTAACGATTTAGTTCCCAGATTGGTCAAATACCTGATAAAATGCCCTTACTATATTTGGCATGACCTTCTACCATACTGTAAAGTGTAATAAGACTGGTTACAGGCCTATTTGGCATGACCCTCTACCATACTGTAAAGTGTTTCAGTGCTATTTGGCATGACCCTCTACCATACTGTAAAGTGTAATAAGACTGCTTTCAGTGCTATTTGGCATGACCCTCTACCATACTGTAAAGTGTTTCAGTGCTATTTGGCATGACCCTCTACCATACTGTAAAGTGTAATAAGGCATGACCCTCTACCATACTGTAAAGTGTAATAAGGCATGACCCTCTACCATACTGTAAAGTGTAATAAGACATGACCCTCTACCATACTGTAAAGTGTAATAAGCATGACCCTCTACCATACTGTAAAGTGTAATAAGACATGACCCTCTACCATACTGTAAAGTGTAATAAGACATGACCCTCTACCATACTGTAAAGTGTAATAAGACATGACCCTCTACCATACTGTAAAGTGTAATAAGCATGACCCTCTACCATACTGTAAAGTGTAATAAGACATGACCCTCTACCATACTGTAAAGTGTAATAAGACATGACCCTCTACCATACTGTAAAGTGTAATAAGCCTATTTGGCATGACCCTCTACCATACTGTAAAGTGTAATAAGCATGACCCTCTACCATACTGTAAAGTGTAATAAGACATGACCCTCTACCATACTGTAAAGTGTAATAAGACATGACCCTCTACTATACTGTAAAGTGTAATAAGCAAATGACGCTTCATGTAGGTATTAGGTGCAGAAGAAATAGTTTCACAAAACAGCAATTTTCATTGGCTCATAAAAACTTCATTTTTTCACTTAACAAAAATGTGCTACGATTATTTGTCTGTATAGGTCCAAAGTTCACGTGTAGAAGTTTTCATGCATTTTGATCAAAGATCCTGGGAGCAGATACATTTGAACTGTTTTTCATATAATTCAAAATGGCGGGTGATCTAAAGGACTTTTGATCTAAAGATCAAAAGTCAGAACATGAAAGTTGTTCGGCATGAGGAGACACATATGTGTATCAAAGTGTCATTGCCAACGGTTCATGAGATATGCACGTTCAAAGTTAGCATTTTCAATTGAGTGCTATAGCGCCACCATTTGGCCAATCGTCATGGGCTTCGCTTAGTCACCGTTTGGCATGGCCCTCTACCAGATTACCGCGTTTCACGAAAACCGACTGCACCGTTCAGTCAGAACTGCAATTTCTGGCGGAAGAAGGAGGAGGAGAAGAAGAAGAAGAAGGAGGAGAAGAAGAAGAAGGAGAAGAAAAATAAACACAAAAACAATAAGTGACGACTTCTTGGTCCCTTAATAAAAGGTAATGGGAGCTGAAGCACAGCTGAGGAACTTCACAATGTAAAGTGTGTAAAGACATCAAAGAGTTGTACGGTCTAGGGCTAGACCAAACAAAGACATCAAAGAGTTGTACGGTCTAGGGCTAGACCAAACAAAGACATCAAAGAGTTGTACGGTCTAGGGCTAGACCAAACAAAGACATCAAAGAGTTGTACGGTCTAGGGCTAGACCAAACAAAGACATCAAAGAGTTGTACGGTCTAGGGCTAGACCAAACAAAGACATCAAAGAGTTGTACGGTATAGGGCTAGACCAAACAAAGACATCAAAGAGTTGTACGGTCTAGGGCTAGACCAAACAAAGACATCAAAGAGTTGTACGGTCTAGGGCTAGACCAAACAAAGACATCAAAGAGTTGTACGGTCTAGGGCTAGACCAAACAAAGACATCAAAGAGTTGTACGGTCTAGGGCTAGACCAAACAAAGACATCAAAGAGTTGTACGGTCTAGGGCTAGACCAAACAAAGACATCAAAGAGTTGTACGGTCTAGGGCTAGACCAAACAAAGACATCAAAGAGTTGTACGGTCTAGGGCTAGACCAAACAAAGACATCAAAGAGTTGTACGGTCTAGGGCTAGACCAAACAAAGACATCAAAGAGTTGTACGGTCTAGGGCTAGACCAAACAAAGACATCAAAGAGTTGTACGGTCTAGGGCTAGACCAAACAAAGACATCAAAGAGTTGTACGGTCTAGGGCTAGACCAAACAAAGACATCAAAGAGTTGTACGGTATAGGGCTAGACCAAACAAAGACATCAAAGAGTTGTACGGTCTAGGGCTAGACCAAACAAAGACATCAAAGAGTTGTACGGTCTAGGGCTAGACCAAACAAGACATCAAAGAGTTGTACGGTCTAGGGCTAGACCAAACAAAGACATCAAAGAGTTGTACGGTATAGGGCTAGACCAAACAAAGACATCAAAGAGTTGTACGGTCTAGGGCTAGACCAAACAAAGACATCAAAGAGTTGTACGGTCTAGGGCTAGACCAAACAAGACATCAAAGAGTTGTACGGTCTAGGGCTAGACCAAACAAAGACATCAAAGAGTTGTACGGTATAGGGCTAGACCAAACAAAGACATCAAAGAGTTGTACGGTATAGGGCTAGACCAAACAAAGACATCAAAGAGTTGTACGGTATAGGGCTAGACCAAACAAGCATATAAGGGTATAGGGTATAGGGTATAGGGTATAGGGTATAGGGCTAGACCAAACAAGCATATAAGGGTCTGACCTAAACATACAAAAGAGACATCAGCGGTCAATATAAAAACAAGGGCTGTTGAGTTAGAATAAATAAACAACAGGGGAAAAAACAGCATAACAAATTGTATCAAAGATGACACAAATAACCTTAAAATATCACATCACATTTAAAGGTACATTCAGTGATTTCACTTAATTCAACTATCACTTATTTTTTCTTATTTTTTGGATAATCCTCCCTACTATAAAGTGTGCTGACCATATAAGGAGTTCCTCCCTGTCCCCAGTGAGCCCCTGGGGTCAAAAAACCCTAGTTTCGGTTTGGGCTTTGGGTGGCAAAGCTTTCATCCAATCAGGATGAGAGGTGCCTTCCTCCAATCATGATCGAGTGTGGCTGGCATTGGTGCGCGTGCTGTTGGTCTGTTGTACTTCCCCCACTGTAGAGCGTGTGCATGTGCACATCTTGTTACTGGGTGGACCGGGTTTTTTTCCAAATCACCCAAATCACTGAATGCTCCTTTAATAATAATTTGTCATTTATAGGCCTTTTGGGGCTAGAGCACTGGTTTTCGACCAGTGGTCCGGGCCGGGGACCACCAGTGGTCCTTGATGAGGTTCCAGGTGGTCCCCAGCTAAATGATGGAGTTGGTAACCAAAGGGACCCTTATTAGATCTTAAACTCTTGAGAGCGTAAAATTAAACCAAGTGAACCCATTTGGTTTCATTTTACGCTCTCAAGAGTTAAATATTGTTAAACATCTGCATTACTTAATTTACAATAAGTCTACACAATTAGAGAATGTATAATTGTTATTTTGATCAATGTTAGCCAACAGCACGGAATTGCTGACAACAAAATATTCTTTAGTTTTGGGTCTGAGAGGCTCCACGTCATTAAATGGTGGTCCGTGGCTCAAATGCTGAATAAATAATGGGCCGTGAAGGGTTGAAAACCACTGGGCTAGACGCCCTCAATACTCTATTGAGGGTGAAAATCCAATATGCCTCCCTTCTCTTTAAAAGGTGGTCATGGTTACCCCCTCTGTACGAAAATAGCCAATCTGCAAGCTTTCTATGGGACGCAAGGGCACTAATGGGAAGGCCACGACATCAGTAGGTTCAGCCATAATACGCACTCAGCATGTCTCAGTCTGCCCCTCTCATTATGAGATTGCTCATGTGGAAGTGGAAATGTTGTCCTCAAACGTTCATGGAAACGTTAATGGAAAGGCCATGGGTCACCAAAATCAGTAGAGGCCATCTTCTGGGAGGGTACAGCAATGCCATATGGAACTCTTGATGAGATTTGTTTTTTGGGGCCAATGTGGTGCAGGTCAGACATTCATCCAAATTCATTCAAATAAAGAAGAATACATATCTTTGGAAATCTTAGGAAAAACGAACAACCAGAAAGGCAACGATTTTAAGATGGCGTCCACGGTGACGCTGCCGGAAGCTAAAATGCCATAAACTGTATAAACTGTGATTAATGTAAAAAAAAATAATAATAATTATGCACATGGTAACTGCTCTTTGAATTTTGGCATGCTGTTAGGTATGGTTTGCAAAAACCATCGCAAAACTAATTTGGCTCGCCCCCTAGTGGTCGGTTTGCAACTTTGGAATGAAATAGGCATTTTAAGCTCCCAGCAGCCATCGTGGACGCCATCTTGGCGAGAAAAATCTCTTCTATCAATTACTGTATTTGGGGTTCCAACCATATACTGACATATCTAATAGTGGTTTCATTGCAAATCAACCACTAGGGGGCAAGCTAAATTAGTTTGCAATGGTTTTTGAAAACCATATGTCCATACCTAACACCATGCCAAAATTCAAAAAGTAATTATGATTTTTTACATATCAAATACCAGTTTATAGTTAAAATTTTAGTATGTTATTTAGCACACTCAATAGTAACAGAATCCATTGAAAAATATATTTGATCAATTATTTTGGTTTCCAACCATAGCTATAAGTATCTAATATTTGAGTCTGTGCAAACAGCCCACTAGGGGGGGCGCGCCCAACGCGTTTGCACAGCTTTTTGAAAACCATACCCATACCTAACACCACACCAAAATTCAAAAACTATAGTCACCAAAAGCCAAATCGTGGAGATTTCCTACGAGTTCGCCCCCCAGCTATACTGTAGAAGTGTATATAGATATTGATAGCAAAAAAAATAAGCGAAATGTCCTGCCATATAGAAAATGAAGTCCTGAATCCATTATTACAGTATCGTGTTCAATGACAGACAACCTAGTGGACAAAAGGCTCTGTCTACTGGTATTGCACACGTTCTATTTTCAGGCTGTTTAACACTAATAGCAATCACAGACTCAGGGGACTGAACATCTGTGCAGCTGTCCTCAGAAATAGAGTGGCTATTAAGACTGCTATTATTGTGCCCAGACGATTAGTTCAACCGTCTGGGCACCTATAGGCTGCTGAGCCTGATGGCCTGATGGCGTGCCGCGGGTTCGACTCCCAATCACGACGGCCTTTGCCGCATGTCTTCTCCCCATCTCTCTCCCCATTTCCTGTCAGAATACGTTCAACCTATCAATAAAGGCAAAATAGCCTTTAATAATAATAATATTATTTTTTAAAAGAAGAAAAAAAAGACTATGGTGCTTTTGTCTATTTCTTGCGAGGGTTGTTGTAATTATTTAGACAACAAACATCAAAGATAATCGAATGACTTAATGAGGCTAAGTTTGTGCAAATCAGTCTAAAAGCATAACATTTGCAACAAATGTGATGCCGGTCACCAGCACTCTTTCAGAATTTTCACTATAACTTGATGAGCTGCAAATGTTAACTTTAGGGTGTTGTACTGGTCACACTTTGCCCTATAGTGTGGGTAGTGTCTGCCGAAAATATAAAGCACATGTAGGAAGAACAGACAAAAGTTGGAGAAAACTGTCAGACAGAGACCTTGGATGCAGAGAAGTCGGTTCTTTATTCACCTTTTCACAGACCATCAAAACTGAACGAAGGTATTTACATAGCAACTGGGCAGGTTGGCCCTAGGTCCTCACACCTCTGCAGTCCTGCATTGACTGACTGGCAGTGGGAAGTCTCCCTACTTATATAGGCTAAGCCCCTCCCACGGACCATACCAACCCTAAATTGATTCCACAATTTCCCCCAGTTACTCAATGTCCAGAGACATCACATTTCATATACACACACATTTAAAGTGTTACATAATATTCCACACATTATATACACAACGATAAACTCTAAACAAACCCTCATACTGTTGGTATGTTCCCCACACCCCACAGCTGATAGTTGCTCCCTGCAATGGAGTCAACCAATAATCAATCAACTTGAATCAAGCATCATATATAAAGTTAAATCCAGTGTCAGTGGCACAGCGAACTGCCACATGTACCATTAGGAACACAGGATTGGATGCATCTGGACCCTTACGTTGCACACGTCCAATATTTGATTATCCAAAAACTAGTTTTACCATAACTTTTAAACTTGACTGGGACTTTGTTATATATACACTTCCATTGATCTGTTTACATTTTCCTGTATATTTAAAGCTGCTATTTGTGTGGTATAAACAATATAACGAACAACAATAAACAATAAAGAACAACCTGGAACCCTGAACCTTACACTGATTTGTTGCTGCTTGTACACTTCATTAATACACTTGATGAAATAAATAATTCATAATGACCTGTAATTCATGATAATTAATACTTGCTCATTCTCAACATGTAGATTAGTAGTCTAATAGTCCACTTCTTTATTCACCTTTTGTAATTTGTATTGCTTAAATATTAAACATGTCACTGATTAGATTTTTAATATGCAGGACAGGTTTTGCAATTATGTTCCACTCACTTCCACTTCACTCTGGCCCTACTGTATATGAAACAGAGTAATGGCTGTCTTTGATGTGTGTGAGGACCAATACTCAAAAATCTTCATGTCTACTATACCACATGTTTCCCTTATTTTATATTTACGTTTGGGACTTCATACATTTGCTCCGACACATTTAGAGGAAAATACATCTTTTGTTTTGTTTTGTTTTGCAGCGGCAGATTCATGTCTGGCCACTGCGAAGATGACAGATTACTCATTGACTCAGACATTGAGGGGCGTTAGACTTCCATTTACACACAAATACTTTGGTCAACAACACAATGCATGACTGCTTGCTTCTATGAGTTGTTTTCATTCAACTCTATCTCTACCGCTAGCTGTTAGCATAAACCCCAGTTCCCAGTGCCAGCATACGCGTTCACTTTAAAAGCCGAGTTTCCCCCCCCCCCCCCCCCCGCCCCACCTCCCCCACACACTCGCTACACACACTCGCTACACATTGTTTACCTTTCATCAGAAGCTTTTACAAGGCGGCAGCGTCGCGGTACAAAGGCACAAATTAAATCCGAAATGTGGATGGCAGAAAATCCACCAAGGACAGCGATCCTGGAGTCGGACTTATGGAGGTTTGAAAATACTCCTTTCAACTGGTTTGCGCTATGATTATATTTGCTATCCCATAGTTGGAACGGTGGGCCGTTGCTATAGGAACCGGACCAATGTTTTAAAACTTCCGTAGGCCTCAACCATTATATAGACGGAGTATAGGTATATTTACGGACCTGGGATATGACGCCACCTTGCGTCGACGTCCGTATATATACGTACCTGGGGAAAAAAGAGTTAAAATGGGTTATAACTGGTCTAAAAGTTTAGCTTAGATGTTCATTAGCAGTTTTTAAAATGTCTATAGACCATCTATGTATAGACGTTGAAACAACGTTGTTTCAATGTCTAAAGACAGATTGAATTAGCATATTTTATTCATGCCTGCTGTTCCTTCCCCTCAGAATGATCCTCATTTCTACACACAATAGGAAGTGACATCACATGTTGACAACAGGGTTCAGAGACACACCTCCATGGAAACGAGGAGGAGGAGAGGAGAGCAGAGGAGTGGAGAGGAGAGCATGAGATAAACCCCGGCACACTCAGAGACCGAGATTGGATTGGCATGCAGGACCTCGATCTGCATGCACATGGCTATTCCACTGGACATTTGGATTCTCTCTCCATAGCAACAGAGCTGCATTACCCAGTTGGCCGGTTCATTATCGATTTGCGCTCCGCTCTCGCAGCGAGATGCAGAGCGCTGGCAGATAGAGACGAGAGTACAAATAAAGATATGGAGCGCAGAGGAACAAAACCTTACCACGATTACTATTCAGCGATCTTCAGGATCTTTTCTCCGTCGCTTTAAATCCCCCCACCCACCCACCCCCAAACAACAAACATACAGAAACCTGGGACTGATGGGGGGATGCAACAATATTACTCTTCACTTGTCATGCCTGAATCAACCCTCTGCATATCCTTTTGTGTCAGCGACCCCATCGCTTTTGTCTGTCACAGCCGTCAGATTGACCGTGGGTTAGTCTGGTGGAAAGAGCCCCCTCCTCAGCCCCCCTTCTCCCTCCTCCGTGCCACTGGTCTCTCATCATTCCCGGCTCGCTTGTTTCTATTTACCTCTGTCACGCTGCACCCTCCCCTTTCTGTTAAGCTCTCCCTCCTTTCTCTTGCTCCTTCAAAGGCAGCAGTCTGCCTTTCTATCCAAGCTGTTCGATACATGATCTCTCGGAAAACGGTGTCTGTTGCTGCACTCCACCGCTGCTCTGCTCCCGATTCCCTTCAAGATTCCCAACTCCAGGACGGCACGATGCTCCTTCCAGACGATTGATCCCCTCTTTCACTTCCCCTTTCACTATCCCCTTCCCCTCCCTCCCCTTTCCTAACCTCCTGCCCTCTGACCCTCACCCCCTTGTCCCCCTCCCCCCACTCTCCCCTACTCCTTGTCTTCCTCCCAAGCCCGTGCTACCTCTTATTTCATTTCACCCCCTTGACCATGTTGCCATGTGTCCGCTGGCTCCAGCCTCTCCTCGTCTTACTGTCCTCCGTCTTGCGGACCAGGGGAGAAAACTGCCCAACTAACTGCCTCTGCCCAGACCCTCACACCGTGGACTGCAGCGGCCGTGGACTGACCCGTCTTCCCGAAGAGATCCCCCTGGACGTGCGCAGGCTTCTGCTGGCCGACAACTGGATCCCCCGCATTCCCGCCGACTTCCTGGTTCTGTACAGTGACCTGGTCTACCTGGACCTACGGAACAACTCCCTCTCGCACATTGAGCCGGGGACCCTCAGCACCTCCTCTAGACTGGTCTTCCTGGACCTGGGCAGCAACAACCTGACCGAGATCCCCAAGGGGACCTTTGGGGAGTCCCGTAGCCTGATCAAACTGCGTCTGGGCAACAACCCTTATCTGAGTATGGTCAACGAGGACGCCTTCCAGGGTCTCACCTCCCTGAGAGAACTTGAGCTAGAGAGAAATGCACTGTCCACCCTAAAGGTGGGGGCGCTGAGCCAGCTGCCCTCCCTGAGGGTGGTTAGACTAGAGGGCAACCCTTGGGTGTGCAACTGCAACTTTGCCAACCTGTTCGTGTGGCTGACGGAAAACACAAACAAGCTCCCTAATGGTAAGTGAGTAACTAACCTTGCCAGGGAACCGTTTGCTTGACCTAAAATAAACAAATGAATAAAAGTCTGTCCCCAGCATACATTAGATTATCTATAAAGCCTCTGTTTGCTCTGTTTCTATTTATGTTGTCCCTGTAGGAGAGGGAACCCCCTCCCATCCCCCTCCCCCTTGTTCTAATTCCGTCTCTCTCTCCGTCCACCCCCGGAGCCCATATAGTGTGAGAGACAGTAATAGAGACCGTGAGATTTTTGCCTGGAGCAGAGAAGCCTGCCCCGTGGCAAAGCTTCTGAATAAATGAAAAAATACAAAATAAAGTGTCATCTCAAAACCAATGTTTGACCATGATCCTAAAAGCAACCACAAACAGGAACTCATGTTGAGAAATGTGCTTTTGCTCACAATTTAACTGTTTCCACAGCTGCAAATCCCACAGTACCGTCAACACTAACCATGTATCTGATTCTCCTCGCACCACCTCGTCGGTCTATTTGTCCTTACAGTTCAGTTCATGTGAGAGTTGTTTTTACACAATGTAGCACTGCGTTTCTGTCAAAGCATTTGTCCAAGTTGCCTGGAAAACCAAGGCAGCATCATGTTTGTTTTAGCATGGGTTGGAGCAGTGAAAATTCCAGTTCAAAACTGGGTCCTAACCCTAGTTAAAGCTGTAGCTCTACAAATCAGTATTAATGAGCATCGTATTCTGTGAAACCCATGTTTCAGGTCTATTGTGATTCACCCTGGAAGGGCGAGTTAGGTAACAGGGTGGGAGTGTCAGTGTCTATTCGTATGCACGTGTATGTGTGTGTGTGTGTGTGTGTGTGTGTGTGTGTGCGTGCGTGCGTGCGTGCGTGCGTGCGTGCGTGCGTGCGTGCGTGCGTGCATGCGTGCGTGCGTGCGTGCGTGCGCTGAAGAGAAGCCCCCCATGTGTGCATGCAAGCATGCAATTTGTGTGTGTGTGTGCGGCAAGCGTGTGTTTGTGTGTATGCACATGTGCCTGTGCACAGACGTACACGCATGTGTTGTGCATGTGCACAGTGCGTGTGCTGTTTGTACATGCAAGCTTAGTTTGTGTACAGTAAGTAAGCCTCATTTCTCACACGCTTCTCTCTCTCAGTGTATGGATGGAAGTCTGGAGTACAACAGAAAAGGAGAAGGAGATGAGCGTGTTTCTGTGGGAGAGTTTTACACTGAGTCCAATAAGCGTTATAGAGATGATTCCACTCAATATTCAAAGCTAGTGGGCTCACATTTGAGGGGAGACCATCTTTTTGCTGGGTGAGAAATGACGAGACTGCCCCTTTCAGTGTTCAATCTTGACAATGGAGACAATGGAAGTCCTCTCAACAAACGTCATTAACATTCTTGGTATCTGATTACTTTTTACATCATGTTGGTTATAACATTAGACATAGTGACATGTTTAAGCATTTATTTCATATTTATATGTCGATATCAGCTCTGACATTTATTTCAGACCTGCTCTAACATGTCATGAATAATAATATAGCTTCAGATTATTTTAGACAGAAAAATAAAGAAGGACAAAGAAAATAGTTTTTCAGCTGTCCTCAACAGTTGCCACCCCCGCGATGGCAGTCTGTACATCGCGTGGGGTCACATTTGTTTGGCTATACGGGGAGAGGGAACCAAGGCTATACGGGGAGAGCGAACCAAGGCTATACGGGGAGAGGGAACCAAGGCTATACGGGGAGAGGGAACCAAGGCTATACGGGGAGAGGGAACCAAGGCTATACGGGGAGAGGGAACCAAGGCTATACGGGGAGAGGGAACCAAGGCTATACGGGGAGAGGGAACCAAGGCTATACGGGGAGAGAGAACCAAGGCTATACGGGGAGAGGGAACCAAGGCTATACGGGGAGAGGGAACCAAGGCTATACGGGGAGAGGGAACCAAGGCTATACGGGGAGAGGGAACCAAGGCTATACGGGGAGAGGGAACCAAGATGCTATTTCCTCAAGGTCAGCATTTCGTATGATATTGATAGTCCTTAAACAGCAGAGTAGCAAAGCACAAGGCAGTATATTAGAGAGCCACAGCAGCGGACATGAATATAAAACTGACAGTGAAGCCAGGCCAACACTCCAGATTTGTGTTGTCGTTGTATTCGTATGAGATCCTACAGTATATCAAATAAATTGAATTGGCATGAGGTCCCTAAAATGAATCTCTCACAGTGTTGTGAAATGTATCCCTGCTTATGTATTATGCTGATATTTAACCCATTTAGGCCTGACCTCAAAATAAATAAAAAGTACATTATATTCAAAGATTTGTGCCACATTTTCACGGTTTAAAAAAATAGCAGACCTACAAGCTACAAGACCTATGAGCTTGTAGATCTGCTATTTTTAAATAGCTAAAGTATAACATAATGCTTAGTTAAAACACCAAAAGGGGTTCCCGTACAGAATGGGTTAAAACAACGATTTGATGACCGCATAATATAATATCGCTTTCACTGTACCAAGGTTATTCTGTGGCTGAAGTAATGCACTGTCCCATGAATCCTGTTCATGCGTATCACTGTCACACTATTACTATTAATTATACCACAGGTCGTTTCGAGGAAGCAATCTGATTGGTTGAAACAGCCTTCTAGCCGTGGGTTAAACCAGCACCATTCACCACCTATAATCAAAACAAATAATTCAGCTGCTCTGTTCTCCCAGAGCGCTAGCAAACTCGGTGGCTAGGCTAGCTAGTTTCTTGGGACATTTGTGGTCGTAGTGACTACATCTGTCATTAAAAAAATATATTCTTTCAGCGATTTTCTTAGTTTTAAGGGTAACTGTTGTATAATTGCAATATTACACTCGAGGGTGTGGGTTAACGTGATTATTGCCACGACAGGGATGCGGTGAGGAACGAGACGAAGTCGAGTTCCGCAAGCATCACTGAAGTGTAATATCGTGTAATATTGCTTAATTAGTGGCAGCGGTGGCCGAACGGTTTGCGGAGCGGTCTTGATACCGGAAGGTCGCCAGTTCGTATCCCCGGACCGGCACGTTAAAATTACCACTGCTGAAGTGCCCTTGAGAAAGGCATTGAACCACTACCATGAAATGTTCTATGAGCAGGGCCTGGCTGTAAACAAGTATCTGATGCTTAGTCCAGTTACCCTGGGTAAATATAGTAACTTTGCTTTGCTTTGCTTTGTTGTTATAAGGAGAAGAACAGCATTGTAAAAGCCACAGACAAAACATACAGCCATCCTCTGTTATCCCCTCTTACTGTTCTTTCCTCTGTTACAGCCGACAATGATTTCCCTGGGAAGATACATTTAATACATTAAATACATTAAATAATTAATGCTCCAGATTAAGGTTCTGGTAAAAGAAGTTAAGAGATCAGGTAAAACTGAGACAATTCATTTTAACTGACCTGATGAAAGTGTTACCACCTCTGAACAACTCAATCATTGATCATGTTTTCATTCTGATAGATGCATACACAGTACATTGTAAAATGGCTTTTTGACAGCTACAATTTTACTTAAAATGAAAAGGGGGAAAAAAAGACAAATGTAATTCCCACATATGTAGCCATTCCTCTCACAGAACTGTACGCGTGCGGAAAATTGCTGACCAGCTACAAACAAAACACCAAAGTACATCTTTGGGCCTTGCTGTGCCCTGCGATTTATTGGCGCGTTCTCTAGCTCCTCTCTAGTGGCATCCTACATTCAGTCTGAAAATAAAGTTTAGGACAAACAGAAGAAGAAGTTGATAAACTGGCACGAACACCTTATTCCCCCAAGTAAGAGACAGCAAAACACATTCATCATCGAGTTCCTGGTGTTGTCTGCTGCACGGTGTAATGAATTGCATTAGCAGCACTGGCCAAGCACACATCATCACCTAGAATGAAGCCAAAGGAGGACGCAGCCAAGGCCTTATTGGATGCAGCCAAGGCCTTATTGGCAAGGAGGATGCAGCCAAGGCCTTATTGGATGCAGCCAAGGCCTTATTGGCACGTACTGCCAACTGGGCCCACCATCTACAATATGTACTCGAGTTAATAAACGTACATCCCAGCTTGCATCTAGACCTATATGTGTTTATGTGCAGTCCTTATTTTCTCATCAGTGACTGTTTATTTTATGACCCCCAGATAGCAGACCACTAAATATCAGCACAATAACAGACCACTAGGCTAGAGGCCAAACAGCATGCTCCTGAAGCGGAGACAGACACGTACGTTATGTACAATCATGCACACAATTAAATATTAAGGTGGTGCATGCAGCGTGACGGGCGTCACCGGTGGCAGCGCCCACATCATACCGGTTTCTTAACCCATTTAGGCCTGACGTCGAAAAAAAAAAAAAAAACGTTCGCTCTGAAAGAATATATATTCAAAGATTTGTGCCGCATTTTTACGATTTTTCAAAAATAGCAGACCTACAAGCTCGTAGCGCGCCACTCGGTGGCGCGCTACGAGCTTGTAGATCTGCTATTTTTCAATAGCTAAAGTATAACATAATGCTTAGTTAAAACACCAAAAGGGGTTCCCGCCCCAAAATGGGTTAAACCGGTGGTCCGCGGAATGCTAACCCATCTGCTGCCACCTGGTGGACGCAGAGCCAACGGCAGACTGCCGAGCCGTTTGTAGTGTAACACACGCTGGAGTCACATCCTGTTTGGGCAGCCATCTTAGATGCTAAATAAATAGCGTCAATGCTAGCGAGCTACAATGAAGCCATCCTTGCTCTAGGAAAACGTCGCGCGTTTTATCCAAACCATGGAGAGCTCCGTAGATTTCGAGTTATTCAGCTTTTTTGTCAGCCTGTATAAAGGGAGGTGAACGGCAGCGCGGTTGTGCAATCCGGTCTAGGATCGCTAAAGAAGGAAAGGCCAAAAAAATTAAGAAAAAATAAATAAATCAGCGATCCGTTTTGATATCAATAATAAAGCTTATCAGACGGAACGTTACTCCAGAAGCAGTTGCCGGTTGGATTCCAACTGCCAGAACCTTCCATCAGAAGCAGTTAATTTGCTAAAACTATCAACATTGGCCATCATCTTCAGTTTAAAAGTGCTTTAACACAATACACAACCAAGTTGAACCAACCAAATGTAGCCTAGTTATTAACAACTGCTTGAACAAAAGCCAGATGTAGGCCTATTTGACAGTGCAGTGCAGAAACATAATTGCCTTGATGCATAACGAGCGTCAACGAGCATCAGCTGCATACCAATCTGGGTACCCATCGGCAAAACAAAGGAAATACAGCAAATATAGTCAACAGTCTGTCTCACTAACTTCATTAAATTCAGACGCACACACACACACACACACACACACACACACACACACACACACACACACACACACACACACACACACACACACACACACACAAACACACACACACCTGCCCTCTGAGAATCTGGAGTCATTTATCTCCAAAAGCCCTTGAATATGATGGAATATGATTAAAGATTAATGCAATTATGGTAAGCTCACATGCTACATTTTCCCACATATCTATGATTTGCGGAACCTGGGACAGACGGTGCAATTCCGGGACTGTCCTGTGAGATGCGGGACGGGTGGTCAGCCCACCCGACACAATAGTGGTGGTCCCCAGGATGGTGGTCCCCAGGTTGCTCTTAGTCAGGATGGTGGTCCCCAGGATGGTGGTCCCCAGGATGGTGGTCCCCAGGATGGTGGTCCCTGGGTTGCTCTTAGTCAGGATGGTGGTCCCCAGGATGGTGGTCCCCAGGATGGTGGTCCCCAGGATGGTGGTCCCCAGGTTGCTCTTAGTCAGGATGGTGGTCCCCAGGATGGTGGTCCCCAGGTTGCTCTTAGTCAGGATGGTGGTCCCTGGGTTGCTCTTAGTCAGGATGGTGGTCCCCAGGATGGTGGTCCCCAGGATGGTGGTCCCCAGGATGGTGGTCCCCAGGATGGTGGTCCCCAGGTTGCTCTTAGTCAGGATGGTGGTCCCCAGGTTGCTCTTAGTCAGGATGGTGGTCCCCAGGTTGCTCTTAGTCAGGATGGTGGTCCCCAGGATGGTGGTCCCCAGGTTGCTCTTAGTCAGGATGGTGGTCCCCAGGATGGTGGTCCCCAGGATGGTGGTCCCCAGGATGGTGGTCCCCAGGATGGTGGTCCCCAGGATGGTGGTCCCTGGGTCAAAACCAGTTGAAAACCCCTGATTTACATCATCTGCTTTGTTTAAGCCACTGCAACCGTATAGGTCGCATTTACTATGAAAACCTGCATTTCCGTCAGTCACACCCGCCTCCATATAATGGTCACGCCTCGTGACATCACGCCTTCATATATATAGTCAATAGTCATGCCTTGTGACATCACTCCTCCATATATGCATAAATTGGGCCGGCCAGCAACTCTACATCTGACCTCAAACCCTTAGATCTCCATATATGGAGCTGACCTGTTCTGACATTCCATATTGATCCTTCTCCACCCGTCCTTTCT
Source organism: Electrona antarctica (assembly GCF_951216825.1). Lineage (NCBI taxonomy): Eukaryota > Metazoa > Chordata > Actinopteri > Myctophiformes > Myctophidae > Electrona > Electrona antarctica. Next base: position 4,298,312 of record NC_136790.1, on the reverse strand, counting down.
GTTCTGACATTCTATATGTTGATCTGACCTCATCAAACCCTGTACACTCAAGACACGCTCCATATATGGCCAGTACAGAATTAATTCCATATGTTGAGCAGGCTATAACCTCAACCACTTAAAGTTTAAGCGGTTTAAGTCTTAAACCCTATAATCATACTATAATTAATCATCATCATCATCATCATCATCATCATCATCATCATCATCATTATCATACTATAATTAACAATTAACCATTAACCATTAATTAACCAATTAACCATTAACCATTAACCATTAACCATTAACCATTAACCAATTAACCATTAACCATTAACCATTAACCAATACTATAATTAACCAAATGTCTGAATGTGTGTCTGTGTGTCTCCTCACTGCCTGCAGCAATCACTCCCACTTTCCACACAGGCATTGGCCATAATAATATGGAGGTCTTAACGAAGCCCTTTTTCCAATTTAACAAATTATAGATTAATAATGAATTTATTAGTGAATAAAAAATGCGCTCAGGACGCAGTACCCCCTGCGGCCACAAGGGGGGGGGGGGGGGGGCAATATCTCACAACGGGTAAGGGCTAGTATACTTAATTAACCGGAGGCCACCAGGTCCCCAGATTATTAAAAAACTGAATGGCTGGGAAATGGAAATTAAGAGTTTAAGAGTACATGCATACAATTTCCTTATATCTGGTTTCAGTATTTATTTATGATGTATTTTCTCTATTATTGAGGTGTAGCTGTAGCGGTGGTCAATTTGTATCGGGGGTAGGGAGTAGGGAGGGGGACGCAAGACAGGAGGTCGCAAGACAGGTAGGCAGGAGTCGCATTTCAGGAGTCTGGATTCTAGATGTTGGGTAATAGTGTGCAGACAGAGGGACACTGCATCATCTACACTCCTATTTGCTCTGTAGGCAAATTGGTGGGGATCTAGTGCTATGCTGGACAGGTGCTTACATACCAGTCGCTCAAATACTTTCATAATGACAGATGTTAGGGCAACAGGCCTATAGTCATTAAGACAGGTGATATTATTTTTCTTTGGGACAGGAATGATAACCGCAGATTTAAAACAAGCAGGCACAGTACAGAGTTCAAGTGACCAGTTGAAAATGGAAGTGAGGACAGGTGCGAGTTGGTTCATGGCCTGATTTATACTCTATTGTGTGATTGTCACACGGTGAAAATAGCCAATCTACAGGCTCACAACGCGTCTCGAAGGTACACTGGAGTATAAGCGTTACTAGCCCTGTGATAGTTTTTGTCAAATAGTCACTGCAGATCCTGCTCCAAGCAGCGGTGAGGGTATAGGTGGGGTTTTCGGGTTCACTCACATAGACATCATATCGGCAGACCTGATTAACGTAATGACCGATCGCTGGGAGGGGAAAAATGTAATGTTCTGTGGAGTGATGCATGAAATAGAGACGCTGGTGTGATTTGCTTATTATGAGACTGGTGTTGAGATCCCATGATAAGGATTTATGGATGGTGGTCCCTATAGGAACCGGAAGGAGGAGACTCTTTCTAGCTCTTCCCCATTGATGAAGAGGGGGGGAGGGGACTCGATATTTTCTTCCTAAAGTCTATGAACATCTCTTTGGTTTTAGAGATGTTTAGAATCAAGTTGTAACTCTCACACCATCTCACCATGCATGCATGGTGAGATGGTGTGAGAGCTCCTCTACTGCTCTGCGGTAGTCGGATTCATCCTCGTTGGTAATAAGACCTAATAAAGTCACTGCAGATCCTGCTCCA
>NC_136790.1:4229054-4294054 GCF_951216825.1 Electrona antarctica | reverse complement strand
ATGATGGCATTTGCCCTGCATTACTCGCTATCTTTGCAGCCCACAGGCATGTGATGCGAGAAATATAGTTTCCAATTTTATGAGCTGAAGGCTTCTTTTACCCTGGCCTCATTCTAATGTTTATTTAAAGTCGGGAGGTGGGAGAGGGTGTTGACAGAATTACAGTGCACGGTGGTATGAGCTCGATGCATTTATAGTGCTTGGAAAAACAACTCTGCCATATCGTTACACGGTAAAATGCTTTGGCCATGTCTCGCGCCCCCCCGCCCCCCTCCCCACCACCAATACAAATTGATCACTACAATAACCTTAATAATAGAGAAAATACATCATGAATAAATACTGAAACCAGATATAATCATTAAGGAAAGTTTATGCATATACATTATGTGTAGTATGTAAACTCTCAATTTCCAAGTTGCAAAAAAAATATATATATTGTGATATGATGTGAATTTGATATGTGATATGATAGGAATTTGGCTGCGGAACCCCCATCTGAAAATCTATTGTGCCAGGGACCCCCAGAGGAGAAGATTTGCGTTAAAACTAATTTCAAACATTTTCTAAAAGGTTCAAGCGGTTTCAAAAATAGAGCACAACACGCTTGCGTGAAGTGAAGCGTTGTGAGCTTTGTGGGTCACGACCCACAGGTTGAGGGGGTTCTCAACCTGTGGGTCACGACCCACAGGTTGAGGGGGTTCTCAACCTGTGGGTCACGACCCACAGGTTGAGGGGGTTCTCAACCTGTGGGTCACGACCCACAGGTTGAGAACCCCTGCTGTATAGAAGACTGAACGGGTTTGTGGTCTTTGTTTTTGGAAAATAATTAGTGAATCAAGTATAAGGTAATATTATGAATACATTAAATCAGTACATTATTAGCTAGACGCGATGGGGGCATGGTTTGCAAAGTCCGTCGACTGGAATCTCCCAGGGGTCTATACTTCCCTAGTACGGTATACACCCAATATATTCGCTGAAAACAGCCAATCTAACTGTAACAACGTACATGAGGCATTATTACAGTAGCCTAAATTGTAAACTGATATTTCTTCCGAATGTTCGCTCCAGAATAGAGATGTTCTGTTGGGGTTCATATGGTTTTAAGTGCCCTCTCTGTTTGCCTCTCTCTCCAACTTTCACTCTCTCACACTCCCAATTAGCAAGTGCTGTTTCCACGCCTCCCCTTCCCTATAGACTCTCCTTCTGTGACTGCGACTGAATAATTCCCCATCTCTCTATGTAATTATCTCTGTCTCATTCTGTTTCTTTCTGTCTACTGCATAGTGCATACATAACCGTCCCGTGAAGCGTCGTGAGGTGGGGAGTGATTTGATTTTATGAGTCACTGACACCAGCCTGCCGCTGTATTCCTTGACAGATTTTGAGACACTGGCCCACACCAAAAGTGTACCGTGTATAAGATAGCACCTGTGAGAGACATGAGTGCCAAGTTGTTTCCGATGTGGGCCTGTGGACGGACGTAAAACGGTCGGTGATGAGGGCTGCTCATGATAATCTGTGCTGAGATCAATCAGGATAGGCAGGATGGTGATATTGGGAAGAAGGAGATTGAGACAAGGCTCCGATATCAGTCACAGCCAGGTAGATCAATCCGGCTGGAGACAGTGGTGTGTGCCACCGGTGGATAGATAGCCTATCCCCCAGGCTGGCAGTAATCCTAAATGTAATCCATCAACTGTCTACAACGGGGCTGTAACCTAGACTATGTGCGGGTGGGTCGACATAGCACCTGATAGTGCAGGGCTTTGATTTGCTGGAGTGGCCATATGATATTCTGGAATCACACTCTGTAATCTCAGTAATTTGTAACTCAACACACTGGCTTGTGAGGTTCCATGAGGCAGGTGTAGCTAAATTGCCAGCAATGCCCGTTAGCATCACAAAGTTATTAATATCTATATGTTGACAGCGAAGACAGACAAATATGTAAAGGTTGACACGTCAACACAATATTGGTATTAATGTTTTGGTATATGGATTGGAATGTTTTAAGATTTGTACATATATCCATATTGATGACATCAGGGATCTCCATATATGGGCATAATTGCGACAGCAGGTCGCATTTACTATGATATGATCCCTGATTTACTAACATCCCTGATGATGACATTGTGATGTCACGAGACCCGGGCACAATATATATGGGGGCTTTCCCCCATGTATGGGGATTTCGATGATGTCATAGTGATGTCACGAGACCTGGGCACAATATATATGGGGATTTTGAGTGACAAAAAATGCAATATTTCCTTTCAAATGCAAGATTTCAACTGCAACATCCACCGACGAGAGCAGATGCAGTAAGTCCGTACTTAGATTGAGAAAACGGCCCATGACACTTTGCTTTGGAGCTCTGATATGCTGTGATACAGGTTGTTGCCACATCTATAGGCCTATAGTATAGAGAGTTATTTCCTCTCTCAGGTGCAGAAGTTGGTCATCAGCTACAGTAGCTGCAGTGACTTTTACAGGAGACAGGAGGTGACACAAGTGATCTGATCAGTTGGCGAATGGGCTTGGTGAGTCATCTAGGGCAGGGGTTCTCAACCCGTGGGTCGCGACCCCTCGGGGGGTCGCCAAATTATTTTAGGGGGTCCCCAAATTATTTTCAAAAAACAAAAAAAAAACAAAAAGACTTAGCAGACCTACAAGTTCATAGCTTGTAGATCTGCTATTTTTCAATAGCTAAATTATAACAATGCTTAAAACATCAAAAGGGGTTCCCGCCCAAAATGGTTTAAGGTTATTGTAGCAGTCAATTTATATTGGGGGTCGGGAGGGGGCGGGGCGGGGGTCCCGAGACATTGCCAAAGCAATTCCGGGGGTCCCCGGCCAAAAACGTTGAGAACCCCTGATCTAGGGCCTTTGGACACTGACTTGGAGGTGGTTGGCCAGATTGCCAGGCTGCTCAAGTTTGCTTTGTTTTCAATAATATTTGTATAGCATTTTGTATTTCAATGAATAAAGGATTCAAATTCAGCCTCCAAGTTGCTTCCCCACCATACAACCATGGTTTACTGCACAACCATCTGCTGATGTCACAATATGCACAGTTGTATAGATGTCTTTTTCTTTTCCTAATGAAAGGTATTTTCCTTATTCTAACAGAGTTTAGCCTGGCCTCCTGGACACCAGTCAAATTAGTCCAATTAGTCCGACTACGTAGCTTTGAGTGCGGTTAGGGTAATGGATAGGGTTAGTAATGCGCAAGTCGCCACCAAATTAGACTACAGGAATGATTCTGTGGCCTCTCTTGAACTGTTATTCTGGGGCTTGATGTAGAAGAGTAGCTGTGCTGGCAAGGCCTACACATTCTGTTGCTGTGTGTGAATAGCATGAAAGTTGCAACGCAGCAAGTCTAAACCCATTTATAAGTACAGAGCCTAAAATCTTCTCACAAGCATGAGGGTTGAATTGTGCCTGAATTGTGCTGGACTTTTTGAAACAAGTATATTATTCCCCCCAAAATGTCCCTAAAGGAGCATTACATGTTCTGTGTTCTATCTGTATCCTTATTTAGTATTCCATATCCTATGAATATGCACATTGGATTGGGTAGCCTAATCCAATACGTTTCCAAATAGAACACTATAGAAATGTCAAACACACAGCGACAAAAGTCACTTCTTCATTGACGCGACCCAATGGGTGTTGTTGACGTGTTTTGTATGGGGCCATCCCTATGTTCCCCAGGTTCTATGTTCTAGGTTCTATGTTTTGTATGGGGCCAGCATCCCTATGTTCCCCAGGTTCTATGTTCCCCACTTACCTTAGGTTTAGGTTAGTGCATGTCTGAAGATCAGATTTTATTGTAAAACACTATATTAATATTATACCATATTTGGAGATATGCAAAGTTCATGGGTAAGCTTCAAAAATACATTTAACTAAACAAAACAATTGAAAAAAAATATACAGTAAGACAGAAAGTATGTAATAGTAATGTACATGAAAGGAAAACAACTAAGAATGGGAATACATTTTACAATACACACACAGTAACACTGTGACACAATGTAGTTTAGTCACAGACAAAACAGACAGGACACTCTAGCCAGCTAAACAAGTTTATCACATGTCAGAATACCCACTCTCACTTCAAATTAAATAACATGAATAGTTTGTTGAACAAGACCCGTTTCTCCTGTTCCACTTTTATCATTATTACCATAACTCCGACAGGGGTCACATGTTCTCACAGCAAACTCTAGTCTCTTATCTCATTAATCAAACCTTTGGGACAAGACGAAACCAAACAGAACCATCTCAGAGGCAAAGGCTAAGTCTCAGAGGTGATGAAAGTAACTCATGCCACATGCAATTGAGATCACTGTGAATATAAATAGTGTCCATTCATCTCCCCAAGCAGATGGTGACAGGGCTCTCCAAGATGTGCGTCGAATCTTTCAAGAAGTTTATTCAACTTTGCACACCTTGGGGAAACTGAAGTTATTTCTGTAATGCTGTACGAATGCTTGCATAGTACAGTCTGTATCACTTAGGGCTGCACGACATGGACAACATTTAATATCTTTATATAGAGGGTATGCGCAATGCATAAAGTGAATGGCAGATCGAGTGGCAAAGTGAGTGGCAAAGTGAATTTAACATTGTTTAAAGTCATTTAATGCGATCAAATAGGACTTTTCTGTTTGGATGTCTGGGCTGTAGTTATTTTGCCACTCCGTATGCGTTTCTGCATAACTTCTGGGTATGATTATGTATTATGTATACTGTTGTATACTGTACTATACAGTATTTGTCTTATTGTTGTCTTAAGGCTTTATAATATTGTATGTGGGAATAACTTTAACTTGGTGGTCTCTAAAAGCAATAACATAGGCTACATAAATAAACAGTCAATGTGTTCTAATGTGTAGTTTCAGAATGTCCTCTGTTCTATGTTATTAGTAAGGCCTACAGTCACATTTCCCTCTATGTTATTAGTAAGGCCTACAGTCACATTTCCCTCTATGTTATTAGTAAGGCCTACAGTCACATTTCCCTCTATGTTATTAGTAAGGCCTACAGTCACATTTCCCTCTATGTTATTAGTAAGGCCTACAGTCACATTTCCCTCTATGTTATTAGTAAGGCCTACAGTCACATTTCCTCTGTTCTATGTTATTAGTAAGGCCTACAGTCACATTTCCCTCTATGTTATTGCGAACGCAGTGAGCATTTACTATGAGACCCAGCAGATCACGTCTGTGTGTGTGTCTGTCTGTGTGTGTGTGTGTCACACTGTAACACCACCCGCCCACCACCAGAGGGCGCAGCTGTATCACACACAAAAAAACACACACACACATGCACGCACGCACACACACACACACGCACGCACGCACACACGCACACACACACACACACACACACACAAAAAACTTAACTTAAAAAAAAACTTAACTTAAAAAAAAACTTAACTTAAAAAAAAACTTAAAAAGGAAAAACGCACACACAAAAAACTTAACTTAAAAAAAAAACTTAACTTAAAAAAAACTTAACTTAAAAAAAAACGTAAAAAGGAAAAACGCACACACAAAAAACTTAACTTAAAAAAAAACTTACCTTAAAAAAAAACTTAACTTAAAAAAAAACTTAAAAAGGAAAAACGCACACACAAAAAACTTAACTTAAAAAAAAACTTAACTTAAAAAAAAAACTTAAAAAGGAAAAACGCACACACAAAAAACTTAACTTAAAAAAAAGACTTAACTTAAAAAAAAAATTAAACAAAAAACTTTAAAAAAAAAAACCTAAAAAAGAAACACGCACGCACGCACACATACACACACTAAAAAAAACTTGAAAAAACATTTAATTTAAAAAAAGGTAACTTAAAAAAAACCTTAAAAAGTACGTAATTTATTCTAATTGTTGTTATTGCAATTTACGAGCTGCGTTCGCTTCCCGCGTTTGCGCGTCTTACTTGTTAGTAAGGCCTACAGTCACATTTCCCTCTATGTTATTAGTAAGGCCTACAGTCACATTTCCCTCTATGTTATTAGTAAGGCCTACAGTCACATTTCCCTCTATGTTATTAGTAAGGCCTACAGTCACATTTCCTCTGTTCTATGTTATTAGTAAGGCCTACAGTCACATTTCCTCTGTTCTATGTTATTAGTAAGGCCTACAGTCACATTTCCTCTGTTCTATGTTATTAGTAAGGCCTACAGTCACATTTCCTCTGTTCTATGTTATTAGTAAGGCCTACAGTCACATTTCCCTCCAAATTGGGACATCTTTTAGATGCTGCAATTTGTTATTTTAAGTGAGCATTCGCGAAATATTCCGCTCACTTACTTAAATAACCATGGTTACTAAAGTAACCTTACTGTTACTTGAGATCATACAGTATATTACTAGTTGAGTTGATATAGCATCACTGTTGGTGAAAACCGGTCCAATACAGTTGCTTTTCAGGGAATGGAAAAGATCCTGAGTTTGCTCCATTAGATTTAGATCAATGTAGTTATTATATTTTTGTTAAAACTTTTCATTGGTTAGATATTTATAAAAACCCATAGAAAGACTTAAACACTTTTAACCTGCTGTCCCTATTTTGAGCATGTTATTATACAGTAGGTGAAAACCTTCCAAAACGGTGAAAATACAGGCTTGTTGAGCAGCCTGTTGTGAGCTTGTAGATCAGCTATTTTTTTGGCTACTTTTGTGCGACATGGTCATACGATATACAGCATAAAATAGGAGATGGAGGAGACGTACAGTAGAACGTCTCTACTGTACGTGTGTGCATGCTGTGCTCAGTGTGCTCATATCATCCATGTGTACCTTGAAAGGAATCTTGACGCAGCTTCACCCACCTCTTGTTTATGTTGTACTCTGCGCTGTGTTATGCCAAAATCTAGATCTAGATAATCTAGATAGGCACAGGCAGTGTTGTGTTGTGTGAAAGCATTGTATTTATTCTCTGTGTGTGTGTGTGTGTGTGTGCGTGCATGCGTGCGTGCGTGCGTGTGTGTGTGCGTGTTTTTGACTTCTCCATTATTGAACAGCCTTATTGAATTCTTGAAATCTGGATCTATTGGTATCAGGGGTGATGTCTTAATTGTTATCAAGCCTCAGTAAGAGTTCAGTTACAACCTGATTAATAATGTAGAGTCATGTAGAGATGGACATGCATGCAGGACGTCAAGGATAGAAATTACATCTGCATTTTCCATTATGTATTTAATTGTGTTGCATAAATCATTCAAAATACATATCTGAATGTGTTTAATTGTCTTTAAATCAGCTAACTAAGGACTAAGGTCCTTAGGTAATAAGGACCATTTGCTTAAACACAAAATATAATATATTTGACACAGGTTGGACTGCCTTTTACAGTGGAATGAAAGATGGTTATATTATGCAGTACACTCAATTTTCTTTTTACAAAAAAATGGCGGTAGAGGTATAGCCATTTTTGTCAAGCATGCTCTGTAATCCAGGAAGCTCCGAAGCGGTGTCTTCAATTTGAACCCATCAGAACAGCACAGGGCAGTATGTGACGACACATCAGCACTTGAACCTGTGCCACAATCATCCACAGCATGGTGTAATTTGGGGGGGATTTGGCCAAATAATCGACTTGAATTGGGGCGAAGTTAGCAGTATTTGTATACGGTCCCTGTCCCCTTCAAAATGCAAGACACATGTTTGTAGAACACAGAGTCCCCTTGAAATCCAATAAGCCACTGACAATGTCCTTTTTCATTTGAATGATGTCTGAGTAATAAACTACCAGGAGAGACACCAGAGCACCCGACTCACTGATTTATCAGACCCTCCTTCATTTGCTGATGTACTCAGTCGAGGTGACTTTGTCTATCAGTCAAGGTTCAGACAGAATTGTTATTTTGAGTGACTGTTTACATTAATTGGGTTACTTTTTAACCTACAGAATATTTGTTGTTGGAATGCATCCAGGAGATGCATTTTCGGTAATAACAAAGTGATACAACAGTACTGTACGTGCATGCTCAAATATTATGCATATACCTAGAATTTTAAATGAAAAAAAGCAATGCTTTAAATTGCTGTTCTCTTACAATAGAGACAATTACTGTTCAGGGATTATTAAATTGGCTTAGATAGAAAATCAATACATAGATGCACATCACAAGACAAAGCTACAGTGCTAATGGACGGTGCAATACATCATTATGTACAATAAACAATAACACAAAGGGACTTTAATATACGGTGTTTTGGTTCAGAGAATTAGTATGCATGCAAATGTCAAAGGTTTGAACTTGACAATGCCAGCATGCCATCCCAAGATAAAATATGTCATCGGGTGCACAGGTGGATCACCGGCTACTAGTGTGTCGACTGCATGGGTTCAACGGGAAGCTGGTTCAGTCCTGTGTTGCATGTGGCTTCTCCTCTCTACCCTCTCCTATCTAAATACTAATACAAAAACATAAAATAAAAGATGTCCTCTCTTATGTTATGTTACGTAACATAACATAACTGCATCTCGACATAACATCCTTGAGGGTAAACATATGGATGACATGTCTGTCACATCTTCTCTCCTTTGCAGGTGTGGACGGCATGGAGTGCTCTCTCCCTATGGACGGCAGACGCGTGTCCCTGACCCAGCTCAACAAGGACAGCTTCAGGGAGTGCCAGGTCACCCTCACCCTGACAGATCTGCTCATTATCATCTTCTCTGGCATCTCGGTGTCTGTGGTGGCCATCATGACCAGCTTCTTCCTGGCCTCCACCGTTCATTGTTTCCAACGTTGGAGCAAAGGCACCAAAGGCGACGAGGAAGAGAGTGAGGAGTGAGTGACATGTCGGCTGGTGGGCAGTGGTTCTCAGAGACGTGCCTGAACTCTGACCCTGCAATGACTCCTGCCATCTTCCTCGCTTGAGGATAGAGCTCAAAGAGTGATTGACTGACGGACTATGAGTCTTGGTTTTACAGCACTTGTTCCCATGGTGAACACCAAACGAATACTGATATGGTAGGAGGCTTTTTCTTTGTCTAAGTATCCTGGAAGTGGTTTTCTTTTGCACATGGATGAGTGAGACATGAAGCAGACGTCAGTGGACATTCCTGAGACGTGTGTCAGAGTCTCATTAGCACGTATATATAGTGCTCTCATGCACACACCATGTTAGAAAGGTCAGAGCCTGTTGGTCATTCCTGTACGGCCACTGAATCTTAAAAGGTACTAATGACCACCAATGTTACCAGGCCTGCAAATATTATCAATAATGACAGAAATGTAAATGAGAGAGATACCGCACAGTTGCTACAGGACTGCCACATACTGCACTTCTTAGACAAGCCAATAACAATAGCAGCTCATAAGATATCCAAAGTTAGTCTGAAGTCATGTAAGTTGAATGTCAGTCAACAATATAATGACCTTTTATGTGTCCACGGGTCCACCGAGCACGAGAGACTGCCTGGAAATAATGTATGATCACAAGGGAAGGACATTGCATTGATCTTAGCATTTTGACATTTAGTGCCTATACTAAAAACATTGTAGATGTAGACTGGCACATTCTGCCATCTGCAGTATCTTTATTTTGAAATAAACAAATAGGCTCACAAGTATTGGCAAAGGAAGATACTGTTGCCTCTGTTGCATAGGTGATTAGTACAGGCCAGTGAGGGAAGACTCAATGTAACAGCAAAGATAAGGTATAATGACAATTGAACCATATTTCATATTGTTGCTGTCGGGCAGAAACCAGCTAACTAAATGTATTTATTTTTTATAAATCAACGCTACTGAACCCCCTTTATGTCTGTGTTCGTTAAAAAAAATGGAACCAATGGAAAGTATTTCAATGCGCTTCTGACAAAACCAGCTAACTCCATTGAATCCTCAAACTCCAGAGGGGGTGGAGTAAGCTGCTTTTGCCCTCTCCCCTGCAGCAGAGCATGATATTATAAATATTATTGTCAGCTCATACTGAAATGTGTCTTGCGACCCATGCAGCATCTTGGAGATTAATTGTCAGCTGTTCTTATCAATGATGGACAAAACCTCCTAACTCCACTTGTGAGCTGGATTGTGTAAAGTGGTGATAATATCATCATCATCATCACCTTTATTTATACTCGGAAATACAGTTGAGGGCAAGCCCTCATTTTCAACGTAGCCGAGGTTACAATACACACATACAGTCACAAACAATATATCAAACACAACATTATAAATCAGGATAAATTACAAAGCAACCTTAATGCAGAACAACCAGTCAGTAAAATAAATCAATTGAAGCAGGAGCAATCACAGTGAAAAATGTTCTGGAGCATTCCTTTGAACTGACCGAAGGATGGCAGGGAGCTCAGTTTTAAGGAGTTTTGAAGTTAATTCCACAAAATTGGGCCATTGACAGAAAAAGCTGTCTTGCCCAACTCTGTCTGCGCCTGAGGAACCTTGAGCCTTAAGAAATCACTAGAGCGGGTCTGATACGTGCTATTGTTCATGTTCCATCATGGTACAAATATAGCCGGGGAGCATCCCAGCAATGGCTTTATATAAAAATAGGTGCCAATGCTTATCTCGCCTCTCAGTCAGTAATATGATGACACATGAAAGTATCTGACAATATATTGAGTCACAATACCAACTTTGATGAGGCAGTATTGCTTTGTTTTAAAAGTTTTATTCATCTCCATATATATTTATTTTTATTTATTTATTTTATTTTTATTTTCACTTATGAACAATTTACATTTTGGAGTTAGCTGGTTTCTGCCCAACAGCAGAGATATGCTGTAAACTTTCCACCAGGGTTTGCTTTTCTTCCTGTCTTTCTTTCTTTTGTTTTTTGTTTTGTTTTACAGAATAACTATTATATAATCACACATTTATATACCAAATAAACCAATGTATATGAGCGAAATGTTAGACAATGATATAGTAAACAATATCCAGACAATAAGTGTTGCTTAGATTGATAATTGTGAATCGTGTAAAACAGGTATCCAGAGAATATCTATAATCATGGAAAATTATGGCAAACATATACTATTAGATTATGTAGAGCCGATGTGTCAAATACTGCACTTTAAATGGTTTGTAACTGAATTTGGCAGGCTGCTAAGTGTTACTGTAAGTGGACTTATGTTGTCTACATCTGCCAAAGATGGTCTAGAATAGGACTTCCATGTGGATGTGTTGTAAAATGACTGAGATGACACACTTCTTGAACACATACTGTATTGTACAATGTAGAATTGTCCAAATATTTAAATATATATATATATCACCACCCCCCCCCCCCCCCTCTCCACACACAGACACACACACACGCGCACGCACACACACACACACACACACACACACACACACACACACACACGCACGCGCGCGCACACGCACACGCGCACACGCACACACACCTGTGTAGCTATTATTGTTACTAAGACAGCACTCTTATATGGATTTGAACATAATTGCCAGATTTTCAATGACTTTAAAGCATGATTTCAACTCTCATTCAATGTCCAGATTGACTTGGTGTCTCAAGATGAAGCAGCAATTGGCCATATTCACACAGTGGTCATTTTGCTCTTACTGTCTGTCATACTTACTCAGTGGGGAAACCCCCACCGTCCACTAATCTGCCGTAAGTCTATGAACACGGTAAATAAACCCATAATGTTCACCAGGGTGACCCATGTAGAGAGCATTCAGAATCCTAATAAACCAGCACCCAGAATGATGACCTCCCCACACGCACGCACGCACACACACATTGTTTTATTTTGTATGCAATCTGTATGATTAGATCTGCTTTAATCGTGATGGCTAATGCACTAAGCTGAATTATGTTCTTCCTGTGCTTCCAGAGCAAAAGGTATGTTGCTTTGTCTCTTGGAATTCTAATAAGGCATGCGTAATTAAACAGATTCAGTCTCGACGCAGAGGGAATTTCAAGCCTCCAAATGCAGGCAGTTATTTACTGATCGGCTGTAAAAAATAAAATAAAAATAATCAAATGCTTTTCTTCACTAGAGCTACTATAATATGCAGATTGTTTTTACATGTACAGATTGCGGGGGACATTTAGGACATTCATGAGGCCTTATTGCTGTTAGTAATTTACAATGAGCACCAGTTAAACCCATGAAAAGCACAGTGATTTCATGTAAAATGAAGACTCCTGCTCATGTTCACATAGACATGAAGACTCCTGCTCATGTTCACATAGACACATTGTGCATGCTGTTTTATTTTTATCTAAAACTCTAACTTGTAGGCCTGCTACACATGCAGGATGCTTTGAAGGCATAGACCCAGTGGCAATTTCCGTCCCTTTTATTCCTACGAGTTTTCAGATCAGATTTTTAAAGAGGAATGCCACTGAATTTCACAGAAACAAAATATACCATCCCATCCATTATCATTATTAAAGATTGATCCGTATAGTAAACATTCATTACTGTCCCCCATAGCCACAGACGAGGAAGGAGGAGGGTATGATGTCACAGGAGTATTTTTATGGTGTTTTCTGTTTCTGGAGCTCTTTACTGAGGTTACATTACATTTTCAGATTCGAAACACAGTCGGTAGTTCAAAACCAAGACTCCTAATTCCTCCTTGTCAAAATGTAGTGTGTTCACTAATACCATGCCAATCAGATTATGGAATCCCTCAACAACCACATAATTAGAATGAACGGTGTTCCTATTTGATGGGCTATACCAAAAAGATATTATAAGGCTAACAGATTAGCCTAAGAGTCACAGAAATATTTTGTATACATATATCATTTTCAACTACTATGTAGTTATTGTATTATTACACGACACAGGGATAAGTTAGCTTCAAGCATATGTTAGCATGACATTATTTTCTCGTACTCTGTTAATTAAATATCAACAGGTGTCGGCACTTTGAAGCATGCAGTTTTGAGGATACCAAAATGATTCAGATTAATGTCTATTTTTCTATCAAATATCAATGAATGGAGCATTTATTCAGTCCTCAAGCAACCTCTGTCTATCACATCCCATGGAAACACGGACACAGTGGTTGATTTGCTCCATTAACTAAAACACATCTTTGACATGTTTCCTTTTTTATTATTCTTCTTCTTATTATTACTGTTTTATTTTTTGTGTTCAGAAAACTGTCAGAATAAGTCAACCTGTTTTAAAGTGACAGGAGAGACAGCATGAAGGTTACTGATATGGCTGAATGCAATTTTGTCATGGAAAAACTTGAGCAGAGAGTATTATGTGTGTCTGTACAGCGATGTTTAGTAAAAAATATAAAATCAAAGTCACATGTCTTCTTTTATTTGTATTTTCTCCTCTTCAAACATAAACGTGGACATTTGAAATGACATATCCCGTATACGTATCTGTTGTGCAATTAAATGTATTGTAGTGGTTTGAAATGATCTCTGATCTACAGCCTTGAATAATGGAGACTGCATGTCATCTGGGATGTGTTGCACTAATGCATTTATGAATTTATGTCAATCAGTCCTGTAATACAACCTGTAGTACTACTGTACAACAGGTATACAGTATACACACACTACACCACTGATTCTCAACCTGTGGGCCATTACATAATTGACAAAACAGTAAACACTATGATTGTATTAATAATATAACGTTAAACTATCTAAAAA
Organism: Electrona antarctica; assembly: GCF_951216825.1. NCBI lineage: Eukaryota > Metazoa > Chordata > Actinopteri > Myctophiformes > Myctophidae > Electrona > Electrona antarctica. The sequence continues at coordinate 4,280,404 of NC_136790.1, read as the reverse complement.
AAAGTTATGGATTTTTTTTTCTTTAAAACCTTGGAAAATTACTTATCATTGTGATACCGATAAATACAGCATACTATGTTAGTTCCATGTTATCCAAGCTGCAACACAATCTATCATTAAAATAAACATGCTCTGAACATGCATGTGCATCTGACCACTTAACACGGCAGCCTAAAGACTGCCGTGTTTAAGTGGCCAGACACTTTATTTGAGTTTAAACAAATAAACGTGTAATACAATTATTATCCAAAGAACAACAACAACAACAACAACAACGGAACACAAATATGCATATGATATATGAGGGCACAAAGATATAATGTAAAAAAATAGGATAGACAATATAAACAAACAAACAATTTAAAAAGAAAATAGTTTACACAACCACATGCAGCATCATCTACTGTATCGTATACTAACAATGATCATCCTGCCCACCATTAGTGCTGAATGAGTCCAGTCAGCTAGAGGTGAAGGGAGATGTCTTAGTAAAGTAAAGTAAAGTTCTTTGTTTACCCAGGGTGAATGGACTAAGCTCGAGATGCTTGTTTACAGCCAGACCCTGCTCATAGAACATTTCATGGTAGGGGTTCAATGCCTTGCTCAAGGGCACTTCAGCGGTGGTAATTTTAACGTGCCGGTCTGGGGATTCGAACTGGCGACCTTCCGATAACAAGACCACTCCGCAAACCGTTCGGCCACCGCTGCCCCTAGTGGCAATGGATCACCCAGAATGAATAGAGCAGGTGTATAAGGAATAGGATTTGCATTATTTTCTAGGCCTACTAAGGCATTCCCACAAATACAATACATGAACTAGAAAAAGTGCTCTTCTGGGCACAGGTCTCCACCAGGAGGATAGGACTGTGTGAGATGTTTGGCAAAATGTTTAGGATTAATATAAACATGTTTTTGAGGCATTTTGTTCCAAAAATGTGTTTTGCAAAAATCAACCTGTTGGTGGCGCTATAACAGGCCAATGTGAAAAGGGTGGGATATATTCCTCAGCCTAGTAAGAAAATGTGTGAAAGATTTCACGTAAATTGCATGCTGCGTTCATGATTTGAGGCTTTTGTTCAAAACGGGGCAATCTTGCAAACTGTGAAAGCTAATTATAGCCAATTAGGATGGAATATGAAATATCGGACAGATCCGACTTGAGCACATGACCATAGAGATGGTGTGTAACGATTTGTGAGATTTTTGGACAGAATCTGGAGGAGTAATATCAAAAAATGTGTTTTACAAAAGTCGGCCTCCTGGTGGCGCTATAAAAGGCAGATGCGGAAAATGCAGGTCAACGGTTTGTCCTTGGCCTCTAGGGAGTGTGCATGCAACGTTTCACGCAGATCGGTGCAGTTTTAGGTAAAAAATGTGAAAAGCTGCCTCATGGTGGCGCTATAACAGGCCGTTCTGGAAAATGTGGGGCAGAGGTTCATCGTTGGCATCCAGGGAGTGTGTGTGCAAAGTTTGGCATCGACCGGGTTAACGGTGCCGGAGATTAGCTGGTAACAGACGGACGGAAGGACGGACGGACAGACACACACACACACGGACACACATACGGACGGAGTGCAAAACATACTCTCTCCCAATGCCTTCGGCCTGGTGGAGACAATAAGCAAACCAGACTATCTCTGAGCTTATTAGCCCTGTTGAGATTTTCAAGTGGCAGAACTTCAGAACTTCTATACTGGCTCCAACTCTGTTCACAATAAACAAAGCATGCAGGGTGAGGCATCTTTGATGGCTGAAAATGAGTTGTGTTCCCCTTTAAGCCAGTGCTGTGCGACATGACAGCAGCATGGCCCTTTAAGCCAGTGCTGTGCTGTATGACAGCAGCATGGCCCAGATGGGTGTGTTCCCCTTTAAGCCAGTGCTGTGCCACATGACAGCAGCATGGCCCAGATGGGTGTGTTCCCCTTTAAGCCAGTGCTGTGCTGTATGACAGCAGCATGGCCCAGATGGGTGTGTTCCCCTTTAAGCCAGTGCTGTGCGACATGACAGCAGCATGGCCCAGATGGGTGTGTTCCCCTTTAAGCCAGTGCTGTGCTGTATGACAGCAGCATGGCCCAGATGGGTGTGTTCCCCTTTAAGCCAGTGCTGTGCTGTATGACAGCAGCATGGCCCAGATGGGTGTGTTCCCCTTTAAGCCAGTGCTGTGCTGTATGACAGCAGCATGGCCCAGATGGGCCTTTGATGTAAGTGAAGCACAACAACCTTGAGACGTGAGGCTCAACTCTAAACACCCTGTACTGTCAGACGAGACACACCATGATGTCACCCTGCAACCCATCCATCCGCAGCATCACACCATGATGTCACCCTGCAACCCATCCATCCGCATCATCGCACATCACACTATATTTTTGGAAAGGGTGCTAATTATGAGACATTCGAGAGGTGTTGAAGAAACCTGCGTTATATAAGCCACATATCTGTTTACTGTCAGAAACTATTACATCAGTCAGCAGATGTTAAAACTATGTTTATCTTATGGTTAGCGTGTGCCAATGTTAAACAATTCACTCAAGTTAGGGGGGGCACGGTGGCGCATGCAATCAGTAGTGCTGTCGCCTCCCAGCTAGAAGATATTTGATACACTGACACCACGGCGCGTAAACAGCGCCTCAAACTGTGACTCCGCCCACAAACGGGGGAAGTTGTGATTTCCGCTCGTTCGCTGCAATGCAATTTGCGGCATTTTCAATACAATATTGAGCAGAGTAGCGATTATCAAACGTATTTGCAATGCCATACGTTGAAAGATCTGTTGCCCGTGGACAAGGCACGCTACCTCCGCAAGTTAGATAGCGTCGGCATAGATGTTTGTCCGTATGTGATTAAGGATTGTACCAAGTTGCATTGGCAGCCATAGAAAATTCCGGGGTAAATTGTTACCCCGGATGTGACGTTTTTGGGCGTTCCTGTCTAGCGTGGCGTCAGTGTATTCGTAATGTATTCCACTACACTGTCTGCCTGTCTGCTTTTATTTTTATTCTGTTCTTGTTTGTATTCATTGTCTGGGGACTGCAGATGTAAACTAGCATCTTTGCTATATCCAACGTGTTTACGTTGCAAACACATGTAATGTCCATTAATATAATGCACTGTCCTGTCCAAATAAATGAATAAAGTCAAGTAAAGGTTCCCCGCAGGGCTGAAGCTGGGGGTGCTGGGGGCGTGTTCTCTCCTCCGTCTCAATCAGCGCCAATACCCTATAGGTGGGGTTGGCGAAAGGGGCTTTCTGTGTGGAGTTTGCATGTTCTCCCCGTCTGTGTTCCCTATAGGGTACAGTAATCCTGGCCTGATGGAGGGGAAAGGAACTGGTTGGAATAACGTATTCCTTCCACGTGCTTCGTCCTATACCGGGGAAACTCCCACCTGTCAGCTGATAAGAAGCGGCCTAGCTGCTCATTCCTCGTGCATTGAGCTTTCTCCTGGTTGGCAGAGGAAGAGCAGCGACCAGGATTACATGCTAGACAATAAGGCGTACGTGCGAAAATAGTGGTTTACAATATCATGGGATAAATAAATAAATAAATAAATAATTCACTCAAGTTCCTTTCATTTAATTTCACAATATTAAATTAAGCATTCACATTTTGGTGTACCGGGAGTTTAAAATAACAAATATTTGCATGATATGCAACCTGATAATTAGATTACTAAACGATTATTTGATTCATTTTTTGTTGATCAACTCTATTCAATCAATCAGGTGCACGCCACACACACACACACACACACACACACACACACACACACACACACACACACACACACACACACACACACACACACACACACACACACACACACACACACACACACACACACACACAATATATGCACTACAATATTAACAAAGATTATGCACTACAATATTAACAATGATTAAATAACACATTCATCAATTCTTAATTTCTTCATTAACATAAATCCAAGTCATCTGAAACATAGCGAATCTTACTGTGAGGGTTACTTTTCACTTCCATGTTTGATTTGTGTGATGTGGATCTCTGCAGTGTAAATGTGGGGGAGAATTTCCGTTCTTCTCAAGCGCAGCATGAGCACACAATCATTTGGCTTCCGAAGACTTGGATTATGCTGCATAAACTGAGTAATTTTATGATCCATGCTTTGCCCTATTTGGATCTCTAATGTCGGGGGCACCATTGACTTTATTTGTTCTGGAGAAAGCTGCTCCACATTTTGCTGGTTAACCCCTCGTGCGTTGTGTATCAAAGAAACTTTGTCCGTGTTGCAACTGACATGAGGATAGATTAGATAATGACCGAATTCTCACTTTTGTGTAAACTATTGCTATGGTCAAAGAGCATTGTTCGAGACTGAGTTGAATGGAAATAGCAATGGGCTGGCCTAAAAGGCACCAAGAGCTACAGCATAGCAGGGCATAGGATGCTGGGTAATCCAAATAATATGTACATTTAGGCTGGCCAGCGAGTACGAATGTGAGAAAATGCACGTGTGTCAGTGGTGGTGAGGATTCTCCTGCAACCATTAAACCTCATTTGGTTGTCATGGCTACACAGCCGGCGGCCGAGGCTCTTGGAAGCTGAGGCGGAAACGAGAGAGAGAGAGAGAGAGAGAGAGAGAGAGAGAGAGAGAGAGAGAGAGAGAGAGAGAGAGAGAGAGAGGGTGGCATGTTGTTGGGAATCCATCAACTAACTGGACCTGGCATTTGAAAAGGGAAAAACACCACCATGTCCCTGTGAACCAATCTGTGACTTTAGAACTAAACGTTGACTTTTTGATGAAGGTCTCCTGACCAGTCATGTTTCTTCACAACATTACAGTATTAGCCTGCAGTTGGTCATCAGACTTTGCTGACCTATATGTCTCTGATGAAATTAAATGAAATTAAATGATTACTATATTTACCCAGGGTATCTGGGCTAAGCTCAAGAACTTGTTTCCAGCCAGGCCCTGCTCATAGAACACATTTCATCGTAGTGGTTCAATGCCTTGTTCAAGGGCACTTTGATTGAAACAACTACTACTATTTGACCCAATACGACAAACACACTGATAATTTTATTACGCCATTTATCTACCTAGTCTACAAAATAACAGGGACAGTGCTTTTCTGTTCCCTGACCTGGAAACCACAGACAGGAAGCCAGAAGGACAGAGAGGGAAGTAAGCCAACACTCAGAGAGGAAGCTTTGAATGAATAATGTGGCTCACAGTGGGATAATTGCTTTGGGGAGGAGCGGTCTGAAGGGGCGTCAGGTTGCAGAGTGTCCTCGCTTCTGTGATTGACAAATTGCGCGTAACTCTTAAGCCCCGTCATTGATTAGATGTTTGTGTTCCCAAAATGCAATATCCAGCACTGGTTTCACAGTTACTACTTACTGTGGTTGTTTACAGAGATGGACAATATTTCTGTTACATGTATTTGAAATATTTCCATTACTTCCATTACATATTACGTTGTTGTTGTTGTGTTTTCCGAAATATTTTTGGTTAAAATTTAAGTCATTGACAAAAGGAACAAAAAAGTAAATCACATTTCCTCTTCACTTTGTAGGCATAGTATTTAGTATTTATGATAACCAGCAAGTTCATAGAATGAAATATGAGTCTGTACCTTTGTTAATTGTTTCAGATCATGCGTATTGATTTCCCAGAGTAAGTCCTGAGCTACTTCTGAAATGCACACGTCTTACAAGTACAAGAGTTTGATATGCAGCTCAATAGAATGAGCAGAGCACACGGCATGCATCAGATAAGTACATGTAATGGACACAGATGATGCAACAACAGCTAATTCATTATTAACCTTTACTTTCATCACTGTATCAGTTAGAATTTGTATCTAGTGTCCCCACTTAAGGTGTTTAAAATGTTCTTAAACAATGTTGTTCTTAGACTATTTAAAATACTAAGATCCTGTAGCACTTACGTGATTGCCATGTATAGCATTTGCAATGAATTACCATGTATAGCATCTGCAATGATTTGCCATGCATTGCATCTATAATGATTTGCCATGTATTGCAGATGGAGAGGCTGAGAAATGCATTCTGTACTACATTCTACATCTACAGCATGTAGAATGTGCCAATTCTAGCTTCCTTGCAGGACTCTGTAAACAGCACAAGAGTATATGCTGCATCTATAGTGTGGGAGTTACATTTATTCTTTGGCTGCTGCAACTTCGACCTTCCTTGCGTTTGGTTGTTTGGTAATGTTCACAATGTTGGAGTGTAAACGCAAACTCTTGCTTGAATCTCATTAAATTGTTCTGAAAAAGACTAATCAGTGAGTATTGAGTATTAGATATTATTTTCTATTCATCACACAGGGAAAGTAGTGATACAAATGTGGCTGAAATAATGTCTTTAAAGGGGAAAACCACCCATTTTCAACATTTTACTATGTCATTAATATACCTTAGAGCTGTTGTGTGGAAATAATAAAAACCATGTTAATGATTTTTTTCAGACCTCTAGTTCTAGGAAACACAGAATGGGCGAACTTGTTTTTATTATTTCCACACAACAGCTCTAAGGTACATTAATGACATAGTAAAATGTTGAAAAAGAGTGGAATGCCCCTTTAAGTAAAATAGGCCTAATGTAAAAACAACAAATCACGAGTCAGCTGTAATCATTCGTAAAACAAGGTCATTGTCTTTAATTAAGACAGTGTGGAAAATGTTCGTGAAGGCCATCAGGATTCTGAGCATTAATATTCAAAGCAAAGCCCCAGTAAAATGTCTCCCATGGTGGAGAGGTGAAGGGTGAACAGAGGACCATGCTACTGTGGACAGCCATGGGCATCAATGCATAGCCTACTAGTGGCAAACTGTTCATCCATTGCACCAAAACACTGGCTGGCACTCTGTCAGTGTCCCTTACCCTCATTTTGTACGCTCTGTATATAGAGACAACCATAGACCGCACAGGCAGTATCATATCAGTAGCTGAATAAAGGATGAATAATTAATAATAACGAGGGGTAATAAGATCTTCCTTCGTCATAAACATCCGAGGACTTTGTTTTCATGCATCGGTTGTTTATGTCGGCAGACTCTGATTTAACACTTGTCAAACGTGGGAGAGCATCTCTGTCCTCACATGGTTTCTTTACAATGCATTTCATGTGGGCTGATATGCCGCTGTGCTCCAGCCACAGGACTGAGACACGTGGATCAATTGGGTCTGCGCATGCAGGCATAAAGTTAAGTGCAATTGTCGGTGTTGTAGAATCTGTTAGTATGTAGAATGTTACACATAATAGACTTGTACTATATACTGTATATATAGTTTACGGGTTGCCCTCGTCTGTCTGTCTGTCTGTCTGTCTGTCTGTCTGTCTGTCTTATGATGAATTCCTGTTCTGTTCTTTGTCTATATAGAAGTGTCTATTTGTACGTCTCTAAATGTTTTGATGAATTGAACATGGTGGACCCTATTGTAAACAAGTGTAATGCTTAATTGGGTCGTCCACTCACAGTTAACAGTCTTTTGTATTGAGTTTGTGCTTGAAATGTACTGTAATTCTGCAAACTGTTAATAAATATTTCATCTGTCTGTCTGTCTGTCTGTCTGTCCTGGTCTGAATTCAGTTTGTTTGTTCATCTGGAGAAATCTCCAGCACAGGCCAAGCGCATTACGGAGGATGAGTGTCATGCAGGTTGCGGTGAGCGACAGGAAGAGTCGGCTCTAATCATAATTTACAATGACTCGCTGGAGCTGTAATGAGGTCACTCTATTGCCTAATTCATCACATTCCTGTCACAATGATTCTCTTGCACGAAACATCACAAAGACAGTGATAGTGGATATCATAATGGCCAAACAGTTGATTTATAGCATCCGAAAGGAGATTACTTATTTTGTGGGGAAATTTAATGGGTGTTTGGCAAATTCAGCTTGTTTACTTACTTGCCCGTTCATCAAAACAATGCCAATATTCTGGCACAATATGAGAGAAAACATAGTAGTATAATTGTATTGAGCAGATAATGGTAATGTGCTGAAGATAAATTATGATATCCAAAGGAATCACAAGGCTGTTATTTTATTTTGGTTTTGGCTATTGCTTTTGGGATAGAGTTTTACATTCATTTAGTTATTAATTATAATTAAAACAGCCTAATACTAGGCCTATACGTTTTTACACGCTGATGCAAATTAATACAAATAAGAAGTGCAAATTCCTCAGAAGTGTGACAATATTCCTTTGCCTCAACCCACTTTTTGGTTGATGATTATTTTTTGCTAATGTTGACTTTTGGATGAATTTCAGCCTATCCAAAACCTAATTGTTAAAGACTAATTGCATGGGTGAGGCCTGGAGAAAGGGAAGAGTAGCCAATAAAGACTGTAGTGATTCATAGGGCTGTAGATACGTCAAAGAGAGAACACGGTGGCTGTAGATACGTCAAAGAGAGAACACGGTGGCTGTAGATACGTCAAAGAGAGAACACGGTGGCTGTAGATACGTCAAAGAGAGAACACGGTGGCTGTAGATACGTCAGAGAGAGAACACGGTGGCTGTAGATACGTCAGAGAGAGAACACGGTGGCTGTAGATACGTCAAAGAGAGAACACGGTGGCTGTAGATACGTCAGAGAGAGAACACGGTGGCTGTAGATACGTCACAGAGAGAACACGGTGGCTGTAGATACGTCAAAGAGAGAACACGGTGGCTGTAGATACGTCAGAGAGAGAACACGGTGGCTGTAGATACGTCACAGAGAGAACACGGTGGCTGTAGATACGTCAAAGAGAGAACACGGTGGCTGTAGATACGTCAAAGAGAGAACACGGTGGCTGTAGATACGTCAAAGAGAGAACACGGTGGCTGTAGATACGTCAAAGAGAGAACACGGTGGCTGTAGATACGTCAAAGAGAGAACACCCTGGCTGTAGATACGTCAAAGAGAGAACACCCTGGCTGTAGATACGTCAAAGAGAGAACACGGTGGCTGTAGATACGTCAAAGAGAGAAGAACACGGTGGCTGTAGATACGTCAAAGAGAGAAGAACACGGTGGCTGTAGATACGTCAAAGAGAGAAGAACACGGTGGCTGTAGATACGTCAAAGAGAGAAGAACACGGTGGCTGTAGATACGTCAAAGAGAGAAGAACACGGTGGCTGTAGATACGTCAAAGAGAGAAGAACACGGTGGCTGTAGATACGTCAGAGAGAGAACACGGTGGCTGTAGATACGTCAGAGAGAGAACACAGTGGCTGTAGATACGTCAAAGAGAGAGAACACAGTGGCTGTAGATACGTCAGAGAGAGAACACAGTGGCTGTAGATACGTCAAAGAGAGAACACGGTGGCTGTAGATACGTCAGAGAGAGAACACGGTGGCTGTAGATACGTCAAAGAGAGAACACCAGGGCTGTAGATACGTCAAAGAGAGAACACGGTGGCTGTAGATACGTCAAAGAGAGAACACGGTGGCTGTAGATACGTCAAAGAGAGAACACCAGGGCTGTAGATACGTCAAAGAGAGAACACGGTGGCTGTAGATACGTCAAAGAGAGAACACGGTGGCTGTGGATACGTCAAAGAGAGAACACGGTGGCTGTGGATACGTCAGAGAGAGAACACGGTGGCTGTAGATACGTCAAAGAGAGAACACGGTGGCTGTGGATACGTCAGAGAGAGAACACGGTGGCTGTAGATACGTCAAAGAGAGAACACGGTGGCTGTAGATACGTCAAAGAGAGAACACGGTGGCTGTAGATACGTCAAAGAGAGAACACGGTGGCTGTAGATACGTCAAAGAGAGAACACGGTGGCTGTAGATACGTCAAAGAGAGGAACACGGTGGCTGTAGATACGTCAGAGAGAGAACACGGTGGCTGTAGATACGTCAAAGAGAGGAACACGGTGGCTGTAGATACGTCAAAGAGAGGAACACGGTGGCTGTAGATACGTCAGAGAGAGAACACCGTGGCTGTAGATACGTCAGAGAGAGAACACCATTGCTGTAGATATGTCAAAGAGAGAACACGGTGGCTGTAGATACGTCAAAGAGAGAACACGGTGGCTGTAGATACGTCAAAGAGAGAACACGGTGGCTGTAGATACGTCAAAGAGAGAACACGGTGGCTTAGTGTCAGTGACGTCCTATAAATAAAGGCAGGCGTCCGTAGCCGTACTGTATGGCCTACTTAGAGGTTTGGTGATGGATTGTGTTGAGACAGCAATAAAGGGCAGGAGAGTAAATGGAAAAAATGGGACTCTGGAGGCAGTATATATTGTCACTGTCGGGCAGAAACCTTGTATCACCAATATTTCAAATTCTCAATGTTTTTTCGTCACTAATAACGCCCTCCTGGGGATACTTTGTTGTACATGAGTGTCAAGCTAAAGTAGTGAAAAAATAGGCAATCTACAAGTAGATCTGCTATTTTCACTATTCGTTCCATTTCCTGAGAAGTAACGGTTTTGGACATTCACGGTTTCCACCTTGCTGTCGTTGCTGTCATTGGAACATTGTCGCTTATCTGCTTGTCGGTCACACCACTGTAGAATGTCAAGGTGAGATCTAAACTGTGATCGCAATGAAACCCTAAACAGCTTTTTCCATGGTTGTATTACACTGATTAAACATCACCAGCAATCTGTAAGCAGGAGATGAATTGCTGCAGACAGACAAGGACAAGGGCCTGCCTCATTCTATAGTAGTGACGTACAGTGTGAGTAGTGAGTACACAGATCACTCACCCAGGGCTAGTGTCTGTGCTTTTGGCCTGCTTTTACAGTGCAGATGAATGAAGTAGCATTTGTTAGGCTATGACATATAGTATATATAGGGGAGTTTGCATGTTCTCCCCGTGTCCCCTAGGGTAGGTACCCTCACAAAAAACATGCAGTAATCCTGGTCTCTAAACTGCCTCCTGGTCTCTACACTGCCTCCCCCTGGCCAGCCGGGGCGCCTGATGGAGGGGAAAGGAACTGGTTGGAATAACGTGTTCCTTCCACGCGCTACGTCCAACCAGGGAAACTCCCCCCTGTCAGGTGTAAAGGAGCAACTTGGACACTCAGGCATGAAGGAAGCATGAGTTCAAGTCCGTTGCTCTCCCCATGTCCCCCATATATGGGGACTAGGTTGGCGGAGGGTGTGTAGAGCCCAGGATCACATTAGATAATTGACACAGGGGTGAAAAATGGGTTACAAAATCGTGGGATAAAAAAATATATATAAAAAAAAGAACTAAGTTTCACGCAACTTCATGAGGTCTGTACACACCGGGTGTGTTTTGTTCGTGCAATTAATTTGCATTCATTTGAATTCCTGTTTGTGTCGTAGGCTACATGCACACAGAGTGACATTATAACAAGGTGATTAAGACATAATTAGTTTAGTAATATAAGGTCGGTTTTTCAGTGCAAATCAAATCGTCAATCTGTATGAATGAGGCATCACCAAATTAAACGTTGGATACATTTCTTATCGTTCAATCGTGTTGCTCCTGATGTGTGTTTTAAACATTATGTTATAATTTAGCTATTGAAAAATAGAAGATCTACAAGCTCATAGCGCGCCACCGAGTGGCGCGCTACGAGCTTGTAGGTCTGCTATTTTAGAAAAATCGTGAAAATATTTAGAAGATTTTATTTTAATTTTGAGGTCAGGCCTAAATGGGTTAAATATAAAGCAGGGTTAATAGGCTTAAGAGATGGGATAAACACGAGTGTAAAATAAGAAAAACATTTAGGAGCAGTTAAGCTACTCACCTGGAAAAGGTCAACCTTGTTTGTTCTGTCTCACTGGGCCTGTGTGTCTGGGGCAATTAATACATGGTTGGTATCTTGGCAAGAGGGGGGGGGAAACGTGGGCGGCTCACATACTGAGACCCAAGGTTAGCCTGGCTGCAGACCATAGACGTCACCTCACCCACTCACTGAGTGGAAGCTTCACGCTTCAGTCCAACCCAAGGTCTCTCAATGGGACATCTGGAACTTTCCACTGCGTCTGTGTGTCTGTGTGTGTGTGTGTGTGTGTGTGTGTGTGTGTGTGTGTGTGTGCGCGCGTGCACCGTGCGTGCGTGTGTGCGTGCATGTAACTAAGCTACGGTGAGAAGTGATGATGGTGGTAAATAATGTCAATGCCCGAGTCACCTCCTCCATCTCAGAAATTGCTTCCCCTTTTTACAGTTTCAACGTGGCAATCTAGTGTCCCTTTTTAGTTTCAACGTGGCAATCTAGTGTCCCTTTTTAGTTTCAACGTGGCAATCTAGTGTCCCTTTTTACAGTTTCAACGTGGCAATCTAGTGTCCCTTTTTAGTTTCAACGTGGCAATCTAGTGTCCCTTTTTAGTTTCAACGTGGCAATCTAGTGTCCCTTTTTAGTTTCAACGTGGCAATCTAGTGTCCCTTTTTAGTTTCAACGTGGCAATCTAGTGTCCCTTTTTAGTTTCAACGTGGCAATCTAGTGTCCCTTTTTAGTTTCAACATGGCAATCTAGTGTCCCTTTTTAGTTTCAACGTGGCAATCTAGTGTCCCTTTTTAGTTTCAACGTGGCAATCTAGTGTCCCTTTTTAGTTTCAACGTGGCAATCTAGTGTCCCTTTTTAGTTTCAACGTGGCAATCTAGTGTCCCTTTTTAGTTTCAACGTGGCAATCTAGTGTCCCTTTTTAGTTTCAACGTGGCAATCTAGTGTCCCTTTTTAGTTTCAACGTGGCAATCTAGTGTCCCTTTTTAGTTTCAACGTGGCAATCTAGTGTCCCTTTTTAGTTTCAACGTGGCAATCTAGTGTCCCTTTTTAGTTTCAACATGGCAATCTAGTGTCCCTTTTTACAGTTTCAACATGGCAATCTAGTGTCCCTTTTTAGTTTCAACATGGCAATCTAGTGTCCCTTTTTAGTTTCAACATGGCAATCTAGTGTCCCTTTTTAGTTTCAACATGGCAATCTAGTGTCCCTTTTTAGTTTCAACATGGCAATCTAGTGTCCCTTTTTACAGTTTCAACATGGCAATCTAGTGTCCCTTTTTACAGTTTCAACGTGGCAATCTAGTGTCCCTTTTTACAGTTTCAACGTGGCAATCTAGTGTCCCTTTTTACAGTTTCAACGTGGCAATCTAGTGTCCCTTTTTACAGTTTCAACGTGGCAATCTAGTGTCCCTTTTTACAGTTTCAACGTGGCAATCTAGTGTCCCTTTTTACAGTTTCAACGTGGCAATCTAGTGTCCCTTTTACAGTTTCAACGTGGCAATCTAGTGTCCCTTTTACAGTTTCAACGTGGCAATCTAGTGTCCCTTTTTACAGTTTCAACGTGGCAATCTAGTGTCCCTTTTTAGCAAACGTGTCGACTGCTCTGCCTCAGTATGTTCAAATGATCTGACCTCTTTACCATTCAAGTTATTTCATGGGGTCCGTTCTGCCAGGGTTCATCAATTTCGCCTTTCCTCTTTGTAATTTCAATGGATGGAACCTCTTGCTATAGTAATAAGGTCGCATAAAGTCGGTGACCTGGAACAGCATTTGGCATTATATGTGCCGATGATGCAATTGTATTCCTAATCAGAATGACCTTGCTAAATCGATTCCATCTCTCTTAGAGCGGATTGGTCTCTTCTCTGGTTTCAAGGTGAATAAAAATAAGTAATATATTATGTAACTATATGAACTGTGATGTGGACATTGTATTTGTGTAAGTTTGTTTAATTGTATGTAATGTTTGTGTGTGTGTATATGTGTATACATGACTTATATTTCTTTTTTTTTCTCAACTCCTTTTGTCTTAACTGTTATGACTCGGTGTGGTGTGACCCAAATGCACAACAAGGAGTGGCAAAGCAGAGTAAAGCCCACCCGGGCACATGTTTATTCACAAACACGGGGGGAGGGGAAGGAGGTGCAGGGGTCCGTAGGCTGCTCCACAGAGCTCGGGTCCCGGAAACACTGGGGAGGAGAAGAGAAGGTGAGTCAGGTAGGTCACAAGCAGAGGCAGGTCCACAAGCAGAGAATAAGCACAGTAACGGCGTGATGTTTAACTGTCTAAGTCTAAATACTGAGGGCCTAAATGTCTGGCTGTCTAACTTTACCAACCGTAGACTGGGGAAGAACTGGCACCGAGCTGCAGACAGGCCTGGCTTTTGTAGACTCATCAGGTGATTGCAGACGACATCCAGGTGGGGAGACTGTAACAGGGAGAGAGGTGCTGTGGAGTGCTCTGGAGTCCTCTGGTGGCGCTGAAGTGCCCAGAACACCCACAGCACATGGATGAAGAGGTGATGGAGAGCGAACCGTAACATTAAAACTCACTCAGTGCCACAGGACGCCTTATGACGCCTCCCCCTTAATAGTTGTGTTTGTTTTATATGAACATATACTATTGAGAATTGTTATTTATTTAAAGATTTTATTTCAATATGGCCATTTGCCAATAGCAAACGCAAAGCGTTGTGAAATTCTAGACTGTTAATTTATGCTATTATTATTATTATTATTATTGTTAGGTTAACTCTGAGAGTATAATTAGGTTGATTTTTACACTCGCATTAAATGAAAGGATTTTACTGAGCAAGTTGTAGAAATACTGTTGGTAGGAGGAGAAATGACATGCAGGGCCCAGATGTGGGAAGCGCCTGCATAGAGAGCAGATGCTAGCCTACTCCTGTGCTATCACGGGCAGAATACCATTAGGCAGATGTGTGAGCCGAGGGGCAGATGGGGGTGCCGTTTTGGGGAAAGTCCACATCTGTTTGGCGTCTCTGATGCAGGAGAGAACCAGAGGGGACACGTCACAGATCACAGAGAGTGCCAGGATACGGTCCATCTAAGACAGATCTGATGATTTACACTGTAAACAGGATATGGTCCATCTAAGACAGATCATCTGATGATTTACACTGTAAACATTTCATTTAGAGCTGAGCCTGTGTGATATTTGCACAACTCTGAAATTGCATGTTCTTGTGTTTACAGAAAAGGACAGTCAGCCTTTTGGACAGATCTCCATCCATCTTCAACTGCTTATCCGTAGTCGGGTCGCAGGGGCAACAGCTCCACCAGAGAGCTCCAGAGAAACATTGACTTCCTCCTGGGGGATCCCGAGACGTTCCAAGGCCAGTGAGTCGATGTGTTTCCTCCAACGGCCTGGTCTGCCCCGGGGTCTCCTCCCAGCTCCCAGTGGGACGTGCTTCGAGGACTTCCCTAGGGAGACGCCCGAGAGGCATCCTAACCAGATGCCCGAACCACCTAAGCTGGCTCCTTTCCAGGCGAAGAAGCAGCGACTCTACTCCGAGTCTCTCTCGCGTGACTGGACTTCTCAACCTATCTCTAAGGGAGATGCCAGACACCCGTCGAAGAAAACTCATTCCGGACGCTTGTATTCGCGACCTTATTCTTATTCAGTGGATCTGGTGCCATCAATTGTAGAGGTGATAGAAAGTACTGACAGTGAATAAAAACATAATTGTAACTCATTAATAATGACATGGTGTATTAATATACATTGCACAGGTTTGCACAGCCATTTCTCTTTCAATGTTTTTTATTTGATTTTCTCAATTGACATTACATTACAAGGACGTACATAAGACAGAAAAAAAACAAAACAAAACATGCCAGCAAATAATAATACAGAAATAAAATAGCAGTCAGGTATACTCCCATCATACAGTTGAACTCGTACTTGTTTACCTTATTCTCATACAGTTACACCCATACATATTACTCTTTTCCATTCCTCTTTTAAAACTCTTGCAATAGGTGACCAATCTCTAACAAAGTCAGTAAGATTGCCTCTTAATACACAGCCATTTCTAACAATTGTCCTTAAACGGAAAGGACATGGTGTCACCCAGGAGCAAACAGGTTGCCACTAAGCAAGCAGAATTAAAGGCTTTCTGCAGTAACATCAATACACTGGTTGTGTTGTGAACAGGGCAGCAGTTTACTGTAGAGCAAATCATTCATTTGGCAATACTGCAGTTGTTTCTAACAACTATGCCTTAGTTTTCCCACTAGCATTTTTCAAGCAATAGTGGTAAATATAATATAATAATATATAATAAAAATAAGGGTTGAATAATGCATAGCATATTTTTGTTAAATAGTTTTTTCCATTTTAATAAGAAGATGTGTCACATTTTATTTCCTCTAGACTGTTTTTCCGACTATCCTTGGGATTGTGGGTGGGGGGAGGGTGGGATAGGGTATTGAGTTTTATTTTTATATTGTATATGTCTGTTTAATACTTGCCCCTGGGCTACTGTTACAAAAACCTGAATACAAATATTTTGAAAAGAAAGAAGATGTGTCACAGCAATGTGAATAATAAATGATAGAGTGAGAATGGAAAACCAATTTAGTACATGTGATGTGAACTTGTGTGGGTGGTGGTGACCCATGTCTTATTTCTCTTCCTTCATTCCTTTCCTTGTCTCCTTGTTTATAATTCTGCCAGACTAGCCAACCAGCCTATTCAGAAAATGAACACTCAGGATTTGACCATGCACATGTAGTAATGTGCATTGAACCCCAGTCCTACTGTAGTAATGTAGTAATGCACATGTAGTAATGTGCATTGAACCCGTCCTACTGTAGTAATGTAGTAATGCACATGTAGTAATGTGCATTGAACCCGTCCTACTGTAGTAATGTAGTAATGCACATGTAGTAATGTGCATTGAACCCCAGTCCTACTGTAGTAATGTAGTAATGCACATGTAGTAATGTGCATTGAACCCCAGTCCTACTCGCCAGACCGACACACAACCTGTAACATGTAGTAATGTGCATTGAACCCCAGTCCTACTCGCCAGACCGACACACAACCTGTCGTGCCAATAGGCCTGAGCCCGATTGGCAGGCTGTTGTGGGTAGGGTCTTGGCTGGGTGCTACAATCACCCTCCCCAGTCTTTGGAGTGTGTCCTTGCACTTCACACTGCGGACAACAGCACACGTTGTCCGTGGTAGAGAAAGCACCAGGGCGAAAGCAGCGCATGCTCATTCAAAGCCCTTCAACTTTCCCAGAATGCCCCAGCACACCTGGTTCAATTTCTCCCACCTTTTGCATTCCTTTTGCATTTCCAGTTGCTGCTTACAAGTGGCAACGGTGGCCTAACGGATTGCGGAGCGGAGCGGTCTTGATACCGGAAGGTCGCCAGTTCGAATCAGCGGTCCGACACGTTAAAATTACCACCGCTGAAGTGCCCTTGAACAAGGCATTGAACCACTACGATGAAATGTTCTATGAGCAGGGCCTGGCTGGAAACAAGTTCTTGAGCTTAGCCCAGATACCCTGGGTAAATATAGTAATCATTTCATTTCATTTCATTTCACACCAAGTTCTAAATACTACAGCAGGGGTCTGCAATTATAACCTTTTTTAAAGGTTTCATGACATTAATTCGCCTACTCGCCCGGTATCGCTCAAAAAGATGAATTATTTTAATCTTTTCGGACGACGTTCCTCCGCCCACTTTTCGACTATCGGCCGTTCACCTGCTATCGCCGTTAGTCGCCGGGTCCCGTAGACAAATAATGCACTTCCGGAAAATTCGTCTGGCTGTCGCCCGCCGTTAAAACGTACTGTGAGGTTGCCTACCCCTGGCCTACACCTACTACAGGCCTACCCCTGGCCTACACCTACTACAGGCCTACCCCTGGCCTACACCTACTACAGGCCTACCCCTGGCCTACACCTACTACAGGCCTACCCCTGGCCTACACCTACTACAGGCCTACCCCTGGCCTACACCTACTACAGGCCTACCCCTGGCCTACCCCTACTACAGGCCTACCCCTGGCCTACCCCTACTACAGGCCTACCCCTGGCCTACACCTACTACAGGCCTACCCCTGGCCTACACCTACTACAGGCCTACCCCTGGCCTACACCTACTACAGGCCTACCCCTGGCCTACACCTACTACAGGCCTACCCCTGGCCTACACCTACTACAGGCCTACCCCTGGCCTACACCTACTACAGGCCTACCCCTGGCCTACACCTACTACAGGCCTACCCCTGGCCTACACCTACTACAGGCCTACCCCTGGCCTACACCTACTACAGGCCTACCCCTGGCCTACACCTACTACAGGCCTACCCCTGGCCTACACCTACTACAGGCCTACCCCTGGCCTACACCTACTACAAGCCTACCCCTGGCCTACACCTACTACAGGCCTACCCCTGGCCTACACCTACTACAGGCCTACCCCTGGCCTACACCTACTACAGGCCTACCCCTGGCCTACACCTACTACAGGCCTACCCCTGGCCTACACCTACTACAGGGCAATGGAAGGCATCCTTAACCTTAAAGACATGATATACAGAACACCTTCAGACACCACCTCACCTCTAGGGTGCATGATAGATGATAGATGCTACATGCTAGCTGTAGCCTACTCCACCTCACCTCTAGGGTGCATGATAGATGATAGATGCTACATGCTAGCTGTAGCCTACTCCACCTCACCTCTAGGGTGCATGATAGATGATAGATGCTACATGCTGTGGCGGCTGTGGCTCAGGAGGTAGAGCAGGTCGTCCAATGATCCATGGGTCGGCGGTTCGAATCCCGGCTCCTCCTGTCTACATGTCGAAGTGTCCTTGGGCAAGACACTGAACCCCAAATTGCTCCCGATGTTCTGGTTGGTACCTTGCATGGCTTCCGCCGCCATCGGTGTATGAATGTGTGTGTGAATGGGTGAATGTAATGCACAATCTATGTAAAGCGCCTTGGATAAAAGGCGCTATATAAATGCACCATTTACCATTTACCATGCTAGCTGTAGCCTACTCCACCTCACCTCTAGGGTGCATGATAGATGATAGATGCTACATGCTAGCTGTAGCCTACTCCACCTCACCTCTAGGGTGCATGATAGATGATAGATGCTACATGCTAGCTGTAGCCTACTCCACCTCACCTCTAGGGTGCATGATAGATGATAGATGCTACATGCTAGCTGTAGCCTACTCCACCTCACCTCTAGGGTGCATGATAGATGATAGATGCTACATGCTAGCTGTAGCCTACTCCACCTCACCTCTAGGGTGCATGATAGATGATAGATGCTACATGCTAGCTGTAGCCTACTCCACCTCACCTCTAGGGTGCATGATAGATGATAGATGCTACATGCTAGCTGTAGCCTACTTGGCAGAATATATACTATGTTGCCTTGTTGGTGACTTGTTCTAATGTTGTCATGTATTAAATAGATCCCCATTAGCTGATGCCTAGGGCGGCAGCTAATAGAAAAAAAACCATGATCAAATACATATTGACATTGGCTGGGTTTGATGTTTACCCGGTTAGTTTCTTTGAAGCACTAAATTGTTTCTTTGCACTCTACTTATCTGGCCATTAACCCTGTCGTTTGATGAATAAGGTTCATGCCATTTACTCTGATCTTGCACGTGTAATTAAGTCACCCTGGTAAGAGTGTCTGTCTGCTAACCACTTAGAGCCTATATACTTAGTTGACCCCAGTCTCCCAACGGCCTATGGTCCCCTCCCTTTTCCAGCAAATCTCTTTGCCGGAAGATAGACGAAGTACAATCTCACTGTCTGGTATTTTGTCTGGAGCCCCATTATGAGAAGGACCTCAGTAGTAAACCTTATACTCCATTAAGAAGGAAGACTCTTTGTCAGCTGGATTGTTAAGTCTCAGGTCTGTGTGCAGCATCGTAAAGGCCAGCTCCTCTGACTCAGCTGAAGTAGGCTAGTTGTCACATTACATCATAATAAGGTGACATGATGTTATAAACTGCATTCACAGCCAGTCAGGCAAGGTAAGGCTGTGTGTGAAACAATTCTTTAATCTAATGCATTTCAGAGATATTTCATTATGATGTACTATGTGCACTCAAAGGCTTGCGCCAAAATGAGTGTGTGTGTGTGTGTGTGTGTGTGTGTGTGTGTGTATGTGTGTGCGTGCGTGCGTGCGTCAGCTGAATTTAAAAAAAATGAATGGATTTTCTAGGTGAAAGTGATTTTCACCCAATTTTGCGTGCAGGGCACACAAAGTGTTTGAAAATATATTAGCGTGGATGTAGTCTGCGTTGTCAAGCAGCAATGTCGAATAGCATACGACCAAGTGTCTGTGCGGCCTAGTGAGGCAAGATGATTATAGTGTTAAAATCAGGCCTAACTTCGTCTGCTGATGTGGAGGACGGAGGACTGTGTGCGGGAGGGAGCAGGCAGTCAGAGGAGACCACAAGCTGAGACAAGTAAGACGCGTGAACGTGGGAAGCGAACGCAGTCTGACACACATACACACACAGAGCTTTCTTTTTTATTTTTTTTATTTTATTATTTGTAAAGGGTTAGGGTTTTGTATGTGCAATGATGTATTCCCTTTGTATTTAGGGTTTCTTCCTGGAGGCTTAACCCTTGACAGTCAAACGGGCCAATGAAATAAACAGTAATACAGTGACATCACATTATCAGCCCCTCCCCTGACCCCTCCCCCTTTATCATACAACTACAGCTGTGGGTGCGGCTTCAGTTCAGGTGGATCACCACCCATCAACACCCACCAGGCAAACTGCCTACATAAAAATGACATTTTAACAAATACTGTACACTTTTTTGAAAAAAAGTTCTTCCTCCTTATATAACAATAAGACCTGATGATTTAGACAGGTACATATGGGTATCTTGGTGGTGTAGCAAATCTTGTGGACCCTAAGCAATTCCAGCCTGTCAAAATGGGCAGGTCTGGAGCCTTGTTTTGAGGGCCTTTGAGCTGCTGTGGTACCAGTAGCAGTACTAGCGACTTTAAGCAACGACGGATACGGCAGTCGGCAACGGCGACCGGAAATGGATCAGTGCTCGATACATAAACCTGCTTGCCGTTGCAGCCCTTTCTACTACGGCAGAACCTACACTTACACGTAGTGTCTACAACGCCATGTCATAACCATGTTTATTGTGAAAGGAGGGACACCCGCACACTGTCACTTGCTGGGTTCAGAGATTTTTACGGTCTTGCGACCTTCCTCAGGCTTAATTCAAGAATGGGCTGACATTGTCACTAAATACATTTCAGACAGTCTAAACAACCAATCAAAATGCATGTAATTATCTCAACAGTTAACAGCTGTGAAAAACCTTGTCACGTGACTTAAGGTGCAGTGTTTCTGTGAACATTGTAAATAGCAGAAAACAATAATACAGGGAAAAAAGGATTATACATAAATGTCATGCCAAATAACATACAAGGAAGACATAGTTAGATAAGCAAATAAATGTCAAATGTAAGATCCTACTCTGTAAGAGTGGAAAAGAATAAAAAATAAATAAAAACATAGCACCTGAAGTGCCTATAATACCGGCTGGTCAAGAAGTTCAGATCAACAGCTTCTATAGCATAACATTTAATAGGAGTTCATCATTAAGCCCTTTAGGGTGTAAGGTTCGTAGAGTGTGGATCCAGTAGGCCTCACGTTGTTTTAACAGGGTATCGTGGTTACCACCTCTTCTTGGAAGTTTGACTTGTTCTATACCAACAAAGCGAAAAGTGGAGATGTCATGTTTAAGATCATTGAAATGTACTGCAACAGGGTATTCACGGTCATTTCTTCTGATCGAACTCTTATGTTCACTCATTCTCTGTTTTAACTGTCTAGTAGTTTTGCCTATGTATGCTAAACCACAGGGACATTTGATCATATACACCACATGGGTTGACACACAAGTAATAATACTGTTGATCTTGAACTTCTTGCCAGTATGAGGATGATTAAAAAAGGAGGTCTTGTGAGTATTACCACACTGGGCACAATGACCACATGGATAGTTTCCTTGTGGGAGAGGACTTAACAGGGTCTGTCTGAGTGAGACCTGGGGAGATTGAAAGTCAGAGTGTACAAGCTGGTCCTTTAGATTCCTACCCCGTTTAAAGGAAAAGGAGAATATGTAGTAACACATGTAACCGAAAACGTCTTCTCTTTTTTCTGAGTAGTTTTCAAAATGTAAAGCTAATGTGTACGCTTTGTCAATACATTCAAGTGAATGACCTCTTTGGACAAACTTGGCTTTCATCTCAGATGATTTATCAATAAAATCCTCATTAAAGGAACAAACTCTTCTCAGTCTGTAAAACTGACTAATGGGTAAAGACTTGATGAGAGCGGGGGGGGTGGTTACTGGTGGCCAGTAATAAAGTATTACGATCGGTTTCTTTCTGATAGAGGGTTGTAGACAGGTTACCTTCATTCACTATTATCCACATATCTAGGAAGTGTACTCTTGATTGGCTACATTCTATAGTGAATTTTTAATAGAAGGATTAGATACATTCGGGCAAAACCATGTTTATTGAATTTATAGCTGTCATACATTTACACCGATTGCTCCATCACCTCTCTTATGCTGTGTAATGTGTTGGCATGCTCTGAATGAAGAAATAACACTAATACCATATGTCATATTAACCATGTTTATTAAAACGGTTTTAGAATAACACAGATTGCTCCAGCACCTTCCTCTTTCCACTGCTGATCATGTCCAGCGCATGTAAGAATAAAGCAATATCGGCAAGTTAGCTGACGCGCGACGGGGTGTTTTAAAAATAATAATAATAATAATGTGTTTATGTTTGACACATGCTGCATGGACGCGTCACCATGGCAACCAATGTCGCCGTCGCCGGAGGCTGTTTGCTTAACGATTTTGACAGCTACGGCATGGGCGTCATAGGCGCCGTACTTCCGCGTAGCGGGTAGCGGAGCCGTCCTGAAAACAGTCGTTGCTTAAAGTCCCAAACAGCTCAAGGGCCTGTTTGACAGCATATACATGCATTCTTTCTTTGTAACTTCACAGGACTTACTGACAACCCATGTGTTCAAATGTTGTGCTTGGGCCCAGGCGGTGGCGTAACCGTCTGGGCACCCGACTGGTAATCCAGTCGCAGTGTGCCGCGGGTTCGACTCCCGAGCCCGACACGGCCTTTACTGCATGTCTTCCCCCATCTCTCTCCCGTTTCCTGTCAGCCTACTGTCTGTCCCTTCAAAAACCAATAAAAGGCGTAAGCCGCAAAAAAATATCTTAAAAAAAAATGTGCTTGATCCTGTGCAGAAAATTACATTTTCCAGTTATTTTCCTTTTTGATTTAATTGATTGAATACTTTATTGGGCGAAAATGTAAACAGTACAGATTCCAGTCAGTCAACCACTTAGGCCTCACTCACACTGTTGCAACATGCATACAACATTTTGCCATGTTTAATGGCCGCCCCAATGCATTTCCAATGGAAGTCACATGGTTTGACAAAGATGGATGAGGGGGAGGGGGGGCACAACACAGCCATCAAACAAAAATGTTTTGTCAAACCATGTGACTTCAATTGGAAATGCATTGGGGCGGCCATTAAACACGGACAAGACACAAGACAAATGTTGTATGCATGTTGCAACAGTGTGAGTGAGGCCTTAAGGCCTATTCATAGTCTGGTTGTTCGGTGGTGAGGTGACCACCGCTCTGGTGGTGAGCTGACCACCGGAGCTGAAATAACGTTGAGCGGTGGTGAGTAAAAACAGAGAGAAGGGCGGTGGCGGTGGTTTGCTCTTCACCGCGGCTCGTGATGTCATGTTGTAGTTCGGTGGTCACCTCACCACCGAAAAGCCAGACTATGTATGAGCCTTTAGTCGAAAAGGATATCACTGGAAAAAAGTCATTGCGGTCTTGTTTTCATCTTGTGTAACTGGACAGAACGGTGGGAATTGCTCATAGTTTGAAAATCAGCAGCAGACAAGGTCAGTAATTTGTTGAAATGTCACGCTGAAGTGTTTATTACACTTCCAACGCTGGTTGAAGGTCATCCCTCAATTAGGCCTGTAAGCCGTAGAAGGTTAAGGGCCAAGGCCTTACATGTGTGTCGTGACACCTTCTAAGCATGCTATGATTATATCCTAAGTGCCTACTAAGGCACTAATCATTAAGTTGTTGTTAGGAAAGGACAAATGATAAATATTGTCCCTGAGATTACAGTAGATGTACTGTAGTATATTATGAAACATCTAAGTACATGTGCATTTGGAACTATAGGCTATTCACCCTAGGATTTAAACATTAAAATGTGTATTTATATTTTGTTTATCACCCCATCTCCACTGCGAGTGAAGGAGTCAGTCAGTCATTGATTGCCATCTAGTGGTGTAGTACTGTCAGTGCATTCAGCCTGCATACTGCCCCCAAGCAGCTCATTACATTACCCATGAGTGACCACTGCATATCTGTCTAATGCCTACATCATGCTCAATGCTTTGTGAGCTACTGAGCTTATAGATAGGCTAGTAGGGCAACTTCCTGTTTAAAGTTAATTGAAAGCTGTGTTTGAGTTCATTGCAGTCTGTGTCATTAGAGATGTTTAATGTCAAATGCAACTACCTTAACAAACTGTGTTAACTTCAAAGGTTGATGAAATGTTGTCTCTAATCAATCATGGAGTCCAATAGTGTTGATAATAATATGCTTTGCATAGGCCTATAGGCCTACAGTAGCCCCATGGGATATTCATTTAAATACAATTAAATAGTTAATGAAGTTGTCCAAAGTATTTAGACAAGGCATGTAGGTTGACTTCTCTTATCTCCCCTGATCTAGCTCTGGTCCATAGCCCTAATGCGCTTTGCTGCCGTTGCATATAGGCTATGGGACTGTTGTCTTCCTGCCCTCGCATGAACTGCAGACCAGCCTCTCCTCTGTTTTATCTACTCACCAATACAAAGGCGGCTTGTAGGCCTCACTCACACCTAAGACACACGCAAGACACACTTGTGTCCTGTGTCTTCTGTGTGTTATGGCCGCCTCAATGCATTTCCAATGGGAGTCACATGGTTTCATGACACAACCTTGTTGCATGGCTGTCTTCTGCCCTCCCCCCCACGTGTCACGTGGTTTGACCAAACAGTTGTGTGTGATGGGGGGCAAACCATGTTACTTCCATTGGAAAAGCATTGAGGCGGCCATGAAACACAGACAGTAGGCACAGAGCATGTTCGTCTGATATGTGTGTACAGGGCCTCAGAAGGCCTACTTTCCTTAGTGGATGCACTCTGAGCCCCCCACCACACGTATAAAATGCACTTTTTTTTTTCCCACCGGAAAGATAATACTTTTAGTTACTCCACTGCGCCATCTATACCGATATTGCCAAGAGAAGACCTAATAGACAAGATTTTTCCTTTCTGGCCAAAAAGTCAATATACCTGTGGTGGGGGGCTCAGAGTGCGTCCACTAAGGAAAGTAGGCTTTCTAATAAGTCACCTTTGTATTGGTGAGTAGTTAAAACGTTCTTAATATTTTCGCAAACAGAGGAGAGGCTGGTCTGCAGTTCATGCAAGTGATTTTTCCTTTCTGGCCAAAAAGTCAATATACCTGTGGTGGGGGGCTCAGAGTGCGTCCACTAAGGAAAGTAGGCTTTCTAATAAGCCACCTTTGTATTGGTGAGTAGTTAAAACGTTCATAATATTTTCGCAACAGAGGAGAGGCTGGTCTCCAGTTCATGCAAGTGTAGCCCCCAGCCAAGACCCAGCCTGCAACAGCCCTGCCAATCGGGCTCAGCCCTATTGGCACGACAGGTTGCGCGTTGGTCTGGCGAGTGGGAGGCCCGGGTTCAATCCCTGCTTTCCGTGCATTGCTACAATCTGGCGTAGTCGGCAGGACGTGAAGCGTGATATCCTCGCGTGAGGGACATGAGGAACATCGTGTGCGGCGGTGTGAAGTGAGAAGCGTGAGGACGCGCTTCAAAGACTGGGGGGGTGATTGTAGCCCCCAGCCAAGACCCAGCTTGCAACAACAGGTTGCGCGTTGGTCTGGCGAGTGGGAGGCCCGGGTTCAATCCCCGCTTTCCGCGCATTGCTACACAAGGGCAGGAAGACAACAGTTACTAACTAGTAACTAAATGTAACGGCAGCAAAGGGCATTCGGGCTATGGACCAGAGCTACCCTGATACATTTTGGAGACTGACTTATAGAGTCAGACTCAGTGGACAGAAAACAGTATAATTGTTGCAGGTCCCAGATCTTTTATAGATATCCAGGACAAGCATGCAGATGGCTACACCCCTACTGGCCAATCACAGCATGTCACCCTTTGTCAGCCTTCTGATTGGTCCCTGACTGACTAACCGGCAGGCTCTTTCTGCCTTGTTCCGCCCTGTTTATGTTGAATTTGCTAAAAAAAAAAAAGAAAAAGACATGATATACCCAGTCACCATGGTAGTGGATGGAGAGAGGATTTTTGTCCAACCACGAAATGGCAACCAATGGGTGCGAAGAGGGGAACAACCACGGGCGGGACTTGACAAAGGGTGAATTAGGACTGGGCCCTTGTCGGGGACGGGACTGCGACACTCGCTGTCTCGCTCTATTCCATGCTTGCCAGAATGATGGTAATAGCTTCCATGAGGAAGAAAACGCTTCGATACTGACCTCTACTGTTCAAGATACATACTGGTGACCAGATCCCAACTAACCAGATGTGGGACAAAGTGTGTTTGTGTGGGACACATGCGGGGTTGTGTCGTGCGTGTGAATAATGTGTATACGAAAACAAAAATAACAACATTTCTATTCCTCAATTAGACATTTCTATTCTGCCCCTCACATAGCATATCTGTGCTTTGCCATCTGGTTGATTCAGTAGCACATAATAGGACTATGATGATAATAACTATAATAGAACTACTATGCAAATAAAATAAACTTAACAGAAATGCATTTAAATTAAGTATTATTGGACAAACAGGACAATAAACCAACCAACCAACCAATACAACTGGACAATACACCAACAAAACAACTGGACAATACACCAACCAACCAATACAACTGGACAATTCACCAACCAACCAACAAACCAACCAATACAACTGGACCAACCAACCAACCAACCAACCAAGGGGCTTTGATTTGATTGTGAAGGCATGAATTACAACCAATAAAGAACCAATAAATAAATGTTTACTTTATCAAAGTATCCTCCTCCTAATACATATATATACACAG
Organism: Electrona antarctica; assembly: GCF_951216825.1. Taxonomy (NCBI): domain Eukaryota; kingdom Metazoa; phylum Chordata; class Actinopteri; order Myctophiformes; family Myctophidae; genus Electrona; species Electrona antarctica. Next base: position 4,253,428 of record NC_136790.1, on the reverse strand, counting down.
GTACAATAAATAAAAGATAAAATAAATTAAACCAGAAATATAAATCAAAATTGGCCAGTATTGGATGATTGGAGGCAACTCATAATAAATTAAATTGTAAACACACTTCTCCACCATAGCAGCACAGCCAGGATATACACTTTTGTAGGTGTTTTTAGGTGTTTATGTTGTCCATTACAAGTCTGAAAGTCTCTCAGTTGTACTGTGTGGTAAACACTAGTTATTTAAGCTGCTGTTATCTTTTCTTCTTGTTTTGGTTTTAGTACAAACGTGTCCATGCACCGTGAAGCCTCCTTTTGATCAACACGTTGCTTCACGTCGTTATATTCACCTCCTCCGTGTGTCACTGAGAAACGACTCTAATTACAAATGTCACAGAAGACTCTTTCAATATACCTTGCACTGCATGGCTTCTTGGCAGCGGTGGCCGAACGGATAGCGGCGCGGTCTAGATACCGGAAGGTTCCCAGTTCGAATCAGCCGTCCGACACGTTAAAATTACCACCGCTGAAATGCCCTTGAACAAGGCATCAACCACTACGATGAAATGTGTTCTATGAGCAGGGCCTGGCTGGAAACAAGTTCTTGAGCTTAGCCCAGATACCCTGGGTAAATATAGATTTCATTTCATTTCATTTCATTTCATTTCATTTCATTTCATTTCATTTCACCCACGGATAAATAGTTTCCCTGTGCTTGTTGTAACTGCACTTCATTTTCTTCCCCTTTCTCCTCCATGTTTTAGCTAAGACGCTAGGGCCGATTCATACTCCTATTTTACCGCTGTTTCGGCGCTGTAGTGCCGAAATGATTTCGGCTCGTCAGAAATTTTCAGTAGCACCGAAGCGCCGACTTTAGGACGGTACCCGCCCCCCCGAACCTCAAATGACGTCACATTGTAGGCTCTACAGAGCCGAACCGACTTTTATTCGGCTCTAAAATAGGAGTATGAATCGCGCCTTACTCGTTGTACTGTGTTTCGTGCGTTGTTTTGTTTTGGTGGGACGTGTTCACTGAGGCTTCGTACACACCTTTCGGACACACAGATCTGTCCGACCGACCACTGATTACATTTTTATGATTTGATGCCTCCATGTCCCACAATGCTTTGCGCGATTTGGGCGGTGCTACGACACGCGGAAATAGATGCACATATGTTCAGTGTAGTTTTCTTGACTGCAGCAGCAGCTAGCGATAGTTTGTCGAGGCCGTTTTTCACACTCAAAGTTCACTAAAGGTCCGGATCAAGGACCAAGGACCACATATTTGCATTTTGATTTTGGTCCGTTTGGTGTTCACACTGGACTGTAAAGCGTACCAAATATGTAAACAAATGACACGTGGACACGTTAAGCGAACCAAATAGTGAAAAAAAGAAAAGAGGTCATTTTACGAGGGAAAAATAACATGAGGGGGTGCGGGAAATCACTGTCTACAATTTTTGGGCGCAACCTTCAGTCACACAGAGAGAAGAGAACAGCAACATGAATCATGATTGCAGCAACAACTTGAAATTGCATTAATTCTTAATAATTTTATTAGCCAAATAAGACAACAAATGAACAGAGGAGCAGGTGTTTGAACAATAATGTGCTTGCTGCTGGTGCATACAATTCACCGGAGACGTATAGCCTACAACAAAGTATCCCCGAATCCCGATAAAAAGGACTTTTCTTCCACCTGTGTAGCTTATTTAACATTTGCTCCATTGGCTCTTTATGCGTGCGGCCGTGCGCTAGAGCGAGACAGGATGATTTTAAATATTTCTCTGTCTGCGTCTCTCCCATAGAGCTATAAAATATATCGGGTCTCTCCCCCCACATGTGCGCGCGTCATAACTTTTCGTGGTGGCGGCGGCGCATGCTTAAAATAAACAGATCTACAAGCTTACATCGTGTACCATACCGTAAGTACCATTCGTGTCGATAACTTGTACATCTGTTATATTTGCGCATGTGAACCTCGTACGCTGCCATTACATTTCTACTCTAGGCTACTCATAGACATATATGCGTCTAGGCCTACTATTAAAATCAATAGTGATCCCCGTAAAAAATACATGCTTTTAGAACTAATTATTAATGCAGCCTCACAACTGCCGAGGCCCGACGGCTATTTTGGCTATCGTCCTGTATTTCTGGACTCACTCACTGGAGACAGCCGTGCGCAACTTGGACTCTCCAAGTTACGCACGGCCGTAGCCAAAAGAAGACATACAAACAAGCGATATAATAGTCTGTGTCACGTAACTCAGAAGACTACAGCCTAAACCCCACCCAGTGCTGTCAAGAACGGAAGTTCTCTCCTATTAGTTGGCGGTTAAAAACCACCCTTCTGTCCGATCTGAAGTCCCACCCTGTTCGTTGGCTGTTTTGACTACAAGGTGTCCGATGTGTTTGTTGTGCCCTCCGCCCCCACATCGGACAGGTTTGTCCGATCAAACGACGTGACTCCCATTGAAAATGAATTGGAGCAGCAATCAAATAGCAATCAGGCATCGCACACGGACCAAACATTTGTTCTTTAGGTGTGTACGCAGCCTAAACTATCCGCACCGCATTGATTTGATTTCCCCCTCTCTGCCCGGCTGTTTGATTGACAGCCAATCCTACCTACCTACACACACACACACACACACACACACACACACACACACACACACACACACACACACACACACACACACAGTCACGGCCCGGGCCCGCCCCCTGGCCCTGTCATGACAGCCTCTGCAGCTCTGCTGGCAGCGGTGGCCGAACGGATTGCGGAGCGGTCTTGATACCGGAAGATCGCCAGTTCGAATCAGCGGTCCGACACGTTAAAATTACCACCGCTGAAGTGCCCTTGAACAAGGCATTGAACCACTACGATGAAATGTTCTATGAGCAGGGCCTGGCTGGAAACAAGTTCTTGAGCTTAGCCCAGATACCCTGGGTAAATATAGTAATCATTTAATTTCATTTCCACAGAGCCACAGATAAAGCGCACGTTTGAAAACTGGAGCCTGTCTATCATAATGCGGGACAACGTCTCAATAAAATAAATAAACCAATACAAAAATGTGACTACATTCTAGGTGAGTCACATAATCTTTGTTCAAGGTCCACTTTTCCGTATAGACCCAGCTGAGATTAAAGTTCTCCTTAAAAGAAACAAATGGTAAACATATTCTGCTTACAGCATAGGCCTATTTGCATTTCTATAACAAGCTGAACGTTATTATATTCTTATTATTAAAAGAAACATGTAATTTAGTTACACTGTGTAATGTTATGATATTGCCACAAGGGGGTGCAAATGCATCACCATTTCAGGGGGCAAGTTGGGAAGTGGTACTATGGTTGACTGCTCTGCTGTAGTAAATGGTTTCTAAGATTTAATTGAGATGGTTTTGAGGACTTCTCTGTAAACAAATCTTTGCTCATACTGAGAAAAAAACATCCACTGATTTGCATAACACTTATTTCGTAAAAGACGGAAGGGGAGATTTATACAAATCACCCTTCTGTCCAGACCCTCTCACTTTTAGTGAGTGGAAAAAAAGGCAAAATGCTGCCAACAAATTAGTCTCCCTTGTTAAAATTCCTTACCACAGCATTTAATGGAAATCCAATTTTCAGGGAGAGAGGGTGGGCATTTTAATACCCATAAATCCATCCAGAGTCCTCACTGGTATCATAAATGGCAGAAGACTACTGAGGATATTGAGTGTTATGGACTTTATTATGCAAAATTCATTCGGAAAAGCTGCCCAGTGCCATGTCTGTCTCTGAGCCTTTATACTACGGCTGCCTTGAGCTGGGTCTCTGCCAGCTCATCCATCCAGCTCACAGACTCTTGGACTAGTGTGGTAAAAATATGCTACTTTTGAATTTATTTGCATTCTGTAAAAATGTAGTCGACTTAATTATCCGCAATGCATTGTGAGCTTCAATCAGTAGATCAGTTGTGTTTGGCGTGCCACATCATTTTACAACCAAGTATAAGTCAGGCTTTATGTAAGACACATGTCTGAACTGGTATATGGAATAGGAATGTAGATACTGAAAAGGGCCTCATTCACCTGTTGATGGTACACTGACATCTGCCAGTAGCTGTTAATGGGCAGTGGCACCGCACCTATTAGGAGATGATATGGCATGTTCTCGTGTGTGTGTGTGTGTGTGTGTGTGTGTGTGTGTGTGTGTGTGTGTGTGTGTGTGTGTGTGTGTGTGTGTGTGTGTGTGTGTGTGTGTGTACGTACGCTAAACCTACTAAGCTACACTATGGGAAGCCGTTTACGTTTAGGCCTTAACTGAATAGTCAACTTGCACATGCGTATACTTCACTTGCACATATATAAATACATAATTTACGCATATATAAATACTTAATTCGCACATATATAATTACTTCATTCGCACATATACAAATACTTCCCTTGTACATAGTACATACACTTCATGTATGTAAAAAACAACTGAATGGGCTGCTAAGTATCGGAAATTACCTATGGTGCTGACTATGGTTTGACTATGGTGCTGACTCTATGGTAATGAAATTGGTTTTAAGCAGAACTGAGCTGTTCGTGTGCAGACAAAATGCTATATAGTCTGTCAGTAGTACTGACTCAGGGCTGCAGCTTGAAACCCCTCCACCTTCTGAATGATTTTTATTTTCTGCTTCTGTGACTGTGATTCTCTGGGGTCTAGTAAATTAAACTACACGCCCAGATTGAAAAGTGAAGTCCCTCGGTGCAAAGGGAGAGGAAATTGCTGAAATCCCTACATGCAGTAGAAACTTAAAGATGGTGTCGGGGTACATTGGATATGGCTAAAAGCCTCTTCTAGTAGTGCAGATGAAACTTAAAGATGGTGTCGGGGTACATTCGATATGGCTAAAAGCCTCTTCTAGTAGAAACTTAAAGATGGTGTCGGGGTACATTGGATATGGCTAAAAGCCTCTTCTAGTAGTGCAGATGAATTGATAGCTGGTGTTATCCACATGTGTTAATCATTAACAGTGCTCATTGTCCTCACCTCTATTACACAAGTCTGTTTGGATGACACATGCACATATGCACGCATGCATATTATGTACCTGCATGTGTGCGCACTGCGTACACATGCATGCGCACGTGACGCAAGCACACAGACAGATGCGCACACACGCACGCACGCACACACACACACACACACACACACACACACACACACACACACACACACACACACAGTGACACACTCACACTTACAGACAGACTCAAACAAATACTGGCACGCATTGTATGACACACACAACTACACAACAGCACTCACACTTTTAGTGCACATGCATACAATATACTAGCATACCATTCCACCGGTTCTCAATGTAAGGCTGGGGACCCACAAGGGTCAGGGATTGATAGTTCGGAAACGAGTGGACCCGCGTGGATCAGGAACAGAGTCAAATGAACACTCCCATGCCATATCAAACGGGGGGCCGGTGGCCTGCATAGCAAACGTTGGGTCCTTGAAATTCTAAGTGTTGAGAGAATACAAGCATCCAGTATATACAAGCATCCATACAGCATACAGTTTGACAATTTTGTGTTTTTTTCTACTACCAAATTGGTTTTTAAATGTTTACATGGTCATGTTTCACCTCTGTTCTCTGGACTGGTCGATAGACTTCCGAGCTCTGGTAGAGCAACCACACGAGCCTCAACAAGTGGTAACTGTATTGTTCCCAGGTGTAACACCTCATTCGGACAGTCCGCCTTCTCAGTAAAGGGAGCAAACTTATGGAACTCTTTGCCTACGGCTCTAAAACTAGAGTCTGATGGTAACGTGTTCTACAGAGGACTCAAACTAGGGTTGAAATCAAATCAACTGTGTTCACATGTATAGCTTCTGACTGGTTATTAGAGTGAGTATGTTTACTTTTGTATTAGAGATTATGTAATGGATATTGTAATTGTGCTGTAAATATTATTAGAATGTATAATGTTTTGTATTTGATTGGGTGTTTTTTTAAACTATAGTGTCCCTGTATTTTTTAGAAAAGTCTCCTGTGGACAAGTGGTGACACACTGTAAATGACGCATCTACTATTTGTACAACTGTGCAATGAGCAAAATGTGATTGTTATGTCCATATCAAATAAATAAACATAAACATAAACACATATTGGTACAGATACTCGCCACTCCCAAAACACATCACAACGGGGGAATGTACAGGAGGAGGAGGGAGCATGGTGGTGTAGACCGACCGGGCTATAAACTTGAAAGAGCTCTCTTCTCTTTCTTAGAAGCAGGGAGCAGGGGGAAGTATAACCACTTGAACCCTATATACCGTCCCCATTCTGGGGGGAACGTTTGCTGAAAATAGCCGATCTAAAGGCTGTGAGCTTGTCACGGGTAAAGAGCGGACCAAGTACAGTCGGCTAAGTAATAGTTTACTATAGTAAGTATAGAGGATATACGGTATGCAGTTAACTAGATGACTCTGTGTGGGGGCAGGAGGTGATAGTGGCAATGGGGGGGGGGGGGGTTGGGGGGTTCTGCTCTGGAAAATGTATTGGCCTAGTTGGAAAAACAGGTCCAAAAAGGAGGAAAAAATGTGGTGTGTGTGTGCGTGTGCGTGTGCGCGCGCGCGTGCGTGCGTGCGTGCGTGCTTGCGTGCGTGTGTGTGGTGGGGGGGGGGGGGGGGGGGTGTAGGGGAGTGGACAGCATGCAGGAAAATTTAAGGGGTGAGGGGAACCGGAGCTTGTGTCCTGCGGATGAACCCAATGGGGACTCTGCTTTGGTGGGGTCATCCCAAGTTCAGGTCTTTCCCTCGCTGACTCTGCGAGAGTGGAGGAGGGCTGTCCGTGGCTGAGGGGGTTACTGCTCTTGACGGCCTCCAGCTCCCCTGCTGGGAGCCCCTCCCAGGGGCCCTGTAACACAAACCCGGTTTCCAGCAGGAGTTCTCTTGGGGGTGGGGGCTGGTGCGCCATGGGCTGAGGGGGCTCTCGTCCTGGGTAAACTTAGGTCATTCTTGTGTGGGGGTGGAGGAGTGGAGTTGTGGGCTCGCTCCAGCCAATAAATATTTGCCCTGACTGACCGTTGAGGATTTGTTTTTACAGCTCTCAGATCCCTCTGTGTGTGTCTTCGTAAAGTCTCCTCGTGTTACATACTCTGTAAATCCCACAGTGTTCATTTAACTCTAAAAGTGGATTTTTTTTACCCTACCAGGCCCATCTTTAGGGGTTCATGCTCTCAGTTGGATGAAAGACCAGAAACGTATTCTCCCAGTTATAAGTCAGAATCAGACTTTGAAAGCAAAGTGAACGATAACAAAAACTTAATTTTTTTCATCACTGCAGTCAAAAAAGCAAAAGGCAAAAAGCTTTTTGTTCTTTTGCGTATGTTATATAAGCAAGCTACAGCTTCTGTTAACAGGTATAATGATGTACGGTATAATATCAAGGGAACAGAATGATTGAAGTCCTCACATTCGCAAAATGTCAAACGAGATTCAAAATGACACACTCCAGTTGGATATGCTAACCATGCAGATGGAGACCATGGAGGTCTTTGAAAGAGACAAATGAGGGACAATCTATCATTCCACAGTCACAGAACCAACAGCAAGTCAGGGGTGGCCAACTAATCAGGCAGTTTGCACAGAAAGCACAGCATGGGTCCTTTGAGTGGATAAGTGGTCCCTCCCATAATGTCAAGAGTAAAGGCTGTACCACGGGTTAGGGAGAGGTTGGCAGGGAGTTAATGGGATGACTGGTGGGGTGATCAGTATTCAGAGGTTTGAAGGCCCTGCAGACGACGGCGCACAAGGCACACATTGATAGAGATTGAAGACTTTCAAGATTTATGAAGTGTTTGTTTATCCCCAGTCACCTCAGTGGGACACACAAGACGTACTGCCAAGACTGACAGAGATAGGTTGTCCCTTTTTCTTTTTTTTTTATCTTAAAAAGTCAGTTAAATAAACTTTTCCCCCCCCCCAATTAGATTTTTTTTTCTACATTAACTAGGCCTACATGAACCCTTGCATACACGTTTTGGCCAAAAAAAATCTAAATGAAAATGTGTCAAAATGTGTCGATAAAAAAAAGGCATTTTTGCTATTCGTCATATAACGAAGTATAAAGGGCTTAATGATTGGTTGCATTTAATTCTTCCCACTAACACTAACTTTTCATTTTAAATATACTTTTTTAACTTTTTTTAATTTTCACTCTTCAAACTAATATGACAGCGGAGCGTTGGCACAGTGACAGCTCAGAGAGCCATCGGTCTCTATGAGCACAATAGTGAAACAAATACTGAATCATCACATTTCCCAAAGCAATGTGACCAAAACCACTTAGGGTTAGGTTGAAAATGTCTATGACTCATTAACGGAGGGAAAAACACTGTAATCTTATCCAGAGCGCTCAGCATCAGGACTCTGTCCTTTGCTTTGAGGCCTGAGGAACAACCCATTCTTATATTCACAATAATCATAGCTCACACTTTAACCAGTGTGCCTGCTAGATCGGCCTTGAGAAATAATGATACCTTGCTTGCAGCCAGCCTTTGAAAATAACTCACCTTGCAAATAGCATTGCAATCAGACTTTTAATCATATTCCGATTACATTTTGTGAATCTGCTTCATGAAATATATAGAAGAGAATGTAAATCCTCCACACACACACACACACACACACACACACACACACACACACACACACACACACACACACACACACACACACACACACACACACACACACACACACACACACACACACACACTATGAGCAAATCCTCATCACAGGCAACACTGACAGTGAAATGCTGGTACCATGTAGAAAGAAATACCATGAACTTTGTCATTTTATCTGCGCCATCTACCCCACTTCACTGTGGAAAATGACTGGTTGCAGCTGTGGCACCAGAGATTGCGCTGTGTCTATCTTATCTATATTGCCAGTTGCGGGTCTGGAATGAATTCCCAAGAATATAGCGGAGCCTATAGGAAAGGCCATTCTCAAAACAAGCATAACAATGACACCCGTGTGAAGTCAGTGGTGCACCTCCGTGTGGGGGTCCCCGGGGGGTCCCCGTGGGGTCCCCGGAAGTTCCAGACCCACAGGAACACGCCCAGGGGGGCGGCCCGGTTCTGGCGAGCCGCCCCGCTTCCGAAATGGTTGAGAAATGACACAGTTACCGTGTGGGGGTCCCCAGGGGGTCCCTCTACTGTACTGTACTGTCACTGTACTGTATTATCACACCCGGAATCATCATATATACATATATAGTGTGTGTGTGTGTGTGTGTGTGTGTGTGTGTGTGTGTGTGTGTGTGTGTGTGTGTGTGTGTGTGTGTGTGTGTGTGTGTGTGTGTGTGTGTGTGTTAGCTGGCTGCACAACAGTGACACTTGGTGGTGAAAACCAACCAAACGCTATTTTCGTGCTCGGACACAGCCAGCCAGCCAGCCAGCCAGGGACCCAGGGACACACATAGCTGTCTATAGGAGTGGTTGCACCACTCAATAACATATTTTCAAGGGTGATTAGTTCAAAAGTTTTCAAAGTGTGGTCTAAAGTCTCCCAGGGGCCTTTTTAATAGTGCAAGGAAGTTGATTTCAAAACACAACCGCTCGCTCAAAACAAAAACATCATTAGTTTCACTATTACATGGTTTACTAGAGGTTAGGAAAGTGGGAGAAGAACTGAATAATAATAGAGGGTATGCGTGTGGCATCGTCATCATACACGGAAGTTATGCAAAAGAAACCTACTTTCTGGCCTTGACAGCCCAGACATCCAAACAGAAAAGTCCCATCTGATTGCATTAAACCACTTTAAACAACGTTATACTCACTTTGCCACTTGATTTATGCATGTGCATACCCTCTATGCTGCATGTTTCCCTCTCCCAAGCCTTTTATTAGTTAAGTAGGCATAACTTCTGCAAAGGGTCCTCACTATAACCTTTGTAAAGAACACATAAACAGTTGTGTAATTCTTGATGCTAAGATTAAAAGGCCACTGATTGTTCCTGACTAATAGGCCTTGTTTGCAAGGCAGAAGGTATTGAGTGTTATAGACGTCACATAAATAACATTTCCCCCAAAAGAGACTTTATATCCATATATTTTCCATCCTGAAAAGTGTCTGGTATGGTACTGTATGTAGAGGCTTTGTAAATACAGAAATGAAAAAGTATGCAAAAGTATACCCACAACATGAACTTGTGAACCTGGGGGGAAAGTTATGAAATGAGTGTGATGTGGGAGCCTGATGGCGTCTTCTCCTAGGCCGTCATGTCTAGGAGAGCCGTCTCCGAGATGCCAGTCGACAGATAGTTGTTGACAACGGCCTGGTACAAATAGAGAGAAGGAAAACCAGGAGGGGTTGAGTAGGAAAAAAGAAAACACAGCATGAAGACAGAGAGGAGACACTGAAAGGAGTTGAGAGGAGAAGGGCGGGCTGGGGAGGTGAAGGAGGGAGCTGGGGGGATGCAGAGGGGAGAAGGGGAGGGAGAGAAAGGGGTGGGGAGGAGAGGAGGTGGGCTGTGCGTGAGTAGAGGACCTCCCCGTGAACTGTGCAGTCGCGAGCCGGGTCATTGGGGCGAGGTTGTCAGAGCGTGCCTGAAACAGTACACCCAGGGGTTCAGCCAGAGTTCATACACTCAATGTGCAAGATCCATGTCCCTCAGTCAGCGCTCGCCAGCCGTACACCAGCACATACACACACAGCTCCACACGTGTAGCGTTACCCAGATACATACAGAGGCGAATAGGAGCTCTGCAAACATACATCCACTCCAGAAATGTACAGGATGTTTAGTATAACTTCCATCTCGTTTGACTGCGTATAGGGCAGGAATCCATACCATACCGTACACACACAGGAGAAAAACATGTTGTTTTCATATCGCCACATGACAGTTTATGTAGGAGAGACAGATATAAAATAAATACATAAGCAGAAAGCAGAAAGGCTTCCCTCTCTGCGTAAACAGATCCAGTGAACCGCTGAGACTGTAACTGATAGTGTCCATAGCCAGCAAAAACACCAGAAAGCTTTTTTTTTTTACACTGTGAGAAAGCTTTTCTCTAATTCCAGTCAGTATGGTTTAAATAGGAGAGGCCACTAAGCCAGAATCCCCTCTGTGTGAGCGAGCTCTTTGTGGAAAAGCTGTCTGCTTTACTCCCATTGAAGACTGGTTGGCCCATTGTCAAACCCAGAGCTTGACCTGGTGTTGAACCCAATTGTCAAACTTGCAGTGTAGTGTGGGACCTTGGTGGGGGAGGAGAGGCTTCAGTGTGGTTTAGCTGACTTAGGCAAGTGTTTGCCATTTCAGGTCCCTAGCTGGCTCAAACAGTTGTGCAGAGGGACTCAGTTGAGCCTAATAACTTCCAACCTGCTGTACCTATTTTGGGCAAGTCGTTATATTAAAAAAAACACTATAAACACTATACTGTTGTTATACAACAAAGTATAAAAGGCTTACAGTAAGTGGTTAAGCAAGAAGAAAAAAAGGTCTGTGAATCGTGCAATTCTCTGTCAATCCCTCTTTTACATAATTACTGTTGCGATTAGGTTAATGTGCTCCCACCTCTCAGACGAAATCCTTCTAGTCACATGACTGTGACCAGCCCCATCGCATCTCTGTGTGTGACTGTGAGTGTGTGCGTGTGTGCGTGCGTGCGTGCGTGCGTGTGTGTGTGTGTCACATGAGAGCTTTGACAGACAGGCCCAGCTGTGGTAGTCAGGCGCCAGAGCACCGCGCCCTCAGAGTCCAAGGCAGACAAGGCCCAAAACGCAGAACAATTCTGTCTTTGTGGATCTACTGGAAACCATCAACTGCATCCAAATGACCGTAAGCTGCAGATACAAGCCAGATGTTGGAATTCCTCGGCTCAGTTCAATCTCAGTCCAGTCTGGCTCATCGAAAGCCCAAGCAGCAGCAGCGGCAGTGGAGCTGTGGTTAGTTGCACATTATGAGACCCAATCTAAACGCGGCTAGAGTTTAGATTTCATACACTGCGTTTTGCCATTCGGTAGAACCAGCCTAATCTGGAAATCGTGCAAAAATTGCCGCTCTCTGACTCTGATCTGAATGGAAATTGAAACCAGGTCAGTGGATTGCTGTCGTCATTTTTGATTAAATCCTTTTCATGAAGCAAAAAAAAATAAAATGAAATCCCAACCACTGGTGAAGGCAGATGTATTGCTGACTCTGCTGTGTTCAGTACAATCTTGGACGGTTCATTTCGGTCCGTTTTACATGCAGATTTAAGTTGTATCAATACAATACGTACAAGGCACACAATAACCTGCTCCCGAGCTGTATCCAAGAGCTGTTCTGGCCTAGAGAGAGCCGCTACAACCTAAGGGGCACTGCCATATTCAAACAAACAAATGCTAGAATAAACACCAAAGAGAGGTGCATATCGGGCAGAGGGGTCAAGCTGTGGAATGGACAGGATGACGAACTAAACAATTGTAGTACAATAAATACATTTAAAAAATTGTATAGATCAAAAACAGTAGATACATATAGAACATTGATATGTTTTGTTTTGTTTTGTTGTTTTGTTTTTGTTCTTTGTTGTCTTGTTCCTGTTAACTGTTTTTTCCTGTCAGTCTTTGTTCTTGTTTTTGCTTTGTTCTTTTGTTTTATGTTGTGTTTGTTTGTTTTTGTTTTGTTTTCTTGTTTTTTTCCTTCTGTTGTTTACTTTGTTGTATTATTTTACCTCTGAAAGCCATTTATTTGTTAGAAGGGTATAGGCTAGGCTTCAGCCTACACCTTTTTGGTCAATGTTTCTTTTTGCAAAAAAAACACAAAGCAGGCACTGTATTAATCTGTTTTTAATGACCAAAATAAATAAACTCTGCTCTACACTCTCGCTCTTAATTAACATTGAGTATTTTATTGTGTAGTTACAGTACACGCAACTGAAATACCCAGAGATGTACAAAGTGTAGTATCGGTATAATATGCAGCTACAATATTATACACTACATCTCTGGGTATTTACAGTTTAAGCTATCTTATACTTTGAACTGGCATACATGTACACCATTAGAGCTATTTTGCCAGCTGCCTGAGCTAAATAGTTCCACCTGTTGCATCTACAGTAGATAATGTCTCATTCAAAACAAGTCCTCTGAAATGGCAGACACAATGAACCAAGTCGTGGGCAGATATTCTAAGCCCATAAAATTCCTCATTAGATAAGGGACCTGTCGTATAATCAGGTGTCTCAGGGGGACGTGATAATCTTGTAAGGTTCTTCCAGGGCCCAGGTTTGACATACTCGTATAGCTATCTGGTGGGAGACTCATTTGTCCTTTTGCAAGCTAATTACTCCAGATCGTATGACCCCCTCCTGCCATTGCAGCACAACCTTTCACCTCAGAGGTGTTGAGCAGCAATTACTCTTCTTGGCTTCTGCACGAAGGGTGCAAACCAAACACAAACTATTAGGCTTGCTCTCTGCCTCTGAAGTACAGACACACACACACACACACACACACACACACACACACACACACACACACACACACACACACACACACACACACACACACACACACACACACACACACACACACACACACACACACACACACACACACACACACACACACACATGCATACACGATTACACGTGCACAGCCGTACACATGATTGGCTCCTGGGTGCCTGGGTGCGTCTGAGCACGAAAATAGCATGGTTGTTTTTCACCACCTGTGCGCAACCTAACACACACACAAACACACACGCACATATTAACTGTATATATGATGATTTCGGGTGTGCCAGTACAGTACAGTACAGTACAGTACAGTACAGTACAGTACAGGGTACAGTAGAGGGACCCCCACACGGTAACTCTGTCATTTCTCAACCGTTTCGGACGTGGGGCGGCTCGCCAGAATCGGCCTGGCCCCCTGGCCGCGTTCCTGGGGGTCTGGATATTCCGGGGACCCCCCCATGGACTCCTCGGGGACCCCCCCAGACCCCCACATAGTAACTCTCTCATTTCTCGACCAATTCGGACGTTGGACGGCTCTCTGGAACCGGGCCGGCACCCTGGCTCTGGTCCTGTGGGTCTGGAACTTCCGGAGACCCCATGGGGACCCCCACACGGAGTTGCACCACTCACTTCTCATGGGTGTGATTTTTTCTTCTTCTCTAAATTGCAGTGGGCGACCAAACTTCCCCCCCACAGGATAATAAAGGTATATCTGTCTAGTTCCTTGTTCACCAATATCACAATCGGACAATGTATTCAGGGTGGAGATGTGATGACCTGATAATATTCCCATGGTCTTAGAATCATAGACGATGATGATGAGGACAAGACACAGGAGAGTTGAAATCATTCCAGTGTTATGAATAAATATCAGAATGCTTGCCTGAAAACACAGTCGCCTCGGGCATATATCCGGCAGAACTGCTCAGCCTGGAATTCCTAAATTTAACCTTAAACAATCAGAAACATACAATTGTATGTGTTGAGTTCTAATAAAAAACAAAGAAATAAAGGTCCTGTACCCGCGTCAGTAATTTGGTCTCAAACCAAACAGTTTGGCAGACAAACGAAAAACACAAAACTGTTGCTTTTGAAGTCAAATTGCAATATTTTTTATCACCCAACCTTCAAGTCAGGAGGCCACAGCAGGTTCCACCTTTGTCCAAAAGCTCTGTAGTGATGCAGAGGTATAAACCCTCAGAAAAGGTTTCTGTGGTTTATCAATACATTTCTGACTATGGTTTAGTATTGGCCTTAAAAGAGTTTATTTGACACACCACCACCAATCATTCTTTTCGATGCCTAAAATGGAATCCCTGGCCGCCTCACTTCCTGTACTTTTATAGATGTTCCTGCTATAGAGCGTCGCAGTCCCGCCCCCTACCATGGACCAGGAAATGATTCTCCGTTCATTTTCCTCATAGACATTTCAGAAAGTATTTATTTAAAGACGTTTACGCTGCGGACAAAGCCAAATCGAGTCGTGACAAATCATGACAACAAACACAATCTTTGGGGCCGAAAAAATAAATCAGAAAGAAGAAAAAAACGGCAGGTTACAACACTTTTTTTGTTGTTTTTCTTCTTTGTAATTATTTGTTTGGTCCAAAATATTGTTTGTGTTGTCATGAGTTGTCACGACTCGAGTTGGCTTTGTCCGCGGCGTAACCGTCTTTAAATAAATACTTTATGAAATGTCTATGGGAAAAATGCATTGGGATTAATTTCCTGGTCCATGGTAGGGGGAGGGAGCGTCGCAGTTACGCCCCCTCGAGGGACCCGGAAAAGAAATCCCTGTTCAAATTAACAAAACAAAACATATTTTCCATACACTACATTTCGAGGGGGGGGGGGGGGGGGGGGTCGACGGACGGACGGACGGACGGACGGACGGACGGACGGACGGGTCTCTACACTGCCACAATGTTATGCTGCCCACACAGCCAGATGCAAGAGATACAAAGATGCTAAACTACAGTCACAAACAGTGTGGTCGTTAAGCAGCAGGAGGTTTGTTAGCAGCACTGAAACATATACACAGATAAAATTAATTACTCACCTACTGCTGCAGGTTCCATGTTTAAATAAAGTAATTCCAGTGTTGTTCAAGTGACAGATGCATGGTTTTCACATTGTAAATATGGTCGCGTGGTTTAGCGACTAGCACTATGACAGGAGCACCGTAAACTTTGGGAAAGTGTCATAGTAGCTTGTTTACAACTGAAACAGACTTCCTGTGCTCTGACTTCCTCTTCAAAATAAGAGTCACGTGTAAAGATTAGTCAACACTAGTTTTATTTCTAAGTCTACTTACAGGACATAACATCATATTTGAGTTCCTTTTGAATACCTGTCAGATTCTCTACATATAACTAAATGGGCCTTGCATCCTTTGATCTACCGCCAGAAAACATTTTGACGACGCATGCGCACTGGCGCACCAGTTGTGTGCAGGCCTGAATATAACCAATATATAACCAATATATCCACCCGGTATGTTGTTTCATTTACTTCCAATATTCATACCAGGACAGGAAATACATTTCTTCACACATTTATAGCAGTGTCACAACCTCAGTAAACTATGCCTAAACGGTTAAACCTAACATATAACCTTAACCTCAGTAAAATGGTGCCAAAGTCTAACCCTATTCCTAAACTTAACCCCCGTAAAACTATGCCTAACCCTAAACTTATTTCTAATCTTATTCTCAGTAAAACAAATAGAAAAACACAATAACCGCCCCGCCGAATGGTAGGCGTGAGGTCGGTGCAAAGAAAATAGGGCGACCATGTTTTATTAAAAATGTCTTCTACATCCTGACAGTTTTCTGAAAAAGCTGTTTCTATGTCAGTGGTTCTTCGATTTTTCAAAAATACAAGCTCGAGTGGCACGCTATGAGCAATTGTAGATCTGCTATTTTTCAATAGCTAAAGCATAGCATAATGCTAACACCAAAAGGGGTTCCCGTTAAGGCGAGCATTCCGGTTACCTTATGAATTGGTTTTATAAGGTTCGGCTCATTAACTACATGAAACCTAGCATCCCTATTCTAGGATTCATTAGGCAAAAATAACAGATCTACAAGAACCTAATGCACTGTGTTGTGTTGTGTTGTGTTGTGTTGTGTTGTGAGCTTGTAGATACGTTTTGTTTTTCAAAGATATATTTAGTGTTGAGCTAAAACAGGAGGGGGCCTAGTATAGAGCTCTGGAGGACTCCGCCAACTATAAGGGTTTAAGTGGTTACTTTGCATTCATAAAGGAGATTTTTTGATTTTTGATTTTTATTTGGATCTCTTTTAGCCTTTCGGCTAATCTTCCAAGAGTCCAGAAATAAATAAAACATTACAGAATACATTATATTACATTACAAAACAGTACATTGCATTTCAAAAATACATTTCAGATACCTAATCCTCAACTCATACAACCGCACACACTCACGCACACACAGGCACAGAATATGCCTGCCTGCCCACAGACAGATACAGTACATTCACCTATCTATAGTGGACTATGCATGGCAGGGTCGTCCTCTTCCCTGAGCCAGCTGAAAACCTGACCGCATACCAACACAGAAACTAGAACTAAAAACAAAAATACTGATTAAGAAGTGAAAACCAACCTTCTGGGGAGGAGAAATTATAAAAGACAAACATAAATGGACACTGTGCTGCTGACATGAAGAAGAATTATACATGTATCTCTGAGAGAAACAACTAAAGAGAATTTAAAGGTGTCAGCCCCATCACAAACTACTGTGCACTTCAGTGACGGGTAAAGGCTAGGTTTTTAAGTGTGATTTTAGCTCAGATGTCTAACTAAGCCACATGCTGACTCAATCTTTTAAAAGGAGAGCACACTATTCAGCTCTCTCTCCTGCTCAGCTTGATAACCCACATCCTCGACTCCAAACGCTGCAGTAACGGCACTCTGGAGGGATGCTTTCATCCTGACGCACACTGTGTGTGTTTGGTCTGTTTCCATTTAGCTAGGTTCAGGTGTAGTTCACAGAGGCCGCCAACACTGGTCACATGATCACTTGCATGCAGGCTCTGGGCTTGTGGGGAGGCCTTTGTTTATGTAATATTGCCTTGTGATAGATCGTGGGCTTCTCCATGCCAAGAGAGCTGTAAAAAGAGCTGTCTCAAATATCGGCCTGCCTTTTTACATAAGCCAAGAAAATATGACATTGATATTTCAACTATTTTTATTTGATTTAGTCTTGTCAGGCCGTGGTTTAGTGGTACCCAAAAAAAGGAGTCTGCGACCCTGTACATCATGTCTCGCTCAAGTCACAGCGAGCACACAACCGTGTTTAGGAGGATATATATATATATTTAAAATACTGCCCTCCCCCCCTTTCAGCCGAGAGATAATAGTGCCCTCCCTCTGACCCACATCTGATTCACCTTGATCAAGGCAAGGCCCGCTGGCAACAGACACCGTGCTGCAGAGTTCACTCGTGCTACGACACCGTTGCGTAACCCTATGAGGAAGCAGCCTGGTCATAAATAAATCCTGCCTGAGACAGTCCATCTGGGAACAACATTTTTTCCAGCAGAGCCTCCTGACGTGATGCCTGGTGGGCTTTATAAATACCCTGAGCCCATCAGCGCCATGTGAACTGTGTTTCACCCTCAAACACACCCTTCCCCTTTTGACTGTTTGCCTTTTCCTTGCTGCTGAAAAGCAGGCTTCACTTTGCTTTGTTTGTCCCTGAGCGCTTACCTCCCACTTAACTGTCAAGGGTTCAAGAGCAGGACGCTGTTAAACCACATGCACAACAGAACCCGGTTGTGTAGGAGGCCCCAGCAGGAATTATTTTATATCATGCTGGACGTGTGGAAGATCTTAAATGTCTGTTTCATCTAAGGAAGAAAAGTGCAACAAGTGAATATACTGTATAGACAAACTCTGTATAGGTTTAAACAAGGGAGCTGAATCACAGCAACCGTGAAGAGGATTTCACTTCAAAACACACAAAAAAGGCTTGCATTTGTATATTATATATTTCCTTAACACAGGACACTATATGAACATGATTTCATGAGTTTAATTCAAATGTTTGACTGTCTCTTGTCAGCGTGTCCTGATCCCTCTGATCTACTGTTGTTCCTGATCAGATGTGTCGCCGTGATACGGCGCTCCAGAAATGAACCTTAATGAAAAACAGGAGACCGGCGAACAGAGGAAGTTTTCTGCAGAGCACCGAAACACCTTTTCCTTTTAGGAGATCACTGTAGATAGACCGGGAACAGAGGAAGTTTTCTGCATAGCACTGAAACACCTTTACAGGAGACCAGGGAACAGGAGACCAGGGAACAGAGGATGTTTTCTGCAGAGCACTGAAACACCTTTTCCTTTTAGGAGATCACTGTAGATAGCGTGTGCTGCCCTGCACAGTGTGAAACAGGGGCTAGGAAGATATGGCTGGCCGGCAGCCAATATAGGATTTATGGAGAGTTATGCTCTGGCTCAAAAGTGTCTGACCTTGTGTTGTAGAACCACGTTTTCCAGCCAATTTAATATATGTATGCAGCATTCATCGTCGAAACTGACTTCTATGCCTGGCCAATAGATGAAGAGAGCAGCTAAAGTGATTCAATTTGTAATTGTTTGTGAATTAAAAGTCCATTAAACTATTCTAATAGGCTATTTCTCCACTCTGCCATGCTGCTACGGTAATGTGTATTGTGTAGGTTTGCTCTGTCTTGTTTGATGCTCACAAATACCCACATGAAAGAGACAACTGAGTCAAATAGACACCACAGAAAGAAGCAGCCATGCATCATCCAGTTGAAAGTTAGCAAGTCCTTGTGAGTCTCATGTGATGGAAATCTTCTAGCCTAACCTGTCAAGCCCTGAGCAGAAGAGCAAACAGCTCAGTGTGGACGGACGCAGTAAACTTTTTTTTTTTTTTAAATAGGGTGTGAGTGCAAAACATTCAACAAGTCCTGTTACGAGCGCTAAGCCTTGCCGCTACGTAGCATAGCCTTTAATTTGACCTGAGATCAGATTCTAAGCCTTGCCGCTACGTAGCATAGCCTTTAATTTGACCTGAGATCAGATTCTAAAAATGTCTTCTACGTCCTGACAGTTTTCTGAAAAAGCTATGTTTCTATGTCAGTGGTTCTTCGATTAAAAAAAATAAATAGCAGATCTACAAGCTCATAGCGCGCCACCGAGTGGCGCGCTACGAGTTTGTAGGTCTGCTATTTTTCAATAGCTAAAGCATAACATAATGCTAACACCAAAACGGGTTCCCACCCAAAATGGGTTAACTATGCGTATGCATACTGGAAATTGTGTTTTATACACTTTTATATACGACTTTGAACCCACGTGACATTGTTTTTTTTTAAAAGCTGCTTATTGTATTGTATTCCTTCCTCTGTTATTTATTCACTTCTTCCCTGTTATTCCAAGACACGTTTACCCTACAACTGTGATGTGACAACAACGTTTGATTGGTTGACTGACTGATATAATCCATAGATTGTGCAGATTATTCTTAATATCAGCTCTGCGCTACTATGGTGTGTGTGTGTGTGCTTGTGTGCGTGCGTGTGTGCGTGTGTGTGTGTAAATGGTAAATGGTGCATTTATATAGCGCCTTTATCCAAGGCGCTTTACATAGCATCAATTCACCCATTCACACACCGATGGCGGAAGAAACCATGCAAGGCACTAGCCAGCACATCGGGAGCAATTAGGGGTTCAGAGTCTTGCTCAAGGACACTTCGACACTAACTCTGGGGGAGCCGGGGTTCGAACAGGCAACCTTGCGGTTACCATCCAGCCACTCTACCCCTGAGCCACCGCTGTGTGTGTGTGTGCGTGTGTGCGTGTGTGTGTGTGTGTGTGCGTGTGTGCGCGTGTGCGTGTGTGTGTGTGTGTACTGACACCCTCTGAGGTTGTTGGTCCCTTTGACCTTTAACACCACCGTGGACAATAACTCTTGCAGCTTGACAGGTCAACTGAGGCATGGCGGCTGGCCCCTTGCTGTGGGTTAGCATGGCGGCTGGCCCCTTGCTGTGGGTTAGCATGGCGGCTGGCCCCTTGCTGTGGGTGAGCATGGCGGCTGGCCCCTTGCTGTGGCGGCTGGCCCCTTGCTGTGGGTTAGCATGGCGGCTGGCCCCTTGCTGTGGGTTAGCATGGCGGCTGGCCCCTTGCTGTGGGTTAGCATGGCGGCTGGCCCCTTGCTGTGGGTTAGCATGGCGGCTGGCCCCTTGCTGTGGGTTAGCATGGCGGCTGGCCCCTTGCTGTGGGTTAGCATGGCGGCTGGCCCCTTGCTGTGGCGGCTGGCCCCTTGCTGTGGGTTAGCATGGCGGCTGGCCCCTCGCTGTGGGTTAGCATGGCGGCTGGCCCCTTGCTGTGGGTTAGCATGGCGGCTGGCCCCTTGCTGTGGGTTAGCATGGCGGCTGGCCCCTTGCTGTGGGTTAGCATGGCGGCTGGCCCCTCGCTGTGGGTTAGCATGGCGGCTGGCCCCTTGCTGTGGGTTAGCATGGCGGCTGGCCCCTCGCTGTGGGTTAGCATGGCGGCTGGCCCCTTGCTGTGGGTTAGCATGGCGGCTGGCCCCTCGCTGTGGGTTAGCATGGCGGCTGGCCCCTCGCTGTGGGTTAGCATGGCGGCTGGCCCCTTGCTGTGGGTTAGCATGGCGGCTGGCCCCTTGCTGTGGGTTAGCATGGCGGCTGGCCCCTTGCTGTGGGTTAGCATGGCGGCTGGCCCCTTGCTGTGGGTTAGCATGGCGGCTGGCCCCTTGCTGTGGCGGCTGGCCCCTTGCTGTGGGTTAGCATGGCGGCTGGCCCCTTGCTGTGGAGGCTGGCCCCTTGCTGTGGGTTAGCATGGCGGCTGGCCCCTTGCTGTGGGTTAGCATGGCGGCTGGCCCCTTGCTGTGGCGGCTGGCCCCTTGCTGTGGGTTAGCATGGCGGCTGGCCCCTTGCTGTGGGTTAGCATGGCGGCTGGCCCCTTGCTGTGGGTTAGCATGGCGGCTGGCCCCTTGCTGTGGGTTAGCATGGCGGCTGGCCCCTTGCTGTGGGTTAGCATGGCGGCTGGCCCCTTGCTGTGGGTTAGCATGGCGGCTGGCCCCTTGCTGTGGGTTCGCATGGCGGCTGGCCCCTTGCTGTGGGTTAGCATGGCGGCTGGCCCCTTGCTGTGGGTTAGCATGGCGGCTGGCCCCTTGCTGTGGGTTAGCATGGAGGCTGGCCCCTTGCTGTGGGTTAGCATGGTGGCTGGCCCCTTGCTGTGGGTTAGCATGGTGGCTGGCCCCTTGCTGTGGGTTAGCATGGCGGCTGGCCCCTTGCTGTGGGTTAGCATGGCGGCTGGCCCCTTGCTGTGGGTTAGCATGGCGGCTGGCCCCTTGCTGTGGCGGCTGGCCCCTTGCTGTGGGTTAGCATGGCGGCTGGCCCCTTGCTGTGGCGGCTGGCCCCTTGCTGTGGGTTAGCATGGTGGCTGGCCCCTTGCTGTGGGTTAGCATGGCGGCTGGCCCCTTGCTGTGGGTTAGCATGGCGGCTGGCCCCTTGCTGTGGGTTAGCATGGCGGCTGGCCCCTTGCTGTGGGTTAGCATGGCGGCTGGCCCCTTGCTGTGGCGGCTGGCCCCTTGCTGTGGGTTAGCATGGCGGCTGGCCCCTTGCTGTGGGTTAGCATGGCGGCTGGCCCCTCGCTGTGGGTTAGCATGGCGGCTGGCCCCTCGCTGTGGGTTAGCATGGCGGCTGGCCCCTTGCTGTGGGTTAGCATGGCGGCTGGCCCCTTGCTGTGGGTTAGCATGGCGGCTGGCCCCTTGCTGTGGGTTAGCATGGCGGCTGGCCCCTTGCTGTGGGTTAGCATGGCGGCTGGCCCCTCGCTGTGGGTTAGCATGGCGGCTGGCCCCTTGCTGTGGGTTAGCATGGCGGCTGGCCCCTTGCTGTGGCGGCTGGCCCCTTGCTGTGGGTTAGCATGGCGGCTGGCCCCTTGCTGTGGGTTAGCATGGCGGCTGGCCCCTTGCTGTGGCGGCTGGCCCCTTGCTGTGGGTTAGCATGGCGGCTGGCCCCTTGCTATGGGTTAGCATGGCGGCTGGCCCCTTGCTGTGGCGGCTGGCCCCTTGCTGTGGGTTAGCATGGCGGCTGGCCCCTTGCTGTGGGTTTGCATGGCGGCTGGCCCCTTGCTGTGGGTTAGCATGGCGGCTGGCCCCTTGCTGTGGGTGAGCATGGCGGCTGGCCCCTTGCTGTGGGTTAGGGACGGGGCCTTTTTATCACACTACCTGCACCATGATGGATGAAGGCAGCAACAAACTGAAGAGGAAGGCTAACGGTGTAGTTCAGGGGAAAGTGGATAAGACACTGTAACAAATAACACCTTGCTGAGCTCTGGTTTCTCCTGGCTCTCAACACTACTTAGCCTTGACACGCGCATTCACGCGCACGCAGACACGCACGCACGCACGCACGCACGCACGCACGCACACACTAGAGTTATGAGGTTTATTGCGGGTTAATGCCATTGCTCATATGGTCCTGTCTTCCAACCATGATATCACTTATGAAGAGCTTGTTAGCTCAAGGCGGTGTAATGTATGATGTGACACGTACGTTCCATTCCTTAATGCAGTTGACATTTGAAAACATTTGAAAACAAGGTGACACCCATGCATGCACTCTCACAAAGCAACAAGGTGACACCCTGCATGCACTCTCACAAAGGAAACAAGGTGACACCCATATGCACTCTCACAAAGTGGTCGACGCCACAGGATTGCTTCACACAATGAGCCGCACGTGGAGCTTCTAGCAGACCTAGATCTGTACTTTTGACCGACAGTCTTGTAGAGCACTGTAGACTTGAAGAGTAGAGTCGAGTCTCCTGTATAGGGAGACAGTCTTGTAGAGAACTGTAGACTTGAAGAGTAGAGTCTGTAGAGTCTCCTGTATAGGGAGACAGTCTTGTAGAGCACTGTAGACTTGAAGAGTAGAGTCTGTAGAGTCTCCTGTATAGGGAGACTTGCAGACGTCTCCTGCTGGAGAGTAAAGTTATTGGCTTAGGAATGCAACAAAAACAAACAAATCTCAATTCAAGGCTTCGTGGGGTGTGTAATTGATAGAAAATACATTAACCCATTTTGGGGGTGAACCCCTTTTGGTGTTAGCATTATGTTGAAACATATTTTTTCAGGATGGAAGACATTTTCAGAATCTGATCTCAGGTCAAAATGGATTTTTTCGTGGGGAACTTACTCCGTTAAGTTAAACTTTTTTTTTTAATCTGGGAATGAAAGCTGTCATGGAGCGAGGCCACATGTTAAAGGCTTCAAGGAACCTTGAGCCAGGAAAGAGGGAGTCAGTGATCAGCCAGTTCAGGAAAGAGGGAGTCAGTGATCAGCCAGTTCATGGGATGTGAATAACGAGTGCATCCTATCCTTACACTGTGGCCGGGGGGGGATTTGACATGCTTTGGTCACCATGCGCTGCACAGTGAACAACAAGCCAAACGGACTGCAGATCCGGGTGCTCCTATAACACATTTAACCCATTTTGACCTGAGATCAGATTCTAAAAATGTCTTCTACATCCTGACAGTTTCCTGAAAAAGCTATGTTTCTATGTCAGTGGTTCTTCGATTTTTCAAAAATAGCAGATCTACAAGCTTGTAGATCTGCTATTTTTGAGTGGTGCAAACCACTCCAACAACTGGCTTTGTACCCGTGTTTGTTCGTACCAAAAAAACGAGCATGGTTGCTATGGTTAGCAACCAAAAAAACGAGCATTGTTGCTATGGTTAGTATGTGACGTCACCGACTATAACAATAAATGTGTAGTTGCACCACTCAGTTCACACGGGTGTGATTTTCACCAAAAGGGGTTCCCACCTTAAGGGTTCATTTTGAGGCTGACTT
>NC_136790.1:4219054-4226554 GCF_951216825.1 Electrona antarctica | reverse complement strand
ACGATGAAGTCGACTAGGTGGCGATCTTCAGCTGACAACAAAAACAAAACGTATTTCTTTATCGTTGAAGTAAGTCTTCAAAACAGCAGTAAAGACTAGGTGGGATTTATTTATTTTATTTTATTTTTTGCTTGGCCTTTCCTTCTTCAGTGATCCTAGACCGGATTGCGCAACCGCGCTGCCGTTCACCTCCCTCTGAATAACTCGAAATCTACGGAGCTCTCCATGGTTTGGATAAAACGAGCGATGTTCGGAGGTCTTTGCTGATCATCCGGTGATCTAGATGGGAACATTGGCGCTTTCTAGAGCAAGGATGGCTCATTTTAGCTAGCTAGCATTGACGCTATTTATTTAGCATCTAAGATGGCCGCCCAAACAGGATGTGAATCCAGCGTGTGTCACACTACAAACGGCTTGGCAGTCTGCGGTTGGCTCTGCCTCCACCAAGTAGCAGTAGATGGGTTAACACTGTGAGCCACCATGATCCTCAGGTCTTATTGTTATATAAGGAGGTATCATTTTTTCAAAGACAGTATTTGTTAAAATGTTGTTTTTATGTGGGCACGCCCACCAGTTCATTAAGTATGCCTGGTTTGCCTGGTGGGTGTTGATGGGTGGTGATCCACCTGAACTGAAGCCGCACCCACAGCTGTAGTTGTATGATAAAAGGGGAGGGGTTAGGGGAGGGGCTGATAATGTGATGTCACTATATTACTGTTTATTTCATTGGCCCGTTTGACTGTCAAGGGTTCAGCCTCCAGGAAGAAACCCTAAATACAAAGTTAATACACCATTGCACATAAAAACGACTCCAGGGTGTCTAATGAAGTACTGTCACCTCATAGACACATGAAAAACTGTAAAATTGTGGCACTCCATCTTTAAGTGTTATTATAGATGGGACAGAGAGAGAGAGAGAGAGAGAGAGAGAGAGAGAGAGAGAACAGACAGACAGACAGACAGACAGACAGACAGACAGACAGACAGACAGACAGACAGACAGACAGACAGACAGACAGACAGACAGACAGACAGACAGACAGACAGACAGATTAATCTACATGATACTATCTTAATACAAACATGACATTTACATGATACTGAGTGACCGTCATACTAACGTGATACAGGAACATGATACTAATATAACATGACACAAGAAATGACGTTACTTATAGTAACGGTTACTATCACGATAGTAACTTGATAATGGTCAATATCCTGGTCAGTATACAGCCAGCATAAGAGATGTGGAAACATCAGTAAATGGTAAATGGTAAATGATGCATTTATATAGCGCCTTTATCCAAGGCGCTTTACATATGCATTACATTCACCCATTCACACACACATTCATACACCGATTGCGGCGGAAGCCATGCAAGGTACCAACCAGCACATCGGGAGCAATTTGGGGTTCAGTGTCTTGCCCAAGGACACTTCGACATGTAGCCAGGAGGAGCCAGGATTCGAACCGCCGACCCATGGATCATTGGACGACCTGCTCTACCTCCTGAGCCACAGTCGCCCTGGTATAGAAGAAACCATTCATAGCACTAGCCCCATAGGGAACCTCTCCCTCCGCTATACCATTCATAGCACTAGCCCCATAGGGAACCTCTCCCTCAGCCCCATAGGGAACCTCTCCCTCCGCTATACCATTCATAGCACTAGCCCCATAGGGAACCTCTCCCTCAGCCCCATAGGGAACCTCTCCCTCCGCTATACCATTCATAGCACTAGCCCCATAGGGAACCTCTCCCTCCGCTATACCATTCATAGCACTAGCCCCATAGGGAACCTCTCCCTCAGCCCCATAGGGAACCTCTCCCTCCGCTATACCATTCATAGCACTAGCCCCATAGGGAACCTCTCCCTCCGCTATACCATTCATAGCACTAGCCCCATAGGGAACCTCTCCCTCAGCCCCATAGGGAACCTCTCCCTCAGCCCCATAGGGAACCTCTCCCTCAGCCCCATAGGGAACCTCTCCCTCAGCCCCATAGGGAACCTCTCCCTCAGCCCCATAGGGAACCTCTCCCTCCGCTATACTAGCCCCATAGGGAACCTCTCCCTCCACTATACTAGCCCCATAGGGAACCTCTCCCTCCACTATACTAGCCCCATAGGGAACCTCTCCCTCCACTATACTAGCCCCATAGGGAACCTCTCCCTCCACTATACTAGCCCCATAGGGAACCTCTCCCTCCACTATACTAGCCCCATAGGGAACCTCTCCCTCAGCCCCATAGGGAACCTCTCCCTCCGCTCATACTATCTCCGAGATGAGGTCCCACGGCCTTACCATTCCGTCACGTTTCAGAACCAGCGCATATTTTCCACTATACACAATTCTTACTTCTTTTCCGCACATCGTATCCCAAAAGTAAAGGTCGGCCCTGCAGGTCAGGTGTTGAATTGGCCAGGGGAGGCTGCGGTTGCCTAGTCTGGTGTTGAATTGACCAGGGGGGGCTGCGGTTGCCTAGTCTGGTGTTGAATTGACCAGGGGGGGCTGCGGTTGCCTAGTCTGGTGTTGAATTGACCAGGGGGGGCTGCGGTTGCCTAGTCTGGTGTTGAATTGACCAGGGGGGGCTGCGGTTGCCTAGTCTGGTGTTGAATTGACCAGGGGAGGCTGCGGTTGCCTAGTCTGGTGTTGAATTGACCAGGGGAGGCTGCGGTTGCCTAGTCTGGTGTTGAATTGACCAGGGGAGGCTGCGGTTGCCTAGTCTGGTGTTGAATTGACCAGGGGGGGCTGCGGTTGCCTAGTCTGGTGTTGAATTGACCAGGGGGGGCTGCGGTTGCCTAGTCTGGTGTTGAATTGACCAGGGGGGGCTGCGGTTGCCTAGTCTGGTGTTGAATTGACCAGGGGAGGCTGCGTTTGCCTAGTCTGACCAGGGGAGGCTGCGGTTGCCTAGTCTGTCGTTGCCTAGTCTGACCAGGGGAGGCTGCGGTTGCCTAGTCTGCGGCCACAACTTCCGTGAAAAACATGGAACGGGCTGGCTAAATAAGCTCATTTCAACTTCACTTAGATGTTCTTGTCCACTAATAAACAACACCTTTACTTTTTGGATACAATGTACGGAAAAGGGTTAGGAATTTGTGTAGTATAACATTTGCGCTGGTTCTGAAACGTGGCGGAATGGTAAGGCTGTGGGACCTCATCTCGGAGCTATACAGTATGAGCAGAGGGAGAGTTTCCACATGGGACTAAGGTCACATTCCCACCTAATACTTTGGTAGACTCAATGCGAATGGGCGGAGAATTTGGGATTCTTGCATATTTCATTTGTTGCGGTTTGCCTTCACACTGTCATCCGCAGCAATTGGAAACGCAGCAGCTGGGGACCTTTATCAATGTGTTCCATTCATAAACTAGCCTACACAGTGAAATCTATGGTGATAAAATTATACTCATAACGTGCATGTTTCGTGCCGTCTGGGACTGCCCCCCCCCCTCTCTCTCTCTCTCTCTCTCTCTCTCTCCGCATGCAGCCACGCCATGTTCTTTTGGGCATGGAGGAACAGCGCTGAGCGCACTGATATAACAGACAGCAGCGCAAAATGTTCACAAGTTTATCGAGATGAAAGTCCCTACTCCCCAGTCCCCACACAGTGACAGCACTCCATGTTTACGGCACGCACAGACAGACAGACAGACAGAATATTCTGTAGGCTATAATACACTGCAGTGTTTTTATGTGTTTCCTTAAGCAATTGATTAATGTACTCGTCCTCATTTCGATCAGGGCTTCAGTCTCCTCATTCGACCACGTCTATCCACGGTAACGGGACATCTTTGCGCTGCGTAAAATATGCCTTCTCCGTCTCCAGCTGTGTTTAGCTCCTCACCCGCCACATTGTTTGCTTCATTTCACTTTATTTACTGCGGATTGCATTCACACCTGCACCAAATCGTAATCAAGTGCGATTGGAAGCGAAGCGAAACCCCCGTTTTTGCTCGGAGTAGAATGCGGTTCTTTGATACGCATTAGGATTCGAATGAGCCTTCACACCTGCCAAACAAAGTGCATTTTCTGACAATGCGCAGCAGGATTCGTTTTAATCGCAGCAAAGCTTTCTGGTGTGAATGTGACCTAAGATTCACCAACCTGCTGATTGGGAGCAGTTAGCGTAATGTTAATTCAACATTTGTCAACATCTAATTCGTTATTACTTGCGCAAGCAGAGCGCGCAAGTATTGTGGTCGGCTGGACCAAAAGTGGTATGTATGTACTGTATGTATATGTATGGTATGCATGTCCCTAATTGGCTGTTGATGGTGACGTAATTAAGATATGTTTCAATGTTGGGTGGGTAATGTATGTATGTATGTATGTATGTATGTATGTATGTATGTATGTATGTATGTATGTATGTATGTATGTATGTATTTGGTTAAAATGGGTAAGGTTTAAAAAAGGCAAAAGCATGCTCTGTTGTATGTATGTATGTATGTATGTATGTATGTATGTATGTATGTATGTATGTATGTATGTATGTATCATGTATGTATGTATGTATGTATGTATGTATGTAAGAATGGTGGTCCCTTATTGGCTGTTGATGGTGACGTAACTAAGGTACGCTTCAAGGTAGGTATAAGGTCAATAAGGGGTCTAAAGGACATCAATGGCACACATTGTAACACTTTCTGCACGGCAGCAGAAGCAGCAGCAACAATAAACAAACAAACGTGTCTTACCTACATTTGGGAGTGCCTTGAACTTTCCCCATGGCATGAATTTATCCAATCAGGCAATGTTTAATAAATGAGTTCGTAACGCGCTCTCCAGCTCAAATGTAAACAGAGAACGGGGGAAAAAATGAATCAACAAAAACATGTTTTTCTCCCATCCACCACCAGGGGGTGCTGCAGCGCCCTCAGCACCCCACTTCCCGTGCCTCTGCCCCGGAGGATGAATCCTAACCAGTATTATTATTTGAGTAACCCCTTAATCTTTCCTCTAGCACCAATCATGGCCATTTAACGTATTAATGTTCCATTTTATTTCACTGTTTCTGTGTTTTATATCTGTATATGCCTTCATTGTAGATTAGTTTTTGTGTTTTATATCTGTATGTCTTAACCCATTCTGGACGGGAACCCGTTTTGGTGTTTTAACTAAGCATTATTTAGCCATTGAAAAATAGCAGATCTACAAGCTCATAGCGCGCCACCGAGTGGCGCACTATAAGCTTGTAGATCTGCTATTTTTGAAAAATCGTGAAAATGTGGCACAAATATTTGAATATATATTCTTTCAGAAGACTTTTTATTTATCAGGCCTAAATGGGTTTTAATTGTTGATGTTGTGTATGTGATCTCGGCAGCATTGCAAATGATTGTGAACCTCAATGCTCTTTTGGAGAATAAATAAAGGTTTTAATCCATTTCAATAACAGTAAGAGTGATTAGCTCTAAGGCTTCTAGGAGCCACTATAAGGGCTTTTATTTAGACAGCCCTATTTAGACGATCTATGGCACAAAACACACGGTCTGTGCAGGGGAGTGGTGTTAGCCCTTGAATTAATCATGTGTGTGTTATGGCCGTTATTTAGACCAATTAGTGTCGGCTCCCACTGCCGTCCACCTGCACGCATTGTTAAATGACCGATTTTGTGGCAACGCAAACACATTTATTTTTTGCATTCAACCATCTATCGGAGCAACATTAATAATGTGATGTATATGATGTCAGGAGATGCGGGGGAAGAAAATCTCTCTTAAGAGACATTTCTGAGAGACTGCAGAGAGCATGTGAATACATGCTCTCTGTCATGAGAAATGTCTTCTGAATTGTTGAACGTGAGTGTAAATGGTAAATGGTGCATTTATATAGCGCCTTTATCCAAGGCGCTTTACATAGATTGTGCATTACATTCACCCATTCACACACACATTCATACACCGATGGCGGCGGAAACCATGCAAGGTACCAACTAGCACATCGGGAGCAATTTGGGGTTCAATGTCTTGCCCAAGGACACTTCGACATGTAGACAGGAGCCGGGATTCGAACCGCCGACCCATGGATCATTGGACGACCTGCTCTACCTCTTGAGCCACAGTCGCCCCAGTGTGTCGTAATCAGTGTGTGCACATAACCACAATAATACACTGTCTACATTATGAACCCTCTGATGCACCACATATGCACACTCCTTATACACAACATGTGTTAGAATTCAGAAATGACCCATGTTGTGCAACAAAGGGTTAAGGAAATACCTTGGCTAAGACCAACTAAAAGGCTGATCTAAATGCAAAATGCAAAGTGTGTGATGTGTTTGTAAACTAAAGAGCCGTTTGCTCTAAACCACACTTCATTTAAAGACCAATTAGCCTAAAGGCAGCTTTCCTTTTCAGGGTTTATGATCCGGTCAAGAGCGGATGATATCGTTATGTCATGTTGTAGTCATCAGCCCGGGAACCCTCGAACCAGAACTTCCTTTCCCTCAAACCGGAAGATAATAATACCTTCCCAATAAAAGCTTGACTCACTCTCTTGTAGCCTGCGATGAGAATAGAATTGTCCCAATCTCTGAAAAGTACACTCACATTCATATTTTAGAAATCAGCTTAACTATACGAGGCTTTTATTGTTTTCCGGTTTGAGGGAAAGGAAGTCCTGGTTTGAGGATTCCGGCCTGATGACTACAAAACAATGACTACAACATGACGTAACGATATCATCCTGATGACTACAAAACAATGACTACAACATGACGTAACGATATCATCCTGATGACTACAAAACAATGACTACAACATGACGTAACGATATCATCCTGATGACTACAAAACAATGACTACAACATGACGTAACGATATCATCCTGATGACTACAAAACAATGACTACAACATGACGTAACGATATCATCCTGATGACTACAAAACAATGACTACAACATGACGTAACGATATCATCCTGATGACTACAAAACAATGACTACAACATGACGTAACGATATCATCCTGATGACTACAAAACAATGACTACAACATGACGTAACGATATCATCCTGATGACTACAAAACAATGACTACAACATGACGTAACGATATCATCCTGATGACTACAAAACAATGACTACAACATGACGTAACGATATCATCCTGATGACTACAAAACAATTTTCCCATATGGATTTACAACTATATCAAGCCATCAAGGTGAATCATTCATGACCCTAAAACATTTATTCTGTGAAAAAATAAAAATAAAACCACTAAAAAAAGGGTATTTAACATTCCATAGAATCAAAGGTTATGGTCATGATTCACCAGGATCCTGGATGGCTTGAATCTAGGCTAGTAGGCTTAAAATATTTGATATACATATTTTTGTAAATCTCAAAAATGAATGGGCAAGTTTTCAGTGGAACCAGAAAACCGTGGCCACTGCTATGGCCTATTTAGACAACGTGGACACTGCTGCGTAAACATTACAATTGTGTTGGTTGGAAAATTGCAATGACAGTTGTGTGGTGCCCAGCAC
>NC_136790.1:4139054-4214054 GCF_951216825.1 Electrona antarctica | reverse complement strand
TAGGTCTGCTATTTTTGAAAAATCAAAAAAAAGAAGGAAAAAAAAAGTTTTTTTTTTCTTTTTTTTTCAAAAGGGCACATTGCCAAAAGGGCAGGGGGTGCTCTAGCACCCCCTAGTGCAGCGCTACTCAACCCGCGGCCCGCGGGCCGCATGCGGCCCGACCAACAGATCTGTGCGGCCCGTCATGATAATGCCAATACAAAGATTTTTGCATGTAGAAAAAATATTTCTAGCGTTTCTAACCACAAGAGGGCGATCATGTGTAAGCTATTGAGCTGTTCTACTCTACCTGACAAAAAGTGGTCGATCTACAAGTCCACAAGTAGTGTATCCACAACGCGTTGATAATTTGTAGATCGGCTCGCGTTCGGCACGCAGCGCCGTCATACGAGGAAGTGAGTGCACAACAAGTCACAGGGCGCGCAAACAAAACAGGCTGCATGTAAACAGGCTGCAGCAACATGGCGAAACGAAAACTAGCAGATGAGCACAGAGTGTTTCAGGAGAAGTGGGAAGAAGAGTTTGCATTCGTGGAAATAAACAACAAGCCAGTGTGTCTCCTTTGTCAGAGGCCAATTGCAGTCGCAAAACGTGACAATATTAAGCGTCACCATACCACACTTCACGGGGATTTCGGTGGCGAATACCCACCAGGTACCAACATAAGAAAGGATAAAATACGCTCACTTATTGCAGCCTTACGTGGGCAACAAAACACGCTGAGAGTCAGCTGTAAAGAGAGTGACAGAATTACAGAGGCGTCATACAAAGTGGCGTGGAATGTGGCGAGAAGCAAAAGACCTTTCACTGAAGGAGAGCTCATTAAAACATGTTGGCTGGACGCGAGTGAGTCACTGTTTGCCGATTTTAAAAATAAGGATGCTATCATCAGACAGATATCCAAACTGCAACTGTCTGACTCGACCCTCTGCCGACGTGTGGAAAACATTTCTGATGATTTGTTTTTGAAAATGATAGAAGATCTCAAGAAATCAAACCATTTCAGCTTGGCCATAGATGAGTCTACTGACGTGTCAGACACAGCACAGCTCATGATTTGGGTACGTTTTTTTAATGGCACTTGTTTCAGGGAGGAACTTCTGGCACTTCTGCCATTAACTGGTCAGACAAGAGGAGAGGACGTGTGTTTGACAATCATGGACTTTTTCCGAGGGCCAGGGAGAGAGATTGATTTGGGAAAACTGGTGTCAGTTACTACAGATGGCGCACCATCTATGGTTGGGCGTGAGAAAGGGCTTGTTGCATTAATGAGAAAAGAACCTGGAGTCCCTAACTTCCTTTCCTACCACTGTATTATTCACCAAGAGCAGCTCTGCTGCAAACTGAGGGGTGGTGATGAACTGAAAACAACGATGGGTAAAGTCGTGAAAGTTGTAAACTACATTAGAGCCCATGCACTTAAGCACCGACAATTCCGCACACTGGTTGAAGAATACGACACACAATATCAAGACCTCTCATTGCATGCTGAAGTCCGGTGGCTGAGCAGAGGCATCGTACTGGAGAAGTTTATGGACTTGCTGCCTGTGATTCGAGAGTTTATTACACAGAAGAAACAGAGTGATCTGTATTATGTCAGCGATGAGCAATTCGCACTACAAGTGGCTTTTCTGGCGGACATAACCAAGCACTTAAATTCCCTCAATTTGAAGCTTCAAGGAAATGACAAAGTGCTGCCTGTGTTAGTGAATGATGTTTCAGCCTTCAGAGAGAAGCTTTCACTTTATCAAGCTCAGATTGTCGACTCTGATTTCGAGCACTTCCCAATGTTACGCTCACAAGTCAGTCAGCTGCGCAATTACAGTGTGTCATTTCCACCAACCATACCTGTATGTGTCGCATACCTCGATGCGCTTGCTACGGAGTTTGCAAATCGTTTCACTGACCTAAAAGAAATCATGCCAGTGATTCGCATGGTAGAGAACCCATACAGCGCTGACGTGAGGGAAGTTTCACAGCAGTGTGACAAGTTTGGCGTTACAAGGGAAAGATTTGAAGAGGAACTGATTGAATTGAAAAACAATAACGCTTTGAAGCAGAAACATAATGAGCAATCAATGGTGGATTTCCTGGATGCGCTATGTGCCTGGCGAGTCATACAGCACCATCACTCTTTGTGCAAAGAAGATCTTGACGTGTTTCGGCTCAACCTATGTGTGTGAAAGTGCATTCTCTACTATGGGAATTATCAAGTCGAAACAGCGCAACGCTCTCAGTGACAAGCACCTCCACGACTGTCTGCGCACAGCAACCTCTGCATACGAGCCAGACCTGAGACGATTAGTGGCGAAAATGCAGACTCAAGTCTCACATTAAGTAAGTAATTATCTCGCCCTCTCTCTCGTTCCATCCCTGCCTCTCTCTCTCTCTTTCCATCCCTCCCTCCCGGTCACTCCCCCCCCCCCCCCTCTCTCTCTCTCTCTCCCCCCCCCCTCTCTCTCTCTCTCCCCCCTCCCTCCCTCCCTCTTTCTCTCTCTCCCCCTCCCTCTCTCTCTCCCTGCCCTGTCTCTCTCGTGTCACGTAGTTGTGTTTGCTGTTTACTGTCCCCGATGTCGTCTCTCTCCTGCCTCCTCTTTAATATATTTAGCCAAAATCAAACCTGATTTACAGTAGCTGATTTTTGAAAATATTCGTTTTAATTTCCATGTGAGTGAATTTAAGTAAAGTGTGACTGAATGTCATTGAAAGATATTCATGATTCTCTGTGTTTGTCTTTTACTGTATTTACAGGTCTGGACCAATTATAACAGCCTGTCAAGCAAGCTGAAGTCAGATGTTTTTCATGAACCCTTTCAGAAACTATTTTTGGCTTGTTTTAAACAAGACTTGTATTTTATTTTATTTTTCCAAAAAGAAGAACTGCCTCATTTAATTTCAAGTAGCCTACAGGCCTATATTTAATTAATAAGTATTTTTGCCTTATTGCACTGTTACTATTGCACTGTTACTATTCACATTTGGTGAATGAAGCCTGTTTCTTGACTTGGAATATTGTATTTATGTCCAGAGAGCCTTATATCCACAGAGCCTGAAACAAAAAAAAGTAGGAACAAGTTGTTGTTACAGTTGTTTCTGTAATTTAGGTACATGTTGGTATTTGTACCAGGCTTTATTTCAGTAGTATTGGCCTCTAACCTACCTCTGATATTTGCAACAGTAATATGTTCATGTTATCTTCACATGCTGTGAATAAAAGCCTCATTTTGTAACTTCATTTCATCATTAATTATTCCTTGAACCCCCAATTCTTTTATTGGCTGTGCCAAAAAAAAGCAGTTTTCTATGCATTTCAGGGGTACTGTGGGGTTTGAACCCCCAATTTTTTTATTGGCTGTGCCAAAAAAAAGCAGTTTTCTATGCATTTCAGGGGTACTGTGGGGTTTGAACCCCCAATTTTTTTATTGGCTGTGCCAAAAAAAAGCAGTTTTCTATGCATTTCAGGGGTACTGTGGGGTTAGAAACCCCAAAATTTTTTTGGCCGCGCCACTTCGCGGCGCGTCCTGGTGTCGCCGCAGAATGAAATTTCTGGGAGATCCTGTAAGAAATGAAAGCCACTTTCACCCCTGGGCTTGCGGCCCTTGGACTTCTGGCATTTTGCTGAGTGGCCCCTGGGCCATCCAAAGTTGAGTAGCCCTGCCCTAGTGTCTATCTGTGCACGCCACTGCCACTATCTCTTCTCTTTCACCAGATAATGACGCTATGGACGGTGCACCAGATTTGACAGCAATATCCTACTGCATTTATGGAAACATTTCAATTGCACTGTAATCTATATGCCAGATGGGAGACAGGCAGCTCTGAGCTCAATGCCTAGAGGGGAAAAGGGATGAAAATACACTGTAGCGAGAAGCCCTCACAACTCAAAGTGACATCTCTCTGTTTGTGCACAAACATCTTTACTTGACTGACTTCGAGCTAACGTACCTTTTCCCGAACCACCATTGCTTGCCTGTATACTTCTTCTCGATTGGCCACATCACACATGAAGTAATGGCACTCTGTTCCAGAGAGCGATATCTCCTCGGCTGTCTCTTTGAGGCACCTTTCCGTGCGGCCCCACAGGATCACCTATCCATGAAGAAAAGAAAAGCATTGTCAAAGTTTAATGCTGACGGAAAGCAAAGCATACAGAGCAGTTTTACACCAATTCCATGTGAGCTGCTGGGCTACACAAGAAACGATTCATGCACGCACGCACGCACGCACGCACGCACGCACGCACGCACACACACGCAACTTTGTTTCAGTTGTTTCAGCAGCTCTTGCCATTGCATATGTTTTGGGTCATTTTCATTTATCTGTCATTGGGACCGGGTCTAAGAGCGGGGGAGATCTTTGGGTAGAAATGCTCTTTTCATTCGGAGAACAGAGAGGCCATTTTCAGTCCTACAAATAGTTTTCGGGGGAAGATTAAAGGAGGCTGGGGGATGAGGGGTTGTTGTGTGAATGAACTGTCTCTTCATCTGCCCCAGAGACTAAATTAACTGTCTCTTCGTCTGCCCCAGAGACTAAATTAACTGTCTCTTCATCTGCCCCAGAGACTAAATTAACTGTCTCTTCGTCTGCCCCAGAGACTAAATGAACTGTCTCTTCGTCTGCCCCAGAGACTAAATGAACTGTCTCTTCATCTGCCCCAGAGACTAAATGAACTGTCTCTTCATCTGCCCCAGAGACTAAATGAACTGTCTCTTCATCTGCCCCAGAGACTAAATTAACTGTCTCTTCGTCTGCCCCAGAGACTAAATGAACTGTCTCTTCATCTGCCCCAGAGACTAAATGAACTGTCTCTTCATCTGCCCCAGAGACTAAATTAACTGTCTCTTCATCTGCCCCAGAGACTAAATTAACTGTCTCTTCATCTGCCCCAGAGACTAAATGAACTGTCTCTTCATCTGCCCCAGAGACTAAATGAACTGTCTCTTCATCTGCCCCAGAGACTAAATGAACTGTCTCTTCATCTGCCCCAGAGACTAAATGAAGGCCGGTCATTTGAGCAGAGAACATGGGGTTGGACGGAGGTGGGGGGGGCTACTGATTGGGCAATTAGATCTGTCAGTCTTTGGGGTCAGGGAAAGGTAATGAAATCAGGGGGTGAGCCCTCCTCATCTCTCAAACACACATTCTCAAAGAGATTACACGGCCGGTTGGGCAGATGAGCCCCGTCATTTCTGGTCAGGGAGTCTGAAAACAGTGCGTGTGTGAAGTGCTGAGGGGGCCAGTGTGGGGTTTGGCTGGTCGCCCGTGACCAAGGTTAATATTTGAGCAGAAAGTCCTCTGGAAAGTGATCCATAGTGTGTGTGTGCATGTGTGCGCGTGTGTGTGTGTGTGTGTGTGTGTGTGTGTGTGCGCGCGCGCGTGCGTGCGTGCGTGCGTGCGTGCGTGCGTGCGTGCGTGCGAGAGAGTGTGTATTTGTGAGCACATGGGGCAGCCTTTACCTCACACTTATTGTATTAAATTAATGTTCATTTGTGCACTTGAACTGTATATCCAGCTGCTGCTAATTGTGATATTTTTGTGTTTGCAATGAGTTATTGCACTCATTGGGAAACGGATGAATGTATTTTCAAGGAAGTAAACTCACAAACAATATTCATCAGGATTTTTGGACCTAGAGCTTCTGTTCTCAAATAAATAAAAACCAAAACACATCTGGGGCCTATATTTTTTTCTTTTATTTTTTAATTCGTTTTTATTCATTTGTATTTGTTTACCTGCGTTTCACTCTAATGTTTTTGCGGCTATGACACTTAAATGTCCCTCCGGGATCAATAAAGGTTATCTTATCTTTGATCATGTCTTTGAACTAGTATACAAACCGTTTTGTGTATCCAAAATGCCCATGGCTGTATTCTTATTAAAATATCATGCATTAAGGGGCATGTTAAGTATGCTAATTTCCTTAGCGCGAGCTCGGATTAATGTTTCATAAGGTCCCAAACATGGTACTTTATCCCATTTTGATCAGAAATACCACTAATAACCCCATACGCGTGCACGTGTACCGCGGTTTATCATGTAGGCTGTTTCTACAACGGGCGGCCTGTGGAGGCTAGCAATAATACCAGGTACCAATAATATTTGTTTATATTTTTTTTATCAAATCTCGTGATTCTCGTGGATGGCCCAGATGGTAATAATAGCTTTCCTCGAGATATCTCGTGGATGGCTTGGATTGGGTTAAGATACGTTAACCCATTTTGGGGCGGGAACCCCTGTTGGTGTTTTAAAGCATTATTTTATGCTTTAGCTATTGAAAAATAGCAGATCTACAAGCTCATAGCGCGGCACCGAGTGCCGCGCTATTAACTTGTAGGTCTGCTATTTGTTTTAAATCGTAAAAATGTGGCGCAAATCTTTGAATATATATTCTTTCAAAGTGAATGTTTTGAACTCAGTAACATTACAGTAACGATAAGTCCTGCCACAATTACATGTTGTGTGATGGACTACCTATCTCACCGTGAGATGAGGTCAATGAAGTTCACTATGCAGTTGTTCTGTCCCCTGTACCATGTTGACCTGTTCCTGTAGTGTACTGTATTGTATTGTGTTTTTGTATGGACATAGTGTTGGGTGCTAGCACATATGCACACATGGCATCAACGCATGGTGTTGTGTGCTGGCACACTATACACTCTGTCTTTCTTTTATCTGTTGTATTATGTTTTTGTATGGACAGTGTTGGGTGCTAGCACATATGCACACATGGAATCAACGCATGGTGTTGTGTGCTGGCACACTATACACTGTCTTTCTTGTATCATTCATTTTTTAAGAGCCTGCCCAGGGACTACAGATGGAAATTAGCTTTGGCTAACTCTGGCCCATTTACATTGAGGTGAAAACTGACATGTTGATTAATGAGCTTTGTCCCTGTCAAATAAATAAATAAAATGGGCTTAGCTACCTGCCAGACCACCAGTGTGGTCCTTTAGACACGTCACAAACACTAGTTTACTGGGGTTCCCCGGGGAGTCTGTACTTTACTTGGCCCCATTATTTTTCCCTCTACACCAAATCTCTTCGCCGACATATTAGCCGATCAACCAATTCACACCTAACACACAATGCATGGATACGTTCCCGGATGTTCGCCTATTTCCAAATTCCCAGATTAGGGACACTATAGGGTTCAAGTGGTTCAAAAGCTTGTAGTTATCAAATGAGAAGGTTAGCAAAATTCCTTAAGTCATATAAACATAACTTTGAGGTCTTTAGGGTTCATTAACCCCTTTTGGTGTTTTAAAGCATTATGTTATACTTTAGCTATTGGAAAATAGCTGACCTACAAGCTCATATCTGCTATGAACTTGTAGGTCTGCTATTTTAGAAAAATCGTGAAAATGTGCCTCAAATCTTTCAATATATATTATTACAGAGTGAACATTTTAACTCAAATCTTTCCTTCTGGGGAGGTCCCTGGAACAACATATTTTCAGATGGGGGGGGGGGGTGGAGGCATATTACATATAATTTTTGGGGTCCTTGACATGAAATATTGAGCACCACTGATACAGAAACATAAGGTTTTTCAGAAAACTGTCAGGACATTTTTTAAATTTCGATGTCAGGCCTAAACGGGTTAATGGGTGGGGAAAATCATCACGTACCTTATGGGACACATTCTCCACATCCTTATCAGAGCCAGTGCTATAGGTTTGCCCAACACCCTCCCTCCAGGACCTCCTGTCCTCATTTCATTGTGCTTTTTGTTTGCTTCATTTGCAAGCCAGCGCATTTGAGTAATCAGTGAAGACGGACAGTTCTTGACAAATAACCCAAAGCCTTTAATAGGATTCACGCCTGCAAACAAAGCTGACACTTCTCATTAAATAGTGGCACTCAAACTGTGCTCTTCTGTTACTTGTTATTTAATTTGCTAGGTTTATCACCCATCACAATTCACAACACGCACGCGCTGCACACGCACGCACGCACGCACGCGCTGCACATGCACGCACGCACGCACGCGCTGCACACGCACGCACGCACGCGCTGCACACACACACACACACACACACACACACACACACACACACACACACACACACACACACACACACACACACACACACACACACACACACACACACACACACACACACACACACACACACACACTTCAGAACAAACAATGTTCGGAAACAAATTGCTATCAGGACAGAAACCATTAAAAAACACAGCTTCTAATGGCCTTGATTCACAGTGGCATTTAATTGAATAATGTTAATTGTGTGTGTTTTATTTGGTGTTTCTTCTGTCTGCCGGCACTAAGTCTATTGACCTTGCATATAAGGCCCCTGATTATCACTGATAAGCCAGTGATTGCTTTAACTGATTGCACACCTAATGAGGTTTTAAAGCAGTGGTTCTCAAAGTGGGACCCGGGGACCCCCAGCGGTCCTTGAGGGGATTCCAGGGGGTCCCCAGCCAAATGTGTAAATAAAGCATCACAAACATTTTAACCCCTCTATCCATATTTTATACGTTGGCTATTCAAAAATAGCATATAAACAAGCTTCACGGCACATCACTTCATATCGTGCGATTTTTGCAAAATCTCGAT
Organism: Electrona antarctica; assembly: GCF_951216825.1. Taxonomy (NCBI): domain Eukaryota; kingdom Metazoa; phylum Chordata; class Actinopteri; order Myctophiformes; family Myctophidae; genus Electrona; species Electrona antarctica. Next base: position 4,205,467 of record NC_136790.1, on the reverse strand, counting down.
GAATCTTGGTGCTGTGATGTGGGGAGAAAAACAACCAATAAAATACTAATCACAAACAACCAAAGTCTTGACAGTGTCCTTGAGAAACAGTTTAAGAAGCCCTGTTCTAAAGATCAACAAATAAGAGAAGGCGGGGGGGCTACACACCTGTAGCACAGCATACATACGGCATGCAGTTTCACCACCCTGGTGCCGGGGACATCTAATTTTAGACCATGTAGTTGCTTAAGATTGATTGATTTCAAATTTAGAACGACCATGGGGAGCGGTGCCACATTTCATATGAACATTTTCTTTCATTGCCAAAACTATGGGCAGTTTGCACATAGATTATAACTGATTCCCATGGGCAGCGGTGGCCGAACGGTTTGCGGAGCGGTCTTGATACCGGAAGGTCGTCAGTTCGAATCCCCGGACCGGCGCGTTAAAATTACCACCGCTGAAGTGCCCTTGAGCAAGGCATTGAAATGTTCTATGAGCAGGGTGTGGCTGTAAACAAGCATCTCGAGCTTAGTCCACTTCCCTGGGTAAACAAAGAACTTTGCTTTGCTTTACTTCCCCCACCCAACATGTAGTTTAATTTACTTTCATTGTCAAGTACTATTAAGCAATTTGAAAATACATTATAGCTGATTTCCCACCCTATCGGTATGCAACTTGGGAGGCGCTTAGTGGACAAAGCGTCCATCGAGTGCGTGGGCAGGTGGCACACATTCGCTTGGCTTCCACTTTGCTCGGGTGTCTCAAGGGGGGCTCAAAACCACTTCTGTCAACACGCCTGCCTTGTTTCCAATGATGTAAACTGTCATTAGTATCAAACTGCTATCAGACGCTATTTTTATTAAAGATAGAGAACTGAGGGCCCTTGGTAATCACCTACCGGTTGTTACTACTATACTCCTTTGTAGCTAGCTTAATGTGGTCACATTTGGCCCATATATCTGCCAGTGCTCCAGGTCGGCAGAATTCCCCCAAATAAAAGTTGATTTGATTTGATTCCTCTGTAGAGAAAATAAATTAAGAGAAAATGAATAAATATCTACTTGTGAGGGAATGAGAGGTGACATTGCCCGCTAACAGGAAAAAATCCTGCCCATATACTTTCTCCCTCCCTAACATCAAATGTTCAGGTGTGTGAATCAATTTATCTATCTAAATTATTAAAAATGAACAATAATTACAATTACAAGCAACTATCCAGAAAACTATCCAGTGCAAAATCAGAGTAAACACGAAATCGATGCTAAACAGTCACATAAGAGATAAGACATACAAGACAATAGAACGATCTACGACAGCAGCTGATGCGTGGAGGGTTATTTTTGCATGTGCAACAGTCACAGCACACATCTCTGAAAGTAAGCTGGGTGGGTATGAGCCCTCCGTTTCACACCCATTGTATGGACCAGCAGAGAGTGTGTGTGTGTGGGGGGGAGGGGGGGGGGGGCTCACACAGAGGGGGCAGGAGGAGTTCAGGAGGCAGTCGCCTGCCGCTGTCTAATTACTGCGGAGACAGCAGGGTCAGTTGCAGGGCAATACCCAGCTGGGAGCAGTGTGCTTCCCGCCTACAGCCCAACAACACACTCACCCACTCTCTCTCTCTCTCTCGCTCGCGCGCGCACACACACACACACACACACTCGCACGCACGCACACACGCACGCACACACGCACACACACACACACACGTGCATGCACTGCCTGTCGTCAGTGGCCTGGTTAGCTTCCCTTCGTCCTTCTAGTTTCCAGGTTTTTTTTTATATGTGGAGAATAAAAAACATTATGATCACAATGATTTTCACCACAAAGCTGTTCTAGAGTTCTCGTTAAGTAAATACGCTCGGAGTGGAAAGGAGCTTTGGGGGATCAGCCTTTTGTGTGAATATGCCATTTAAAGTTGTGAACCGTTCACTGGAACAGTCCCTGAAAGCCTGTCTCTCCCTGTGCTCTGAACAGTCCCTGAAAGCCTGTCTCTCCCTGTGCTCTGAACGGTCCCTGAAAGCCTGTCTCTCTCTCTGTGCTCTGAACAGTCCCTGAAAGCCTGTCTCTCTCCCTGTGCTCTGAACAGTCCCTGAAAGCCTGTCTCTCCCTGTGCTCTGAACAGTCCCTTAAAGCCTGTCTCTCTCCCTGTGCTCTGAACAGTCCCTGAAAGCCTGTCTCTCTCTGTGCTCTGAAGCCTGTCTCTCCCTGTGTTCTGAACTTAAAGCCTGTCTCCCTGTGTTCTGAACTTTAAAGCCTGTCTCTCCCTGTGTTCTGAACTTAAAGCCTGTCTCCCTGTGTTCTGAACTTAAAGCCTGTCTCTCTCTGTGCTCTGAACTTTAAAGCCTGTCTCTCTCTGTGTTCTGAACTTTAAAGCCTGTCTCCCTGTGTTCTGAACTTAAAGCCTGTCTCCCTGTGTTCTGAACTTAAAGCCTGTCTCTCCCTGTGTTCTGAACTTAAAGCCTGTCTCCCTGTGTTCTGAACTTAAAGCCTGTCTCCCTGTGTTCTGAACTTAAAGCCTGTCTCTCTCTGTGCTCTGAACTTTAAAGCCTGTCTCCCTGTGCTCTGAACTAAAGCCTGTCTCTCTCCCTGTGTTCTGAACTTGGATGCTGCCTCTTTGTAAACGCTCGCTCGCTGTGGTTTATTGTCTCAGTGCTCCGTTGTGTAACGGTTCCCTTAACAGCACACCAGAAGCACCCCCCCCCCCCCCGCCCACACAGTCACACACACACATACACGCACGCACACAAACACACACGCAGTCACACACACACACACACACACACACCCTGCTCTCCATCTCACTGGGATTCTTTCTATGCAGTTAGTCCTCCCCATACCGTGAAAAACACCAATGTCAGGAGAGAGAGAGAGAGAGAGAGAGAGAGAGAGAGGAAATTCCGGCTGCCAGTCACAAAGAACGAGGGCTCAAACTGGGGTTGAACTCTCATTCTTAGAGGTTAGTGCTTCCCATAAAGAATGTCCTATTTCTTTTTAGAGTCCCTTTAGGAGGGGAGTAATTGTCAGGCACACTACCACAGGTGTTGTTTTCAAAGCCTTCACACCTTGATAATACCCAACAATGGGGCTGCTGAAAAGCCTGGTGACATCCTTTGTTGCGCAGCTGCAAAGTATAGCTTTTAAAACCCACAGGTTTCCTCTCGCTTGTTCCCCCCGAGGAGCTGGTATTGAAAGGTCGCGGAAGGCAGTTAGTGTTTCACAGGTTTTTTTTATTTGTTTTGGCACCGGATTCACCTGCTAAGATTTATCCTTAAAAAGAGCATTGCAGACACAGTGCAGTGTCCAACACACATAGAAAATGACAACCTGTAGCAGTCCATTTTGCAGCTCATTGCATACAACGAACGGTGGGAATGATGTTCTCTATAACATACAGCTTATAATACTGTACTTGTACTTTGATGCACCTTGTGGTGCAACCTGGACACATCGTCACCTTGTGGTGCAACCTGGACACATCGTCATGATGTAAGCAGGGGCTCATGGAGCGTTTCAGGCCTTGTGGTGCAACCTGGACACATCGTCAGTGATGTAAGCGGGGGCTCATGGAGCGTTTCAGGCCTTGTGGTGCAACCTGGACACATCGTCAGTGATGTAAGCGGGGGGTCATGGAGCGTTTCAGGCCTTATACATCAGACACCCTCACCCGGGTGACCCGGCCGGGTCCGGACTTGCGTCCAGATAGCGAACTACAGTACGCCATGCTGCATGCATCTCCCCTCTTTACCCAGAGTGCAATGCTGCTTCAGGCTCTGTGGCAGGCCCAGCCACCTGCGCAGGAACTGGCCAATATTCCTTTTTAAAGCCCTCCATGAGGGTGAGTGTGTTTCATGGATCAGTAGCAGCCAGAGGAGACAAGGCAGATTGTTCAGGCTTGAAGCTCATTCTAGCCCATGTACTGTAATTAGCTGTATATTGCAGGTTGCCAGATCTGGACATTGGACCTCTAACACTCCACTTCCGCAGACTTCACAAGCAAGTGCAAACGGGGACACAGAGATGTTTGTAGCCGGTATAGATAGACTTCTTTAGACGATGCCACTCTGATGTTGAAGTCTCAGAGGACGCCGTAAGATCAAAGTTGTTATAATAGTCAAGGCTGAGGTTTTGGATCTTCTCTGGGACGTGGTACTTTGCTCAGAGCCAGTTCCACTAGCTTGTGTGGTATCGAACCGTAATCGTTGGAATTGGCCCATTTAACCTAATAGGATAGCAGTGACCGATCATGCACATACTATGTTGCCTGGTAGCATGGTAGAAAATGGCCTAGCCTGAAATGTTGACGAGAACAGTCAACAACTGTTTGTTTGACCAGTAGGACCTATCAATGTAGTCACTGAAGCATTTCAAGCCCAAGTGCCTGTTCCCTGTTGGGGAGGGGAGGGGGAGTCTGGTCTATTTATAAGTTCTCAGAGTGCATGGTTTAGCTGGGTGGGGTAGTCCTCTAGTCTAGAGCAGGCCAAGCTCCTTTGTTGGCAGAATTGTGTTTGGCAATATTACTGGCTACAAAAATGAAATAAAATAAAAACATTATTATTCATGATTATGATGTCATGTTGTAAACCTCTGATCCTCGTTTACTCACATGAACCCTAATATCCTTATTCTGGAGTGAACATGAAAAATTATTGCGAGTTTGTAGATTGGCTATTTACAGCAAAGCGATTTGGTGAAAGGGGGGGGGGGGGGGGGGGTATCTAGAGGTCAGGTTGAGGTCTCGGTTTTGACTCTTCCCTGCACAATTCTATAGGCCTTTCTCTGAATTAATCTCAATTAGTCAATCATGTCAATCATTTACATAATGTGATAACTTGTTAGTTACTTTTGGTTAACTCTACCCTGCTCACAATCATTATTATAAGTTCAATTGTTACATTTCAATAGCTTTATTACTGTCATCTAAGATTAACCTTTACTTAAGTTGTGCTTTATACTATATGCATGTCTTTTCAACCATTGTTTTGTGTAACTTCAACGTTGTTGTCAAAGGGACCTGTAGTAGGCCTATATTATACCTGTAATAGATTGCAATATTCAGAATCAGAAACACTTTATTTGCCACACTGCAACCGTTTAATCTAACCCACTACTTCCAACTCTGCAGAAGACAGTTTGTAAAATCGTGCACAATCTGCACATGCTTTTCCCAAAATGGCTATATGAGCAATATTGAAACTGGGAAAACAGGAACAAAGTTTTATGACGTGTTTTAAAGTTGTGCACATGTGCTGACATGTAGCATAACCTTAACTACAATAGGCTACTCGCAGACACACACACACACACACACACACACACACACAGCGCGCGCGTGCCTAATATTTCGTGGAAGCCACACTTCTGCTCACATCATTCAAATGTTTCATCACTCAGAAGCATGTCAGGATATGTCAGTCGAATCCTTTAACTAGATTGTATCAGTGAGGCTCTCCAGACTTGCCCTGCAGCTGACCCCAACTGCCGTACAATACTTGAACCAATTAACCGAATAGAATTCAGTGTCAACCATCTCATTAGACCAATTACTTAACATCCCTGTTTGAATATGATTAAACCCTCAAGTTTGCATACTTGAATGTTTTGAGAAGAGCTCAGTAACCATCGTAACCATCATAAGCTATACACACTACCACGTCAAAACTACAATCACTTCTATTCACTATTATTTAGTCTATTGCTGTTGCATCGAAGGTGCAACAAGTTGTAGCCTATACGTTTAGTAGTATAGGATTACATTTCAATTAAATAAAACATGCAACGATGCAGTCTGCAGTGTTGGGAGAGTATATACCCTTACCTTTTTGGCCCCCTGCTTTGCGAACTCTTTGGCCAGGTAACGACCGATGCCCCGTCCGCCGCCGGTGATCAACACCACGTCCTGGCTCAGGTCTTTCCGTCTGCTGGGTAGCAGCGAGCAAACACTTGCTTTTAGAATGTAATAGATCATCTGAACAGGGAAAAGAAGCATGCAGCCCACGCTCCTCAAATCCATCTTGGATGGTCCTTTCTTGGTCTGCGATAATATTGTTTACGCAAAGTTTGTGAGTATAGCCTACTCTCGGATACAGAGATGCAAATGTTTTAAGGGTTTTATGATCCGTATACGAACGATATCATTTGCAGTCACTACTATGCGTTTCACCAATAATCCACAAGCGAAACATTAAGAAAGCCCTGTCACTTCGTGGAGCGCTGACATGTTAAGCAACAAGACTCTTCAAAAAAAAGAAAAGAAAAAAAAAAGGGAGAGAGAGAGAGTGAGTGATCGCTCATAACGCCTTGTCGTTGGTTGGTAATAACCTACAGCCTAAACATGAAACAGGTCGAGGCGACGCGTCTTTCTCCGTATCGAGCGCACTACTGAAACTCTCACTCTGGGCTCGCGGTGTTGTGTTCCTATACTGAACGTTACCGCCTCTATATACTCTGTCTAGTGAAGTCTACTTTCCTTTATGGCTTTTCTCGTTCTGGTGGCGAAAGGACCTGGACGGTCGGGTCGGACCTGAGGGGAGTTTTTGTATGAGCATTTAATCCTGATTGACATGTTAAGTGGGGGTGATGTCTGCTCCTAGTGGCTGCGCCTTCACCTCCCCACGGTGCCTACAGTTGAAAGTCTTGTCTCATCTCTAGAAGGTTAAGCTCTGCTCAGTGAGAATCGGTGCGATTGCAACTTTTGTGTTTAAACCAAGCCATGTGGGTCTCAAGTCTCACAAATGATTCATTATCTTTAAACCTTACCCAGGCTACATTCTGCAATGATAATCTGTTCTGAAATAATTTTACCTGGATGGAAACGAGAAACTTTCTCTTTCATAATCAGTATTATTAATCATTCATCACCCTGGTTATAGGCTACTAGCCCATGCACAGCACTCACCCAGACCCACGCGCGGGCACTTGTCAAATGGCCAGCCCAGAATGCATACATTGCCTAGTATCCTGGCTGGCTACAGTAGCTATACATGCTGCTTTTTAGGCTCGCACCACCATCCTGTTCTTAAGACCACTTTGGCATTGACATCTACACAAATGGTGTAATGGGTGCAAAGGTGCAGGATCGTATAACATGGATCATAACATAGATAAGAAAACGCGTTTTATGTGAATGCTAAACCTATACTTTTTAAACCCCGGCCGTTGGTTGGGAAGGCAACAAATAAAACCATGCAATTTTGTGTTTGATTGATTGATTAAAATTTGTATTCACAGTTGAGTTCAACGAAAGTACAGGTTAATACAAAAAACTGCTACGAGGATAAAACCATAAAAAAAGCACTAAGACTTGTTTGTGACAGAGCAGTTTGAGAAATAGGTTAACTAAACAGAATCATGGCCAAACTAGAAAAAGTGCCCTTCTGGGCACAGGTCTCCACCAGGAGGATAGGAGTGTGTGTGATGTTTGGCAAAATGTTTAGGAGCAATATAAACGTGTGCGAGATGCGGCTTGGCCTGTTGTAGCGCCACCATGAGGCTGATTTGAAAACTGTCAAGTGGCATTTCAAAGCCTAGTGGGAATATGCATGCACAGTTTCACCACAATCGGACGCTGCGTTGAGTAGTTGTGGCGATTTGTACAAAACGGGTACAAAGCGGGCTACTCCTGAAAAGTGTAGAAGCCAATCGTAGCCAATGAGGGTGGATTATGAGAAATCAAACAAACCCGTCTTGATCACATGACTATGAAGAGCATGTGTACCGATTTGCGTGAAATTTGGATAAAATCTGAAGGAGTAATATTAGAAAATGTGTTTTACATATGTCGGCCTCCTGGTGGCGCTATAAAGAGCAGATGTGAAGAATTCCAGGCAAAAGTTTTTCCTTGGCCTCTAGGGAGTTGGCATACAAAGTTATCCACAGATCCGTGCAGTTAGAGGTAAAAACACTTTTCGGCCAGTTATAGCGCCACCATGAGGCCGAGTTGAAAATGTTCATGTGGCATTTCCTCCTCGGCCTAGTGGGAATGTGCGTGCACAATTTCACGGAAATCACACAATGTGTTCATGATTTGCAGCATTTTGTTTGAAACTGAGCACTCCTGCGAACTTTGGAAGCCAATCTTAGCCAATCAGGATGGAGTCTGAAAATGTGAAAGACCCGTTTCGTTGAATGGCTCTAGAGAGACGGTGTACCAATTTGCGTGATGTTTGGACAAAATCTGTAGGTGTACTGTCCAAAAACTTGTTTTGCACAAAGCGGCCTCCTGGTGGCGCTATAACAGGCCGTTCTGGAAATTGGGGCAGAGGTTCATCGTTCATCGTTGGAATCCAGGGAGTGTGTGTGCAAAATTTGGCATTGACCGGGTTAACGGTGCCGGAGATGAGCTGTTCACAGACGGAAGGACACACACACGGACACACGGACGGACGGACGGACGGAGTGCAAAACATACTCTCTCCCCATGCCTTCGGCCTGGTGAAGACAATTACATACCGAAATCTGCATGAAATACCTATAGCCTGCTGAACAAATCCTGTGAATTCATGGACCTTAGACAAGATTCCAGTCTGTGATTTTTGGCCCAGACCCTGTGATTTGTACCGTGCCTTTTCAGCAACTGGGATGGGTTTAAAGAGCAGCCTCACAATGGTGGCTTTGTGCTGTTCTCAGCTACTCGGAGAAGGCAGAGAGGGGCTCTTGGGGACTGCTAGAGGCTCTGAAACAAAACAGCTCCAGATGCTGTCATCTTTTTGTTATATTGAAACAAAAAAAGTCTAAACTCAAAATTGAATTTCATTCGAAGAAGTTTAACCCAAAATGATTTCGAACTGAACTGAAATTAATTGGGTTATGATTTGTTATGCAAAAAAAAACAGCACGTTATTTATGCTGACAGTGATAGTAGCGGTGGCCCTGTACCCAGATATCTATACATCTAAAGACATCCAATGCCAGAGTATACTAGGCTACAGTTTATTTTCACTCATGCATGCTATCACTGCCATCTACAGATCAACAGTGTAAATTCAGAGGCTATAGTCAGCCTTCAAGGGTGACATTTAAATCTCCTGCAGCAGTGGTTTTAACTAATTTCACAGCAGTATACCACAACATTCCGGTCTTTAGTTTGTTGAGTAAGCAAAGCAAAGTTCTTTGTTTACCCAGGGAAGTGGACTAAGCTCGAGATGCTTGTTTACAGCCACACCCTGCTCATAGAACATTTCATGGTAGGGGTTCAATGCCTTGCTCAAGGGCACTTCAGCGGAGGTCATTTTAACGTGCCGGTCCGGGGATTCGAACTGGCGACCTTCCGGTATCAAGACCGCTCCGCAAACCGTTCGGCCACCGCTGCTCCATAGTTTGTTGAGTGCGGTTGGGTGAAGTAGATTGTCTGTGAAAAAGGATGAACAGAGTACAGACCGGCGTAAATACTAAAATGCAGAATACATTAAATCAGTCATACTGATTTGCAAGGCAATGCAGGGCATTCTGGGGAATAGGCTAAATAAGAGTAATTAAAAACAGCAATAGTAGTGGACAATAAAACGAACTGCTGCAATATTTCATAGCAAAACCTTTTAGATTTCATTGGGAAAATAAGTGATTGATGCTTCAATTTCAATTTAGGCATTTAGCAGACGCTCTTAATCCAGAGCGATTTACATTAAGCAAGAACAAAAAGCATGGGAATACATCACATAAAAAAGCATTTATCATGAAACATGCGTACCGTAAGCTAAGAACATAACAGTGGAATATCTATATAATGAAACTATACATATAAACTATACATATATGCTTCATTGCTTCTACATGAAATGTGGAAATGTTTGCCCGCCTGTTGGATAGTCAAACATGTCATTAAGAGAGCCCAAGGTCACAACACATACACCAGAATGTGGGAGGCGTGTGCAGCAGGTAGATAAAGCATGTAGTTAACTCGCAATGCCTTAACGTCCTCAGAACAGACCAGACAGACCATGGACATTAGCATTGCAATTTTAATAATTGGCTTTGCTGCTCTATTCGCAGCCTTCCTCCTTCTGGTAATTGGACTCGTGTACTCTGAGATGATGAATTCAGACATTCCTTGTGGGGTTGCAAATCGTGGGAAACTGCATATTGTTCATGGCCTGTTTGTTGGAATAGCAATTGTGGTGAGTATCTATCTGTGGAATTGTTGCATGCTTATTATTTTGTGCATGTCAAATGCATGTTCTTCCCGCTTGAATTAATTCATCTAACTTATTCCTTGGTGAATAGCTGGGGGAACAAAGCTGGAGTTATTAAAAGTGGGCTCTGCTCTTTCAGGCCCGGTGGCAGAGAGGTCTGTCCTTTTCTTTCAGGCCCGGTGGCAGAGAGGTCTGTCCTTTTCTCTTTCAGGCCCGGTGGCAGAGAGGTCTGTCCTTTTCTCTTTCAGGCCCGGTGGCAGAGAGGTCTGTCCTTTTCTTTCAGGCCCGGTGGCAGAGAGGTCTGTCCTTTTCTTTCAGGCCCGGTGGCAGAGAGGTCTGTCCTTTTCTTTCAGGCCCGGTGGCAGAGAGGTCTGTCCTTTTCTTTCAGGCCCGGTGGCAGAGAGGTCTGTCCTTTTCTTTCAGGCCCGGTGGCAGAGAGGTCTGTCCTTTTCCCGTCCTCTAGGTGGCAGAGAGGTCTGTCCTTGTTCCGTCCTCTAGCTGCTGATAAAGCTTAGATAAGGGAAACTTTAGATAAGAAAACACGTCTGACCAAGTCGCAAAAAGAGACAAGGTCATTTGTTTTTCCTCGTGTACATTAAGACAAAAGGGTAAAAATGGGAGTTACTCAATTCCTAATGTTGAGAGTCAAAATATAAATTAAAAATATTTCTTAGCTACACAGTGCTGTCATCTGCAACCTGCCATAAAAGAATTACCAAAAAGCACCTTTACTGTTTAGGACTTATACCTTATAGGCCTATATGTCCACAACATCTCATCAGCCATCTTCCCCACTGACTGTCTCTGTCTCTGAGTCTCACAAGAGACAGTGGGGGCTGTAGCAGGCCGGGGTCTGATCTGCCTTGGTCGGGTCACCTGGAGGAGGGTGTCTGTTGAAAGACTCGAAACATCCAATGAATCCAAGTTTGTGCATCAGTAGACGTTTAATTTACTAAGCATGAGTGAATGAATGGATACATTAATGAATAAAATACTTTTTCCACTGCATATGTTTTCTCTCCCCCCCAGGGCAGGATCCTGGAACGTCTGGGTATATGTCAACAAGTCAGCTTCATTCGATGGTTCAGGGCTCAATTCCTAACCCGCATAAACCCAGTTCCCCCTGGCCTGCGTGTGAAGGACCTGGGGTTTTCTCAGGTGCCAGTGCGAGTGTACGAATCAACAGTGGCCACTGACGGCTTGAGAAGAGGTCTCATGTATTTCCATGGAGGCGGATGGGTGACTGGCAATTTAGGTACAAGTTCAAAAGCAATCCCTTTAACCGTACAAAATTGTTTTCTCTCAGGACACTTGTACACCTCAGATTGTTATGATGAGCAATCGGTATGCCAAATTTATTCGGTAGGCCCTATACCAATTTCCTGGACACATTTCCGAGCGTTGTCACTGCGGTTTTTCATAAAGGCCTATTAGTTTGCAGGCTCTGATGAGATTTCACGTGCTCATAGCCTATTGCATGAATAAACAGCAAAAAGCAACAACACAGTAGTGGTGTTTTTCTTGTTTTGCTTTTATTATTAAATTCAGTCATTTTATTTTGATAAAAAGATGAGTAGCAAATGTTTGTGATAGTAATATAGTATCACAGTAGTTATCTGCTTGCCTGGTGTTGCTGGAGGTTTTGCACTGACAACGTGCATCATTTCCAGGTTCATGTTTTGGTACCACCCAGGATTGACTAATCAGTGTTCCTGATAAGCTCATGTTATTGGGTTAGGATACCTATAGAGGGTGCTATGAGTCTGTGCCTGAGACCCAGGTTTGAGCTACAGTTGCCTTGTTTTATCACTTCTGTGATATAATGTTATCAGCATGGTTATTGTCTCCGCCAGGCCAGACAGCCGAAGGCCAGAGAGGAATGTCACTTAGAATTGTAGGAGTTGGCCCGGGCCGCCAGCCATGTCATGTCATTTCATTTTTGTAGAAGAGGCAAACTAATATTGTTTGTGCCGTTTGCTTTGATTGAATAATTGATTGAACACGTATGTACTATGATTTGATTTGGCTGTGTTCTAAATTAAAGTGTGAGTGTTGATTATCGTGTATCAATCTAATTATAGTAAACTAATACTATTATACTAAAAAAGATAAAGATCAAGGTATTAATCTAATTATAGTAAACTAATACTGTTATACTAAAAAAAGATAAAGATCAGGGGAAAAGAGACCCTTTTACAGTACAATAATGTTTCAAGTTTACACATGTATACAAATAAACAGGCCAACGGCATAAACAATATTTGTTTGCCTCTTCTACAAAAATAAAAGTTACCGTTGCGCGTGCCAAGCTGTCATTCTCTTGTATTATAGGCCTATCGTACTATTTATTTATGTCCCACTACGGAGTAACCTCGCGGCAGACTATCCAGCATGTATCTTCCACCTCGGAGGATACTCTGGTAAGGCCGGCAGTGTCGGTAGGCCAATCAGAGGCAGGCGGGGCGTTACCATGTCTATGCTCGGACGTAGAATAGATATACGCTGGCAGCAGTGCAAATGAACCTCCATTCTTCTCAACACTAGACGATTGTGACAAGGTGTAGTTGGGGATGGAGGTGGGTTGCTCCAGTTAAAGTTAGAGTTCAATCACCTGATTGGCTGACTGCAGATTGGCTAGAAGCGCTGCTTACCTCTCAAGCTGAAGATGAAAACAGAGATTCCTTATTGAATTTTCGCTTAGAGTTACATTAGGGCTGCGATGCAGCGTCGTTGAGGACCCTGTAGTGCAGGGGCCAATACTGATATTTTCACAAATTGGTACCACCTAAAGTGGCCGTAAATATCTGGTATCTTTGTGTTCCTACACGTCTCTAGTTTATATTTTGGTATGATAACCCTTCCAATTCAGTAGCTTAATGCCAGTTATCATGCACTCTTTAAACAAACCTACCCCATATGAAACTGTGATGTGTGTATATCCTTTATATGACTTCTAGAGTAGACAATACATTTTGGTAACTGTCCGAGCCAGCAGAGCTTGGCCATCTGAATGGCGTGTGACAGAACCCTGTGAGTCCAGCAGAGGCTGAATGGCGTGTGACAGAACCCTGTGAGTCCAGCAGAGCTTGGCCAATCTGAATGGCGTGTGACAGAACCCTGTGAGTCCAGCAGAGCTTGGCCATCTGAATGGCGTGTGACAGTACCCTGTGAGTCCAGCAGAGCTTGGCCATCTGAATGGCGTGTGACAGAACCCTGTGAGTCCAGCAGAGGCTGAATGGCGTGTGACAGAACCCTGTGAGTCTGAATGGCGTGTGACAGAACCCTGTGAGTCTGAATGGCGTGTGACAGAACCCTGTGAGTCTGAATGGCGTGTGACAGAACCCTGTGAGTCTGAATGGCGTGTGACAGAACCCTGTGAGTCTGAATGGCGTGTAACAGAACCCTGTGAGTCTGAATGGCGTGTGACAGAACCCTGTGAGTCTGAATGGCGTGTGACAGAACCCTGTGAGTCTGAATGGCGTGTGACAGAACCCTGTGAGTCTGAATGGCGTGTAACAGAACCCTGTGAGTCTGAATGGCGTGTGACAGAACCCTGTGAGTCTGAATGGCGTGTGACAGAACCCTGTGAGTCTGAATGGCGTGTAACAGAACCCTGTGAGTCTGAATGGCGTGTGACAGAACCCTGTGAGTCCAGCAGAGGCTGCTAAAGAAAAACTGAAGTATCTATAAGTGTCTCTGAAACAACACAGCTTTGTACTTACACGTATGGTCTTATTATTTACCAAAAGTTACTTTGTAGGGATTTGTGATCTTTCTCTACCTAAACATTTCAAATTATTACCTGTGATTATTTTATATACAAGGTAAAACGACTTGGCTGAACTCTGATCTCCTCTTGTGGCTGAAATGAGATAAACTCCAGTGTCTACTTATAGCCGTACAGTAGCGCTTAAATGTTACAAAACCATCTGCAGCAACTGCGTCTCGTTCCTTAAGCAGCGAAGTTGCTTGCGGTGCAGGTTCAGCCAGCCATGGCACTTTAGCTGTGGTGATTGGTCAGCTGAGCTGCGATATAACCTCTCTCTGTGTGTGTGTTTTATTATTTGTGCGTGCGTGCGTGCGTGCGTGCGTGCGTGTGTGTGTAGTTGTATATTGCTGTTTGACATTTATTATTTGTTTTAGGACAGGATAATTACATTGTATTTACACTGTAACCTTGTGTTTGTGCATAGCTTTTCTGCATAGTGCAAGACAGTTATAGCCTATAGGTATAACTGTATACTGTTGTTCTGTTTTACGGCACTTCTTGTTTACTTTGTCTTGCCTTGTATTGCTGTATACTTTAGTACTTTCTTTCCTTACTCTTTACTTCACTATCTGTAACTCTATAACTCTTAACTGCTGTGCTGCTGATTTGCCCCCTATCAATAAATCAATAAAGGTACATCTACAGTAGTGTGTGAAAAATAAGGGTTAAAGTTAATTCCATGTTGTGTGATTTGCCACTTGCAAAGAACCATGCGATCAGTTGTTACCAGCAAACAATATTTCTGCCTACCCTTATTAGATACTGCTGATGAAGTCTGCCGGCAAATTGCCAAGGAGACAGAGACTACGGTTGTGTCTGTTGGGTAACTTCTCTCTTCCTTTACACTTTGTAACAAGTCATAACTTTAAACCTATTAGGTCTGCAAAGCAACCAGCATTTGACTAATTCTCCTTCCATCTGCATTTCTCACTCCGTTCAGATACCGGTTAGCCCCTGAGCACAGGTACCCTGCCCAGCTGGATGATTGTGACGCAGCGACGTGTCACTTCCTGTCAGTGGCAGAGGCAGAGTTTGGTGTGGACCCTCGCAGAGTGGCAGTCGGTGGGGACAGCACCGGGGCGAACCTGGCAGCCGCACTTTGCCAAAGGCTGGCAAAGAAACAGGACGGACATCTGCCGTCCCCCTGCGCTCAGGTCCTCATTTACCCAGCTCTGCAGATGGCAGATTTCAACCTGCCTTCATACCAGCAAAACCACGCTGTGCCCATATTGTTCCGTGGCCGCGTGGCATTCTACTTCCTGCAGTACCTCAATGGGGACATGTCTATCTGCCAGGACGTGCTGGAAGGGAACCATGTCCCCACGGAGCTCAAGCCATGCTATCATGAGTGGCTCTCCCCTTCCAACCTCCCAGAGGCATGCTTAGCTCGGGGCTACACCAAGTTGCCAGCCGCGGAATACTCCGGCGAATTGTATCACAAGATTAAAAGCGGCCTGGAGCCTGAGGTCTCACCCTTATTGGCAGAGGACGATGTCATCCGTATGAGCCCGCCCACCTTCATCCTCACCTGCGAGTATGATGTCCTGAGGGATGATGGGATTATTTACCGCAGGCGGCTGATGGATCTGGGCGTGGACGTCACCTGGCATCATGTGGCGGACGGTTTTCATGGCATCATTAACTTTATCAACCAGGGGTGGCTGAGCTTTCCCTCTGCACCACGAGTTGTGGACAGTGTTGTTGATTTTGTCAAAACGCTATAATGATAATATTCTAACTGCATGCATTCCTGTGTTGTTTAATCAATAAGCAAAACAAAAAATGTTATTCACTGGAAGTGATTTTTTTGTTTGGAGAAAAAATGTAATAAAGAAACACAATTAATTTGTTTTATTGCTTTCACTAAGAATGAAAAATGTAGCCTCAAGGATGCACAAATGTTATTGCACAACAATATTCAGTATTAGTTTCCCCCTCCTGTGTTCAAAGACTATTTCCAGTCATTCGCATAATGGAATGTCATTTGGTTTTTTTAACGACTGGTGTGAAGCATCTCTTTACACTACTTGCAATGGCTGTCACTGTGTTTTGCTGTATCCATAGTAACCGAAAGAGCTCCTCTCTCTCCTGTCCACCGGCTACACCATAATGGGGCCAGGTGAATGCACCTACATCCTGCTATCTGTTTGACTTGCTAAACATGCTCTAGCACAGCACCGGCTCTCGGACTCGAACAGCATGGACAAAACACAAATGAGGAATGATAAATGGATCCAACCTGGCTGGAGAATTGAGCAGAAGTATGGAAAGAAAGTCCTAGTAGGTAACTGGTTGGAGGACCGACTACAGGTAGGCATGATATCATATTTTCCTGTTCTTTTTTTTTTGCCATGCACTCAAATCTGTAATGTAAAATTTGGCTAAGGGTTGTCATTATGTTATTCACTCAGCAAGCACAATGATTCCTATTTATATCTGTAGACAGGGAACTGGCTATCTTACCCAGTAACCAAATGACATTTTGGCACACAGCTTCCATTTGAATGTGGGAGCGCTGCCTCCTGTCTTGTGCCAGGAGAGATCCTAAACATAGGGCATTAGCTCCATGGTGATGTGACAAGAGGTTTTTGCAAGTGCCTCAGTTGGTAGTCAAATCTATAGCGTATAGTGATTAGACAGCCTGAGTTCAGCTACATCAGCACAGCCTCCTGGTGGGAGAGAGGGGGGGGGGGGGGGGGGTACAGCTCCACCAGCGTTAATTGCATTGACGGGAGGCGCAGCCACGGACTGCTGCTTCAGGATCTGAGCAGAGGAATGGCTTTAGAAATATTGCACAACGTCTTCCGGTCGATAGCGACGTGTGAGCTTTGCTGAACCCTCCCCCCCATTGCTCAAGTGGCTGAACACACACAACACACACGCACGCACGCACGCACGCACGCACGCACGCACGCACGCACGCACGCACCCCTATGGTACTGTTTGTTTTCTCTGTCTGAGGTAGTTCACTGGAGAGCCCAAGACCGCCAGCAGCACCAACCGCATGGACTATCGGCCCCAGTGGAAATCCAAGCCAGACGTCTCCGTGAGACATTCGGGCCTCCGGAGAGCTGAGGTCAGACTAAACCTGCAACAATCATTGCATTACCGCCCAATTAAATGCCTGACACAACTATTGCACGGCCGGCCAGTGGCTTTTCTTTTCCTCAATAGTGGTCACATTTGCATAATATTGACCAGGCCCCTAGATAAGGCCTTTCATGAACCTCTTCATGGGCACAAATCTGTAGTTAGAGGTGCAGGCGGTCATGAAAGGTGTTGAAAACCATTGATTCATTTAAGCAGTTCCTATAAAAGGTTGTTCGAGTAAACTTGCTGCCCATGTGTTTTCCACCCAATGAAAAGGACTTAAATTGTCTGAAAAGTCTGAAAGGTGATGAAGGCCAGTAGGCAAATTCTAATGTATAGCTTGCTGCAATATAATTGTATTGTTCATGGAAAATCAGTAATATTCAGAGAGCGACATCGTAATGCCGTAAAGTTAGGTTTTAACCTATTCTGGGCGGGAACCCCTTTTGGTGTTTTAACTAAGCATTATGTTATACTTTAGCTATTGAAAAATAGCAGATCCACAAGCTTGTAGGTCTGCTATTTTTGAAAAATCGTTAAAATGTGGCGCAAATCATTGAGTATTTCAGAGCGAACATTTTTAACTAAAATATTTGCTTCTGGGGGGTCCCTGGAACTAAATATTTTGAGATGGGGGGTCCGTGGCCCAATAGAGATAATTATGGGGGTCCTTGGCATGAAAAAGGTTGAGCACCACTGACATAGAAACATGGGTTTTTCAGAAAAATGTTTTGATTTAGAAGCCTTTTTTTATCGACCTCAGTCCAAAATGGGTTAAGGTTATCCTATCGTGTACCCTTTTATGTTGTGTTTCAGGGGCTTCCATCAAAGGTCTTCTTTGCTCACCACAACACACCAGCCTACCATTACTTGGTCACACAATATGACGAAAGCTATGGCCGTAATAACACCTCCGCGCCACCTTCTCTGCGCTCCTGGAATCCAGACAGCCTGTCGTGGCAGCCAGAAAAGTCTGACCACCCAATTGCTGGTAAGAACCACTGTTTGAAATCCACCTCTTCAAATTAAAAAATATGCGCCTAAAGCAGGGGTGGGCAACTTTGACGATGGAGAGGGCCATTATATTTCCATACTCACTCCAGAGGGGCCACATTGCATGCATGTCGAAGCAAAAATAGCCAATCTACAAGTTCAAAACGTGTCGCATCGCAACGCGTTTTGAACTTGTAGATCGGCTATTTTTGCTATATGAATTGAAATCCTGAATAATTTTTTGCTATTTTTAATTGGGATCCTGAAGTCATTTTAACTAAATACAAATATATTGGACCTAAAAAAGACAATAACATTATTTGTAATACTACTCAGCAAGCTACTAATTTTAGACTGTAAGTAATTAAAGCGGGTCATGTTTGCATGTTTGGAATTGTAACAGCTGAAATCAATAACATATCAGTATTCCGAAATTAATCTGAGGGCCACATTAAGTGAAGGTGGGGGCCGCATGTGACCCGCGGGCCGCCAGTTGCCCATGTATGGTGTATTTATATAGTACGTATGTATGGCCTAAAGTATGCAATGAAGCAAACTGTAAACTGTTAAAACCCATTTTGGGCGGGAACCCCCTTTCGTGTTAGCATTATGTTATGCTTTAGCTATTGAAAAATAGCAGATCTACAAGCCTGTAGGTCTGCTATTTTTTAAAAATCGAAGAACGACTGACATAGAAACATAGCTTTTTCAGAAAACTGTCAGGATGTAGAAGATATTTTTAGAATCTGATCTCAGGTCAAAATGGGTTAAAGTGTAGGCAGCACCGGCATTCAGTACTTAAACTTGGTAAACTTCAAATTAGACAACACACATCAGTACTTAAACTTGGACTGCTACCCCAAAAAAAAATACGTTTTATTGTATTTTAAAACGGGGTCACTCACTGCACTGGCATAAACAATGGCTCGAGGAAAATAACCCCTACTAACCCCTCTCTTCCAGCTCCTCCAACCAAGTTTGGCCTGCTAGAGTCCAAGAAGAAGCACTGTCTGGGAGAGCAGCAGTTGCTGAGCGCGTACACGTCAGCGTACCAGAGACACCCGCCCAGTACTTTCGGCCTGAATTCGTTCGCCAGAGCACCACCTCGTGCACTTTCCAGCCACCTGCACGCTGCCAATCACAACAACAAGGACCTGGGTTTGAGACGGCGCTCCATGCTGCAGGTCCCAGACTACTGCCCCCGTCTCCTGCATTCGATACCTCCTCCACCACCACCGCATGCCTAGGGACAGATGGACTGCAGGTCCCAGACTACTGCCCCCGTCTCCTGCATTCGATACCTCCTCCACCACCACCGCATGCCTTTTTTGATTGATTGATTGAAATATTTATTAACAGTTTGCAGAATTACAGTACATTTCGAGCACAAACTCAATACAAAGGCTGTTAACTGTGAGTGGACGACCCAATTAAGCATTACACTTGTTTACAAGAGGGTCCACCATGTTCAATTCATCAAAACATTTAGAGACGTACAAATAGACACTTCTGCCTAGGGCCAGATGGACGCACTGGGCTACTTTTGCACCTGCAGGGGCCATGCTGTTTGCAGGGTTTCTTGAGGTTTTTATTAGTCAGCAGCAGCACAGTGGCATGTGAAATGTAATATATGGAATATTTGGGCAATCAAAAGGGATTAAAAATGTACCAGGAGACTCGTTTTGTCGTAGTGTGTGTGTGTGTGTGTGTGTGTGTGTGTGTGTGTGTGTGTGTGTGTGTGTGTGTGTGTGTGTGTGTGCGCGTGCTATGTGCGCTATGGGCTTGGGGGGTTGTTGGAGGGTGTCCATAAATCATCTCTACTACCCTTCCCAGACAATAATTACATGCAAATTCTCTCTCTCCTCATGCTTAATAATTAAAACTCCGAATGGACTGTTAGTTTTGCCCTAGATACTGAATGAAGAGAGAGAAGTAAAAAAAAAAAAAAAAGAAAAGAAAAGAAAGAGAAAAGGACCTAAAGAAGAGGAGAGAATAGTAAAGGGGTGGATGACGGTGTTGTCCTGAGTATTGAGGCAAAGCAGAAGTTATGATTCATGCAAGGGGGAGTCTGATGGGACGTGTCTAAGTCCCATTCCATTAGGTGTTTAATTACAGGGAATGAAAGTGGGTAATTAGGAAGAATCAAAGATGCTTATGTTTGATGGTCAAACATCTGCGTCGGTCTCCCCTATTCCCAGTCTGCCTGCTGTCTCCCAGTGCAACTGAAGCCCCTCTAGTCTGTCCTGCTGTCCTAGTCTGTCCTTCTGTCTCCCAGTGCAACTGAAGCCCCTCTACTCTGTCCTGCCCGCTGTTAGAGCTACTTAGTCACTCTGGTGTGCTGCTGACTTCTGTGTGCGACATTATGGCTCAGTGCTTATAGGGGAAGTATGGTATATCTCAGCCTGGCATTATACACCCTGTGCCTTGTGTTTTCTCTCTCAACCACACGATGGTGGTATAGCTGCATGTCACTATGGTGCTATAGCTGCATGTCACTATGGTGGTATAGCTGCATGTCACTCGCCCAACCGGGTGCTTTGACTCAGCAATGTTAAAGTTGGTACCAGGGACTTGGAACTGTAAATGAGAGAACACTTGATATTCATCTTTTTGTTTTATGATTCTTACAGGCATATTTATATTATGTATATGTATATGATAGTGAAACAGCAAACAGCAAATAAAACCAGAAGCCTTTGTCTTTGCTTGAGTGAAACTGCTTTATAGGCCGTCTCTGCAATGTCTTGTTATTACCAGGTCTCAGTTTTCACTTAAAATCAGTCACAATTATTTGAGAGTACAACCAATGGGCCAAGAACACTTTTACTTTCCTTTGTATTGCATTTACAAAAGAACACATAATACAATAATTTATATTGATTGGATTCAGTACAAATGGCAAGGGTGGTTTAGCTGTCAAAAATGCATATTTATTTTGTCTCCTTATATCAAACAAAGCACTACAATATTCATAAAGTAAGAGTTTCAAAAGCAGCAACATTCTCATACGGTACATTATTTATAGAATCTCCCATATAAGAACGCTATCACATAATTTACATAATGTCATTGTTAAAGAGCAAATGAAAATAATTGCATTGTATCCAGTCCACTGTGTAAGTAAATAATATTGGTGCCCTACAAGATGATGCACAGTGATAGATTGTCAGCGTAGTGCTCGACGGTGCTAATGTGTTATACTTGAATGAACTCATTTACTGTAAGACTTATTTATGGATTATGTTAGCAGCTAAACAAGAAAAGCATCTGGAATGATTTAGAACTAACCTAATGGCAGCGAGGAGGAGGCAAACTGTAGAAACTATTTATACAGCAGCTCCCCCCTGAGTAAATCTAAACAAACAGAAGTCTGATTACCGTTAATGGCCTAATATTTTACTTTCATTGCCTGTGACGGAGACAGCTATGCCTCTGTCTGTAATCCCCAGTACACGGAAATGTTGAAAATATTCAAAGAAGCCGTGCAGGCTAATTTGATGGCCATCATAATTAGCATGATGAACAGTAATTACATACAAAAAAAGTGATTAACACCTTTAGCCTGCAGAAACTGGATGAATAGCAGAAAACAGAACCACTCAGTCAACAAGAAACCCGATGCTACGTGTGATCTAACTGGGACACTCCGTCAACACCCAATCTCTAGATCAATGAAAAATAGAAATGCTTGCTGGTCAGACACTCGTCTGGAGTGGCTTCTTATCAGGGAGTGAGAGGACAAAGGGGAAAAGAATGCCCTTGGCTGCAGACAGGACACTCAAATCCTCGGCTACAAATGCAGGAGAGACCTCGTCGGCATTGAACCGTATAGTAAATTGCCGGCTGACGCAGTAGATGTTGTCATCCATGGCAACACACTGGAAGGCAGGGCAATAATGCATGCGTTTGGTGCTGCACTCGTACCACACGCGGACCGACGTGTGGTAGCGGTACACGCTGACACCCAGCAGGGGGTTAACTTCGAACCGGTACAGGAAGCTCCTCACAGCCACCATTTCTGTTGTCCGGCCTTTGCTGCCCACGAGCCGACTGGGCTTCCACACGTTGCTTTTTGGGTTGTAACGCAGCAGTGTGTATCTGAGGGTTCCCCCTGAGACAAACAGCTCCCCGTTGCACACTGTGGCTCGATGGGCCACGGCGAATGTATCGTTAGGCAGTGGAGCCACGAAAGTCCATCTGTCCGTCCGCGGCTCGTAGCGCTCCACCGAAGACAGACACTCTC
Source organism: Electrona antarctica (assembly GCF_951216825.1). Classification (NCBI taxonomy): domain Eukaryota; kingdom Metazoa; phylum Chordata; class Actinopteri; order Myctophiformes; family Myctophidae; genus Electrona; species Electrona antarctica. Next base: position 4,183,263 of record NC_136790.1, on the reverse strand, counting down.
CTCCAATGGCATAAATGTAACCCTGCAGGGCTACCAGCTTGCAGTGAGGCCTGGCCTCATTCATTGGACTGATCTCCTTCCAAATGGACGTTACAGGATTGTAGCAGAACACCCGCTTTGAGGGCACCATCTCCCTCTCTGTGCCCTGAAAGCCAAGCGTTACAAATAGGTAGTTGTCCATCGTGCACATTGCACAGCCTTTAGATATAACCTCCTGCGGGATGGGGCAGAGCTGGTGCCAGGCGTCTTCGTAATCATCATAATAGAACAGTCCACTGGACGAGCCGCTCCTCTGCTCCGTCTCTGGCACCAGCCTCCGCGGGCCGGCGCCCTTCGACCAGTCCTGGAGGTCCATGTCAGCCACGACAACAAACCTCCTGCATTTCATTCTCTGTTTCTGAATTTTCTCCCGCTCACCAGCCAAAAGCCTTCCATACAAAGTGGGATCCCTGAGCACCTGGAGGTAGTTATCCGACATGACTTGAAGGGCTGCCTCATGCAGGGAGGACTGGCCCTGTTTTTTTGCCAGGGCTAGCACCTCCATGCAATTCCCCAAATCGAGCTTACCCTTCGGGCTCTCTATATCTGGCCCGCCCAGGTGGTCTCCTGGTTGGTGGAAAAACTGAGCGCTTGCTACAGTATGTAAACTAGGCTCGTTACCTTTGCTGCCTGGGGGGAGACTGAGCACGGGGCTGGCAGAGGCAAAGGTCAAAGACTCATCCACAGGAGTTGAAGCTCTCTGGACGGGGATTGGGAGCTCAGAGTGTTCTGCCGCAATCAGATAGCTGTTCTTGCGTAGGAGCGCATGCCTGGCAGTGTGCCTTTGCTCACAGCCTGCTAGAAAGATTGGATCCTCCTCAGCACTCCTGTGTGGTAAAACCAAGTCGTGTATAATGATAGGGTTTAGAGATGAGGGGTACTCTGTGAGACTGCTGCCGCGGCTAGAGTGAGATGATGACTCCACATAGGTGTCATATATCTTTCCATGAACAGTCTTGCAGCCACCCCCCTCCTCCATGACCAGGTTAGCATCCTCTACTTTGATCGCTGCCTTGGAGAGGAAGCTGGAGAAGGCCCCATGGTGCTCTGTATTCTTCCGCAACTCCCTGCCAACACCCACACTGCCCTCCAGCCTCTGTAGACATCGAGGGGAACGGCGCCCTGTGGGACTGGCTGTCCTACTCTCTCTGGGACTGGGAAGGTTCAGAGTGGATTCACATGAAGCGTTACCACAGGTCATCTCTTCCTGTGTTGTCCAAGGAAATATCTCTGTCCTCTCTATGCAGATGCCTGGGTCTGCACTGGAGGTGTTGGATATGTCCTCGGCATTCGTAATCCCCGCAGTGGAGTCTTCCGTCTGGCACAGCTGTACTTCCGCTGTGTTCTCACAGATGTTGTCAGGTATCAGGCTGTCAGGGATGGAGTTAATCTCCATGGGTCCATGTTGTTCGTCATCTTTGTCGGGATCGTCTCTGGTCACCTCTTCCGGTGTTGACCACAGGAAATTCTCTGTCCTCTCTATGCAGATGCCTGTGTCCGCACTGGAGGTGTTGGATATGTCCTCGGCATTTGTAACTCCCGCAGTGGAGTTTCCCGTCTGGCACAGCTGTACTGTGTTTTCACAGATGTTGTCATTGTCAGATATCAGGCTGTCAGGGATGGAGTTAATCTCCATGTGTCCATGTTGTTCATCATCCTTGTCGGGATCTTCTCTGGTCACCTCTTCCAGTGTAGACCAAGGGAAATTCTCTGTCCTCTCTACGCAGTTTTCCGTCTGACACAGCTGTACTTCAGCTGTGTTTTCACAGATGTTGTCATTGTCAGATATCAGTCTGTCAGGGATGGAGTTAATCTCCATGTGTCCATGTTGTTCGTCATCCTTGTCGGGATCTTCTCTGGTCACCTCTTCCTGTGTTGTCCACGGGAAAGTCTCTGTCCTCTCTATGCAGATGCCTGGGTCCGCACTGGAGGTGTTGGATATGTCCTCGGCATTTGTATTTCCCGCAGTGGAGTTTTCTGTCTGGCACAGCTGTACTTCATCTGTGTTTTCACAGATGTCGTCAGGTGTCAGTCTGTCAGGGATGGAGTTAATCTCCATGGGTCCATGTTGTTCGTCATCTTTGTCTGGATCTTCTCTGGTCACCTGCGCTGTCCAAGGGAAAATCTCTGTCTTCTCTATGCAGATGCCTGGGTCCGCATTGGAGGTGTTGGATATGTCCTCGGCATTTGTAATTCCCGCAGTGGAGTTTTCTGTCTGGCACAGCTGTACTTCATCTGTGTTTTCACAGATGTCGTCAGGTGTCAGTCTGTCAGGGATGGAGTTAATCTCCATGGGTCCATGTTGTTCGTCATCTTTGTCTGGATCTTCTCTGGTCACCTGCGCTGTCCAAGGGAAAATCTCTGTCTTCTCTATGCAGATGCCTGGGTCCGCATTGGAGGTGTTGGATATGTCCTCTGCATTCGTAATTCCCGCAGTGGAGTTTTCTGTCTGGCACAGCTGTACTTCAGCGGTGTTTTCACAGATGTCAGGTGTCAGGCTGTCAAGGATGGAGTTAATCTCCACGGGTCCATGTTGTTCGCCATCTTTGTCGGGATCTTCTCTGGGCGAGCTTCGACGCCGCAGGGCCGTCTTGCAACTTTGACAGGTTTCATCTGTGGGTTCTTCTCCAGCCAGCCTCTCCGGGACATCTCTGACACTGAGCTGCGCTTTCCCATGTCCCCTGGAGCTGTAGAACCTGTAAGCCCAGGACACCAGGAGCACGGCGGCTGTAGAGAGAGTCAGTTTTAACAGCAGCTGCATGTCTATCTGAACACCCAACAGCTCGGCTATGGGCATGGCTGCAGGCTGGTTGTGACTGTGACGGCTGTCTGAGCTTGGCTTACGTTTAACTACAGTATTGAGTACTATGTATTGTCCTTGGTTGCGTCTAAGCAGAGGGTAGCATGTTGCCTGTTTTCCATCGTATGAGAGCCATGGTGATCTGGTGACTGTGTTGCCTCTCAGAGCAGTCAAAGGGTAAGTTGACACCCATGGATATACTTTGCATCTGTGTCCCTAAAGGGGCGGTGCGCCAGTCCTGCTACACCTGCTGGGGAAGAGATGCAGGTTTACTAACCATAGAGAGCATATGCAAATGCCCCATAATGCCATAAGTCAATATTTGCTTGTGAAATTTGCTGAGTCACCCTTTAGCTTTTTTCCAATGCGCTGATAGAACATTAATTTAAGTGCCATCTAAGAACTTTATTGATTCTTCTTTGACTGTTTTTAAGAAATGCTAATATTCTTTCAGCTCAGTGTCTACAATGTGAACAGGAGTGGTCATTTCTCTTGTCAGCAACTGACTGTGTCTTGTTATAAAATAATAATAGATCCCGCTGTTCCAAACATGTGATTAGATGCTGCAAACCCAGTTTAAATAAGGGGTGAGGATTGAGGAATGATGCTAGGTGACATTTATCAAGTTCATAATAACCAGGATACATCCTGTTTGCACAGCCAAAGCTCAAGAGCAAAGGTCTGTCTGCACCAATACACATGCCAGCAGTGGCGTGCACAGATAGACACTAGGGGGTGCTAGAGCACCCCCTGCCCTTTTGGCAATGTGCCCTTTTGAAAAAAAAAGAAAAAAAAAACTTTTTTTTTCTTCTTTTTTTTTTTCAAAAATAGCAGACCTACAAGTTCATAGCGCGCCACTCGGTGGCGCGCTATGAGCTTGTAGATCTGCTATTTTTCAATAGCTAAAGCATAACATAATGCTAACACCAAAAGGGGTTCCCGGCTTCCCGCCCAAAATGGATTAAGGCAACCGGCCGGTTCCACGCGCTGCACTGCAAGGTGCCCTTTTTTAACTTGAGCACCTGCCCCTCTAAATGTCTGTGCACGCCACTGGTCGTGCCTGAGCTTATTATGCAGGGACAGAAACACTCTATGCACAAACATTCTTATAAGCTGTGAAATGGAAACTACTTGGTAATATGGTCACAAACAATATGTGAATAAAACAGACAGTTCCACGGAGAAATGGCAAACAGTGTCTGCATGGAGCCTGATGTATCCTGACAATGCCATCCACCTTCATAGACTACGCTGAGATGCAAACATATATCTCTGTCACATGGGAGCGGTGTCACTCAGTCACAGCTGTCGGGCCTGTCGTTGCTGATAACACCGTGCCTGAGCGGTGGCTGTAGTCAAGCGACACAACAAAGTGGGGCATTTCAGCAGCACTCTTGGCGAGGATTCCAGGCGTCGCGTTGGGGAAGGGGGTTGAATACAGAAGGCGTGTCCTCTTTGACATGGCCACATGTCTGGTCATCTGATAGCAGGCCCCGTGGATGACACGAGGGAAACTGGAATCCACAGGTAACAGTTAAGTTGTGAATAATTCACTCATGGGGCAACAGAACTCCATATGCTCACCATGCACGTCCACCCCCCGTCTCAGGTCACACAGGTGAATCATTCAGGCTCCGCCCCCTGTCTCAGGTGTACCATTCAGGATCACTGCTGAGCAAAATGGTTGAAGGCCATGTGCATATAGATGCACAGATACACTTTCACCCCTGAGTTAACTGGTCAACATACTGTACACCAGAACAAGAGTTAACTGGTCAACATACTGTACACATACTGTACACATACTGTACAACATACTGGTCAACATACTGTACACCAGAACAACATACTGTACACCAGAACAAGGTCAACATACTGTACACCAGAACAAGAGTTAACTGGTCAACATACTGTACACCAGAACAAGAGTAGAAGAAGCCAATAAAAACAGTGACTATTTACACTATAGGTACAGTATTGTACATAAACATAGATCATCGTCATTATTTGACACTTTGACAAAAGATAACAATGATGTTTAGTGTGTTGGAATATCTCAAACAAGTTTCAATACCATGCGAGTTAATTTTCATATTGAAATGAGTGAAATGCATGTGGCTTTTCCTCAACAATGAAAAAGGAATCTTAATGTTAATCTTAACCTTTAACCAAGCTCTTGTCAGCCTTCACTTTCCTCTGCCGATGAAGGGGATCAAACAAGAGACAAAACGGTTTGGGAGTCATGGTGCCCTGGGAGGGAGGAGGGAGGGAGGGAGGGAAGGAGGGAGTGAGGGAGGGAGGGAGGGAGGGAGGGAAGGAGGGAGGGAGGGAAGGAGGGAAGGAGGGAGGGAAGGAGGGAGGGAGGGAGGGAGGGAAGGAGGGAGGGAGGGAGGGAGGGAAGGAGGGAAGGAGGGAGGGAAGGAGGGAGGGAGGGAGGGAGGGAGGGAGGGAGGGAAGGAGGGAGGGAGGGAGGGAGGGAGGGAGGGAGGGAGGGAGGGAGGGAGGGAGGGAAGGAGGGAGGGAGGGAGGGAGGGAGGGAGGGAAGGAGGGAGGGAGGGAGGGAGGGAGGGAGGGAGGGAGGGAAGGAGGGAGGCAGAAGTAAAAGATCTGTTCAACACAGAGAAGTACTGAGCTCCGGCTCATAAACATCCCTAACGGGACTGAGCCAGACATCCTAAATTGATGCTCATCTTGGGAACAAAATAAAATAATAATCGTATAATAAATACAATTAAAATCCACTCCATAATGACACAGTAATTTTACACGATGTGTGTGATTTCAAATAGCCCACACAGAAGCCAGCGATTTGTCCCCCTTCCCACTTTAGAGTCCATTAGTGAAACACATTTAGGCTACTATGCTGCTGTAAAGGGATTTATTAAAGGACGATTTCACCAATGTTCAACATGTCTTTTTAATAATTGGTCCTCACTCATGCTCATTATATGGTACCATTTGTTTTACACGCGGCCTGTGTATATGAAGATAGGTTGAAAATGGTTGAAGTCGCTCTTTAAATACTTACCACCTATCTTTAAAAAAAAAGGCCAGGTTTCTTTATTCATTACAGAAGACAATGAAGCCTCAAATATGAAAATATTCATGGGATTAATTGTTGGTGGCAGGTCTTTTAGTCCATTGTCTTTCAGTGAAGGCCAGTTTTGTACCTTTGACATTTCTTTTGGAAGGTCAGAGCAGAGGATGCATATAAATGTATGTTGTAAACCTCTCCACATGTATAGTGCAAGCATGCACATGCATGTGTGTCACACATGAACAGATTGACAATTAACCAATTAAAAAGCAATTTGCACATTTCTTTTTGACACATCCACAGAGGATTTGGGGCTTTCTCTCTTGAGTGTGAATGAACAGAACAGAACTGTCAGAACTTTCTTGAACCAAAACAAAAGCTGAGCTACATGAAAATAGCCAAATCTACAAGCTCACAAGTCACAGCGTGTCACGCTGCACACAAAAGGCACACCGAAGAGAGACAGAATGATGAATATATGAAAATGGGGCAGTGAATATTTCAACTCACACTGATGCGTCATTCATACAGGTTAATGCCTTTTATGCCCTTGCACACAGTCTGATGTTATTTTTTTCATTTGTCAATCCGTTTTTTAACACGTCTGAAAACAGGAGGGATCGAAATGGGAGTGGATTCTGCTGACAAACACATTGTTCGTACCCCAGACAGACAGACAGACAGACAGACAGACAGACAGACAGACAGACAGACAGACACTGTTCGTACCCCAGACAGACAGACAGACACACTGTTCGTACCCCAGACAGACAGACAGACACACTGTTCGTACCCCAGACAGACAGACAGACAGACAGACACACTGTTCATACCCCAGACAGACAGACAGACAAACACACTGTTCGTACCCCAGACAGACAGACAGACACACTGTTCGTACCCCAGACAGACAGACAGACACACTGTTCATACCCCAGACAGACAGACAGACAGACAAACACACTGTTCGTACCCCAGACAGACAGACAGACACACTGTTCGTACCCCAGACAGACAGACAGACACACTGTTCATACCCCAGACAGACAGACAGACAAACACACTGTTCGTACCCCAGACAGACAGACACACTGTTCGTACCCCAGACAGACAGACAGACACACTGTTCGTACCCCAGACAGACAGACAGACACACTGTTCGTACCCCAGACAGACAGACAGACAGACACACTGTTCGTACCCCAGACAGACAGACAGACAGACACACATACACACACAGCGGTTAGGCAGATCCTTCTTGATCACATGACTATAGAGATAATTCCCCCCCCTTTTCCCCTCACTGTATATGTTTCTTTTCCCTTTTTACCTCTTTTATGATGAATTCATGATCTGTTCTGTTCTTTGACTATATAGAAGTGTCTATTTGTACGTCTCTAAATGTTTTGATGAATTGAACATGGTGGACCCTCTTGTAAACAAGTGTAATGCTTAATTGGGTCGTCCACTCACAGTTAACAGTCTTTGTATTGAGTTTGTGCTTGAAATGTACTGTAATTCTGCAAACTGTTAATAAATATTTCAATCAATCAATCAATCAATAATGTGTACCGATTTGCGTGATGTTTGGACAGAAACAATGTAGAGAAATAAAAGTTCTTAAGCCATTTCGACGTGGAAAGCCTATACATTGTTATATACCTTTCAATTCGGGAAAGCATCTGTGTAATTTTAGTTGTTACTATATTGTCACTGCCAGGCAGAAACCTTGTATCTCCAAGTGTCTTCTCTACTTCATCGTGCAAGAGTGTTGGACAAAAGTAGTGCAATATGCGAGGCATTGTGCGCCTGTAGATTGGCTATTTTCAATATTTTAAGTTGTTTTTTCCGTGAGGAAGAAGCCCAACAAACCCACGGTGAGGCCTTTAGGAGGGCCATTCAAGCCTCAAGCGGAGCCTGCGGCACCACCAAGGGCAAGGTGGAGCCTGCGGAACCATTGCGGCTCGAGAATCCACCATTCCTGAATAAAGTGCCTGGTGCTGGGAGTCTGGTGCAACGCACAGGGCCTGACCTGGTGAGAGCAGGAGTGGACCTGGTGAGACGTAGGAGGGGCCCGGACAGGAGTCAACCCACAGAGCCTAGTCCTTCCACGCGCCATAATGGTACCTCCCAGTCCCGGCAGAGTAGTTCAGGAGGAACGGATTGTGTGGCCCTGGTTATTCCCTAATGGGACTGATCGAGGGTAGCTACTGGGACGTAAGTCGGGACTTGATCACCCCGGCTGGGTCACCTGAGTGAGGGGTATGATGTTGGGAGACCCGAAACCCCGATGACCTTGGGATACATCACTGAGGATACGTCCCAGGTGCATCCATGCGATGTATTTTTGTTTTAAAATTATAACAAATAAAAAAGGTTTTGGACATACAAGGTTGATCGAGGGCGCTCTTATCATCATGAATCATCATACATCATCTCATTCCGGCCAATCACAATTTGCGTCCTCACCTTCGTCTTCGATGTTTGTGTTTACACGAACACTCAAAACTGGCCATTCATTGTCAATGGCATTCAATGTTTGTGTTAGGACAAACACTCAAAACTGGCCATTCATTGTCAATGGCATTCAATGTTTGTGTTAGGACAATGTTTGTGTTTACGCAAACCCTCAAAGCCGGACATAGGAGGGGGCTAGCGCCCCTCAAAATTTAAGTTTTTCAGAAAACGTATACCGTAGGTTAGGATTTAGGTGTTTTTTAAGAAGGGTCTAACTGTGTTAACTGAGTCTATACAGAAGCAGACACTCTGTATAGCACCTACTGTATGTCCTCCTTCCTGTTCTCCAGAAATTAATTCAGCAGGCACATGAATGTCTGTTTATAGTGTTCCTGCAACGCTGCCTCTCATCTAAAAAATGCAATATGGATTGTACTTTGGCAAGGTGAGGTGAGCCAATCTCCCCCAGTGGATGGGCGTATCCTCGATCTGCTTCTACTAAGCTTTTTAAAAGAATCTCATCATCTATTATCTCCCACCAGGTTTAAAACATAATCCTTTAATACACGCTGTGTCCTTAGAATATAGCTTAAATTGCAATTATTGTGAACTCCGAAGAAGAGAAAAAAGAGAAAAGGATTACTGCAAGGATTACATTCACAGTGTAAGAATGGGAGAGAGAGAGAGAGAGAAAGAGAGAGAGAGAGAGAGAGAGAAAGAGAGAGAGAGAGAGAGAGAGAGAGAGAGAGAGAGAGAGAGAGAGAGAGAGAGAGAGAGAGAGGGAGAGAGAGAGAGAGAGAGAGAGAGAGAGAGAGAGAGAGGGAGGTGGAGGTCAATGTGGTGTGTGAAGCAAAGCATTTTGGAACTTGCATTTCGGTGACCTTGGGGGAGGGAGGGGTTACACTGTGATAACCAGGGTGAAGACTCTAACATGCCTGAGTGTCCAGGCTAAAGTATTCAACCTTTGGTGAAGCTCATGGCAAGAGAACCTGTGTTTTCTTTTCTTGAACGTGTGCATATACCCAGTTTCTTGTGTCCAAAATTGTACCTCATATACCCTGTATCTGTTGAGTACTCTGAAATAAAGCACTAGTATTTAAGCCCATAAGGGTCAGGGGTCCAGGATTTCTAGCGGCATGCCCCTGCTTATTATAATGAAATTGTGTCTGTAATCAACTACGCTTGTCTACCAGATGTGCTGAAGTGCCAAAGAGTAGAATGTGTCCGAACATTAAAGGGATTGATACACACTACTAATGCTTCATTCATAGTCTCTTATAAGACAATTTCATGCCCAGAACTACCGCCAGACAATGCGTTTGCAAGATCAGTTATTGACTGTCTCCATAGGCATTTTCAACCTCTGCCCCAAATCTTTCACATCAGCCTGTTATAGCGACACCAAGAGGCACATTTTTGCAAAACACATTGTTTGATATAACCGACAGATTTTGTCCAAACATCACGAAAATTGGCACTCAATCCACACATTATATCTAGGCTATTAGTCATGTGATCAAGACGGATCTGTCCAATTTTGTAGTCCATTCTGATTCACATCTATAATGACTGAATTCAGATATTGCTGGCCCACAATAATCTACCTGAGAGTAGACATGTGCTCTTTTGCGACATGAGCACTTTTTCTAGTCTTGGGGCTCCATTTTCGTCACCGCTAAACCCCTTATCCCTAAACTTCTTTGCCTTTTTTTTTTTTTTTACTATTACTATACATCTTTTGAATAGTTAAAATGGCCAGTCTACAAGCTCACAACGTGTAGATTGGCTAGTTGAACTATTCAAAAATGTTTTTCAAAATAGTAAAAAAGGCAAATAAGTTTAGGGATAAGGGGTTTAGCGGTGACGAAAATGGAGCCCTTGGTGTGCGACACCATCAGAATTTCGCTATATCATGTCAAACACACTATATCAGGTCATAAGTATAAGTCAAGGCTGATAATTTTGATCTCTCTCCATTTTTAATACAGATGATATGAAACAAATGCAACAACCCTGTTTTTACACACGCTGCTTCAGGTGAGCACACTCCCCGGATTGGCGGCTAAAATGATCCTACTAGTAATGCCTGGGAAAAGGTGTTACGTTATTGTACACAATGTAGGTCACCTTAAGATAGTATGTAACAAGTAAATAACTGGATTACAGGCCAGTGACGCCTCATTTATACGTGGTTGTGCACGGGCGTCTCGTGCCGAAAACAGACAATCTACAAGCTCACACCTTATGGACTTGTAGATCTGCCATGTTGGCCCCAAGACACGATGCATACATATAAATCAGGCTTGACAATGAGTTTGCAGTGCAGCAGTCGGCTGCAGCACACAGAAAGGAGAAAGAATCTTCAAACGTCACATGCACCACAACCCCAAAATGGCAGACATATTAGATAATTGTCATATATTTTCAGAGACCTGCCATGTAAGATGTAAAAAGCCCAAAATAAAAAAAGGCTGTCAAATTGTTCGTGTCCTTGGTACAGCCTGGGGTTATCTCTAGAAAAGGTGTGTTGGAATGAGACCTAAATTAAAAAGGTGATGAAACTGCAAACCCTCCCAAAACACATCCAGAAACCATTCCCCTGACCTGACACCCATATAACCTCTTTAATTATTTTCAATATTTACACTGATGTACACAAAATACACTCCAAAAGAGATTTTTTTTTTCATTTTCTTCCCCCGCAGTTTCTCAACAATTATTATTTTGTCTTCTTTTTTTTTATCTTCTCATACATTCCGAGCCATCAGGAAAAAAACAAAACCCTTAAAAAAGGGAGGGACAAAAGAATGTTCACTTTGAGCGACAAGCATTAGTTTGTCTTGTGGTTTCTATTCCAGGGGGAGTGTGAGAGAAGGGTCGCGTGGTCAACGTGGGGTCACATGTCACATTTCAACACCAAAACGAAGTTAAAAAAACAAAAAAAAACATTTTTTTTTATTTGTTTTTGTTATTTTTTATCAATTCATTTTATTGATCAACAGGCAAGACGAGGGACAAGAAGCGAATAAAATAAAATAAAATAAAACAAAAACATGTAAGTATGATTGGGCAGGGCAGGGCAGGGCTATGATTGGGCAGGGCTATGATTGGGCAGGGCTATATTGGAGGTGGTTACTCTCTTATTTGTCTCATTGGTTCTTTTTTTATAACATTATCTTGGTTATTATTTCTTTACAAAAAACAGAGTGGAGCGCCATCATGTGGCGACATTGTTTCCTGATCGACTAACGCATGGGGGGGTCTGTTGATGACTGGAGAAGGCTTGCAGGATAGTAGAATGTATGTGCGTGTGCGTGCGTGCGTGCGTGCGTGCGTGCGTGCGTGCGTGCGTGCGTGCGTGCGTGCGTGCGTGTGTGTGTGTGTGTGTGTGCGTGCGTGCATGCGTGTGTGCGTGCGTGTGTGCGTGTGTGTGCGTGTGTGTGTGTGTGTGTGTGTCTTAAGTGTGCGTGTGTTATTGAATAGTGTGTGTGTACCATATACTGTATGTGTGCGTTTGTGCGAGGACAGCAAATACACTGTAAACCCCTCAGTGCTAATGTAACCATTATGGGTCCATTTGGTTCCATTTTGCCACTCAGAGTTTAATCTGCACTGAGGAGGATTTTACCGTGTACGTGCGTGTGTGTGAGTGACTGAGTGACATGCCTGCGTGTGTGTGTGTGCGTGTGTGTGTATGTGTGTGTGTGCATACGTGTGCGTGCGTGAGTGCGTGCGTGCGTGAGTGCGTGCGTGCGTGCGTGCGTGCGTGCGTGCGTGCGTGCGTGTGCGTGTGTGTGTTATAGGACGTTTCACGTCAGTTCCACAATCACTGTGAGGACAAGCGCCATCCAAGTCAGTCCGAGCATGTCCTTGCACGACGCTCCATCTGAAAGGGCCACAGGGAAAAGCCACCGTCAGGTAACGACACACATCACAGTCAGGTAACGACACACATCACAGTCAGGTAAAGACACACATCACGTGTTTCAACAATGACACCATTTGTAAATAACAATAAAACACAGCGTGCAAACCTCTTTGGTTTCTACTAAAGACATGTATGTGTTTGAATGTTTTCAGTACTTTTACTTCTACTCCTGCACTGCATCTCAGAGGCAAATATTGTACTTTCACAGTACAATTATTGAAAACCTTTAGATTTAGATTATTATTACAAAACATACCACTTCAACCCTACATTTCAGCCATTCGAAAATAGCCGATCCACAAGCTCACAGAGCTTGTGGATCTGCTATTTTCAAAAGACTTTTTTAGACAATGTATACGTTTGAAAACTTTTGAAATGGATCTGCATGATGAGTATTTACTTTTTTTACTTTAGGTATACTTTGCGAGACCGACACTTTAGTACTTTTACTCAAGTACATTTTTAATTCCAGACGTATAATTATACAGTAACACAGAGTATTTCTACATTGCAGTATTGATACTTTTACTTAAGTAAAACATGTGAATACCACTGTGGTCTCCCTACTCTTCCATTTGACGAGACCCTGTGGTCGGGTACGCCACCTGCTGGCGGATAAGTGGTATTTCCTGCATCTCAAACAGCAACAAACCCAAGTGTTCCGTCTTAGATCTTAGCTTATACATCTTACGGATTAATGCTTTTAAAAAAATCACACCCGTGTGAACTGAGTGGTGCAACTACACATTTATTGTTATAGTTACTGTACATTAGAACCAGGAAAGCATCTGTGTCATAAGTACTCTCTCCAATCTGATCTTTTGCCATATGCCTAACATCTGTTGAGGAATAACTATAGATTGATTATATAGAGATTGATTCACTCTGACGTGATATCTGTGATGTCAGTGACGTCACATACTCTAACCATAGCAACCATGCTCGTTTTTTTGGTTGCTAACCATAGCAACCATGCTCGTTTTTTTGGTACGAACAAACACGGGTACACGGGTACAAAGCCAGTTGTTGGAGTGGTTTGCACCACTCAAAAATAGAAAGAAAATGGCAAGTGGACGTTCATCCTGTTAAATGTAATAGCCGGTGGGGACTAGTTGCAAGGGGAAGGAAAGGGGGGTGGTGGTGGGGGGGGGGGGGGGGGGGGGTGCACATAGTCCACACACAAAAACCCAGTAAACCACCACGGCATAACCCCAGCCATCACTACTGGTCCCCAAGCAGCTGCGACTGAGCACTTAATGGCTCCGTGCCTTGCTCAAGGGCGTGCACTTTCTAGCAGTAGCCTAGTTGATGAGGAAGCTCTACAACCTCCACCGTGCAGCTGGTGCAGGGATGTAACCACATGGACCCTATAGAGCGTCGCAGTCCCTCCCCCCCTACCATGGACCAGGAAATGAATCCCAATGCATTTTTCCCATAGACATTTCTTAAAGTATTTATTTAAAGACGGTTACGCCGCGGACAAAGCCAACTCGAGTCGTGACAACTCATGACAACACAAACAATATTTTGGACCAAACAAATAATTACAAAGAAGAAAAACAACAAAAAGTGTTGTAACCTGCCGTTTTTTTCTTCTTTCTAATTATTTGTTCGGCCCAAAAAATTGTGTTTGTTGTCATGATTTGTCACGACTGGAGTTGGCTTTGTCCGCGGCGTAAACGTCTTTAAATAAATACTTTCTGAAATGTCTATGAGGAAAATGAACGGAGAATCATTTCCTGGTCCAGGGTAGGGGGCGGGACTGCGACGCTCTATAGCGTCACTATTCTGGGCAGGTCATCAGCTGTAGATTAGGCTTTTTCGGCAAAGATATTTAGTACCGTGTGACCAAAAGGAGGGGATCTAGTGTGACCTTGGGGTCTCCGGTCAACTTAAAGGACCACTTCACCACTTTTCAACTTCTCTTCCTATAATTGGTCCTAACTAATGTTCATGATAAAATACCACTATTTTTTCCTACTCAGTCTGTGTCTCATAGGAAGGCTGTGGGAAGTTCAGAAACCTGTCCACCAGTGACATCATCGATGGTGAATCCAAGCTAATAGAAACGGCAGGCTTTCTTTTCCTGAAAAGTTGCAATGCAAAAGTTGAAGCCATCGTTCTCACGATAATAAAAATCTAAATATATTTTAAAACAAATCTTGTTTTAAAAAAAATCTGCCTAATGATGATGTCACTGGTGGACGGGTGTCCGAACTGACCACAGCCCTCCTATGAGACACAGACTGAGTAGAAAAAATTGGGGTGTTTTATCATGAACATTAGTGAGGACCAATTATATGAAGAGATGTTGAAAAGTGGTGAAGTGGTCCTTTAAGTACAGACGGTTCAAGTGGTTAAGACCAAAAACACCACAAGGGGTTCCCGTCCTGAAAAACACCACAAGGGGTTCCCGTCCTGAAGGGAAAAACACCAAAAGGGGTTCCCGTCCTGAACACCCATAGGCCTACATATGACAGTGCACAGCAAAAAGTATCTTGATACAAATTTCAAATAGCCCACTGGGTAAGAAAAACAATATCATAATATACAAAATACTGGTCTGAGAAATGTATTTGAGATACAAATACGGATTTTGTATTTTGAAAATACATAAAAACTGATGTTGATTACTCAATTCATAGATCGATTGCCTCTGTCAGAATTTCTAAGAATAATTTGATCATACAAGCAGTGTTTTTCACTGCCTCTGTCTCTCTGCCTTGCGGTGCACGATGCCCAGTGCCGACGGCAGCAGAGCCCATAACCCCAGAGGACGGGATGGCCAGCTGAGACTGTGATTGAGACTGTGATTGAGACTGTGATTGAGACATTTCACAATGAAGGCCGCAACAAAGCCATTGCAGCCGGATAGCAATGGACGAGTCGTTTTTTTGAATAGAATCAAAATGTTGACAATGATGACGCGTGCTGATACGCTTAAAATCAGCAGTAGAAAAATAAACAATTGGCCCCTTGAGGGTCCAGAATGCGTAGTTTACTGGTTAGCTGCGGAACTGACTGACTGACAGGGGTGGTCTCCCCCACACACGCCATGGGAGGACCGGGCTGTTCAGCCATTAAGCGATCAGGCACGTGTGGGGCGACCTCTCGGGGCCATGTTCTACACTGATTTGACTTGCATGCAAGGCATGTCCGCGCCTCGCCTTGCGATCCGCGCCTCTACGCTGACCTGATTCTGTCCTTGCTGTGGCACACCTGCTCCTGCGCTTTCCCGGTAGCATTTGCATATTCAAATTGCATCCCTGAGATAGGGCTACAGAGAATGGTAAGAAAAGAAGAAAAGAAAAAAAAAAATGAAAGAAAGAAAAATAGACGAGAAGGGGAGGGAAGGAGACAGAGAGAGCCAGAGTTAACGAGAGGAGTGTGAGAGAGAGAGGACAGACAGACAGACAGACAGACAGACAGACAGACAGACAGACAGACAGACAGACAGACAGACAGACAGACAGACAGACAGACAGACAGACAGACAGACAGACAGACAGACAGACAGACAGACAGACAGACAGACAGACAGACAGAGCTTCAAACCTCCTACAGAGAAGGAAATCATGGACCCACATTTTCACCAAATCTTTAGAAACTGGAATAATACCCGATGACCTTAAAATTGCCAAAGTAGTTCCTGTCTACAAATCTGGAGACCATAGTGTATTTAGTAACTACCGCCCTATTTCTGTTCTCCCATGTTTCTCAAAGATTCTGGAGAAATTAGTCTTTAACAGAATGATGGAACATCTGCAGGACCATAACATACTGTATGAACACCAATATGGATTTAGGAAAAATCATTCTACAGAAATGGCTATTCTTCAATCTTCAACCAATAATTCTAATCATGTTTTTTTTTGTTTTGTTGTTTTGTTCTTGTTTTATATACTGCAATTATGTCTTCTGGATATTCTATATCTCTTGTACAATGTTTCATTGTGATTTACATACTGTAGGTAGAGACCCCATAGGTAGAGCCCCTTGGGCTTTTTTGCCTCAGCCTAGCACTTTACCCTTCTTATATTTATATGTTCACTGTGTTGTTTTTGAGTGGTGTAAACCACTCCTACAACTGGCTTTGTTAGTCTGTGCAGAAAAAATGAGCATGGTTGCTATGTTCACCCTGTTCACCCGGGTGTGATTTCATTACGTCAGACATGATTTCATTACGTCAGACATGAAGACCTTACACCACTCAGTTCACACGGGTGTGATTATTTTTTATACTGTGCTGAATAAATAAATACAAAAATACAAATACAGACAGACAGACAGACAGACAGACAGACAGACAGACAGACAGACAGACAGACAGACAGACAGACAGACAGACAGACAGACAGACAGACAGACAGACAGAGGGGGCAGAATAGACACAGCCAGAGAGACAAAAGGACAGCGACAGAGAGACAGAGGCAGGGACTTGAAGACAGAGGACAGAGAACGATGGACAAGATTGATCAGAAGACAAAGATAGAATGCAAGAGAGAGAGAGAGAGACAGGGTTGGTGAAACGGGGACAGCAAAACAATGGCGAGATGGACAAGTGCATATCATCCCTGTAGATCATAAATCTTGTATCTTCGTAATTTATCTAGCAACGTAGCTAAAATAGCCTACAAGCTCACAATGCATTGCATTACTATTTTTGTTGAACATTTCCGAAAAAGTGAGGGGCGCTCTTATCAACATACTGCATCATACTGTCCATACATCATCACATTCCGGCTAATCACTTTTTATCCTCAAGTTCAGTCCAGCTAATCACATACAGTATACATTGCTCAGCCAATCAACTCAACAGACAAAGCTGAGCATAGGAGGGGCCTAAAAAAAGACAGATAACATAGAAAACATGCCCAAAATAGGGATGCCAGCTTGAAAGTGGTTACGTTTATCTGTGGGTATTATGAATATGTACGTATAATCTGGGAAAAGTATTAACAGTACACTATCTATCTACTCTACAGTATGGAATGCAGGTCATGTTTTCCTTTTCCTTAAAAGTAGTGGTTTTGGACAAAGGTACTACAGCGACGATATGCAATCAACATCACAGCTCACGTGATTCCTCCCTGGTAAGTGCAGTACAGAAAGAGAGACAAGAGAACAGACCACAGGGACAAACAAGAAATGGAGTAAGATCCAGAGAGAGAGAGAGAGAGAGACTGAGACTTCTGTGGGGACAGGTGGCTGTCACATCCCTCTGCGGCTTCCGCTGACAATCCCTCAGTTTTACATACGATAATCTGAGCAACCACAAATAAGCCACCGCAAGCAGCGCGTATGAAACACGCCTAATCTCACACTGCACCACGACTGACAGGAGCGCCGATTCGTTACCCGAGGGAAGGTTTGACGCACAGATCCCTGCACCCCCACCCCCCGCATCCCCCCCTCAGTACGTCATCACTGGCGCTTCATCCCCACACATCCCCCCAGGAACACTGCTTCTATTCAGGACCCAACGACTGACGTCCTTAATCAGGCGGTGGTGGTCAGCGTTGATGTGCATTGCATAAGAACAAATGACACACAGAACAAGACGATTTGCAATCAACATCACAGCTTCCTGTGTTACCAGCTTCCTCCCTGGTAAATAAACAGAATTCCAAAACAGGAATCCCAGCAGCTGTTGTTACCGTGAAGACTGCGATACTTACTGCTCTTGGTCTGTGTGTTCTTCATCATGCTTGGATTTTCTGTCAGAGACGGAGAGAAGAGAGAGAAACTCTGTCAGATGGCATTATACCAAAACAAAAGGAGAAGGAAAAAATAAAAGGTTAATCACAAAGAAGCTGGATTTCAAACGTGTTATGTAGTTACAGTCTGTCTGCCTGTCTGCCTGCCTGCCTGCCTGCCTGCCTGCCTGCCTGTCTGCCTGTCTGTCTGCCTGCCTGCCTGCCTGCCTGCCTGCCTGCCTGCCTGCCTGCCTGTCTGTCTGTCTATACCACCCCCCCCTTCCCCCACAGACACCTCTCTCATTTCTGTAGAGAAAATAACACTTGCGGTAGCCACCATGGAGGACCACAACCCCAGTGTATTAGCCTCTGTAACATACTGTAGATATTGGCCAGCAATCTTGTTTTCACCCATTCCTGTCTGTCTGTCTGTCTGTCTGTCTGTCTGTCCAGTTAGTTAAAAAGGTCAAAGGTCAAGGTCACAATCAAGGCCAAGTTCTGTCTTCTGTAATACCAGTAAGGTCGCGTGCGATGTCACGAGACCTGGGCACCATATATGGGGCTTTCCCCATGTATGGGGATTTTGAGTGATACACTGACTGACTGATGGAAATGCATGATTCAATAGTTAACTGTGACCTTTGATTCCATAGTTAACTGTGACCTTTGCAGCAACCACAGTGGTTATCATGAGACTGTCACAATAGACAGGCACAGAGTGGCGCGCTACAAGCTTGTAGGTCTGCTATTTTTCAATAGCTAAAGTATAACATAATGCTTAGTTAAAACACCAAAAGGGGTTCCCGTTCAGAATGGGAGAAGAAGAGGTTTAGGGAGCTATAGCAGCAGTTGCTATATGCTCCTCACGAGAGACTCCATTGCCTTCCAGACGAGACAGGATATTTGGCCTTACAAGTCCTCAGTGATATCTGGCTTTACAAATCGGATGTCGTCGGGTTAGAAATGTCTGCATCCCGTCTGCCCACTCTTTCTTCTTTTTCTCCTTCTGAAATGTACACTCTGAAGCGATATTGCCCTTTGCCCCTGTTAAGTGTTGACTTGATGCCATATGTAGTTCTGAAGAAAGCAAGGATGTTACAGAGACACTGGAGATGGAGTCACTTGGAGGGGGAGGGAGGGAAGAGGGGTGAAAAGAAAAATCCTGGGAACTGCACTTGTGTCCTGTGTATACATATAAATGCTGTTATTGTACTGCTTTTTCCAAATAAAATAAATATTATAAAAAAAAAGAAAGAAATGTCTGCATCCCGGTTAAGTTCGGATCGGACACCACTTGCAGCGAGCTTTAACTTGCCTGGGGTGACCAGGTGGCTGATGTCACGTGATGTCATGATGACCTGGGGGCTTACCTGGGGTGTGTGACGGGAATCGCGACTTCATGACAGAGTGGCGTAAATTGTGGGTTATGTGCAAGATTTCACGGTTATCTTCGACCTTCGGTCGCAAGCAACAATAATTTCGGAAGAGGTGGGCCGGATTTTGTGTGAACAAATATATTATATACTTTTGGGCTTAAGTTAAAGATCAAGGTCACAATAATGGTGCATTTGGTAAATTGTGCATTTATATAGCCGAGCGCTTTTATCCAAAGCGCTTTACATAGATGGTGCATTACATTCACCCCTTCATACACCGATGGTGGAGGAAACCATGTGTAAGGCACCAACCTGCACATCGGGAGCAATTAGGGGTTCAGCGTATTGCTCAAGGACACTTCGACACTAACTCTGGGGGAGCCCGGGATCGAGCTGGGTACCTCACGGATCCGGCTGCTCTACCAGCTGCACTCTACACCTGAGCTACTGCCGCCCCGGTCAAGGTCATGGTAAAAAATTAAGAGAATATGGTTAGATTTTCACGAAACCTGGTGGGGATGATCAGCGGACTGCCCGCTGTTGTTTTGAGTTGAAAAGGTCAACTACAAGGACATGGTCAAGGACAAGGTCACATGAAACAAGTGAGTGAGTGAGTGAGTGAGTGAGTGAGTGAGTGAGTGAGTGAGTGAGTGAGTGAGTGAGTGAGTGAGTGAAAAGGGTGTGAGCGTAGAGGAGGAACAAAGCAGAGAGGGAGAAAGATGAAAGATGAAACGAGAGGAAAATGAAACAGAGTGAGCTCAGCTAGTGAGAGAGAGGGACAGATGGAAAACGGAGAAAATGAGAAAATAGTGATGTCTGACATAGGTCGTGGCGTTCTAATGAAGCTGAACTCCTAAGTCTCTAAAGCCGGTGCTAAATGACACGTCCCCGCTGAGCAGGGCTGCTACTATTAATGGAACAGGGACCACGGCGCTCTCTGCCAGCGCTGCCAGAACACTTCTTCAACAGCAGTGGAGGGACCTGGCAACAGCCTCAGAGAGGGGGGGGGGGGGGGGGGGGTAGGGGTGGAGAAAAGAGAAACGGAACTACACTCTCTAATAAGTAGTGCCGACGTCTACTGTGGGCTCTGACAATATGTTTTCTAGGTCTCGGCGGAGAGAACGGAGTCTTGGAGGGTATTAGCAGCACCCCGCTCGGCTTATATTTGGTCTGACTGCTTTTGAGACTGCATGGAGCCCCTTTACAAAGATGTGAGCAGGTTGGTGCAAAAGTGTAGCACACAGGAAAAGTCCTCTGTTTGTACATTCTCAGTGTTACAAATGAATGAATTGTACGAAGCCTTTGTTAGTCTAACGCTGCTCTGATTGAGCGGAATACCTGTGTGTGCATGCGTGTGTGCGTGCGTGCGTGCGTGTGTGCGTGTGTGTACGCTCGCCCACATGTGTGTGTGTATGTGTGGGGGTGGGGCTGTGTGTGACAGCGTATACTGTACAAGATGTTCATGGCTGTGTGAATTATCCATATTTATGCGCATACACATTCATCTCTATAAGACACACTGATTTGCATGCGTCCGCACACAGGTCCGTGCGCGTATGCGTGTGCTAAACCCATGTAGGTGAGTGAGTGTGTGTCACTGCCTGCCTCCCTACAGCCGTCTCACTTTGCGGTAATCATGAAGGTATTATCACTGAAAGGTGGCTAAAGACGAACATCGTCAAGACACGAACACTATTCTCCGAGCAATCTAGAGAGCCTCAATAGCAAGCCGTCATTATACTCTATTATTTCCGATGATGTATGAAGTACACCAAACAATCTGTCAAGTGAGCGCCCCCTCCTCCCTGCACTCTGTCTCTCACTCTCTCTCCATCTTCCTCTTCTCCTCCCTGGGAGAGATAGAGGTGTATCATCTCAAGGCTGCTGGGGGGGGGGGGGGGTGGTGTGGGGTGACGGTCAATGTAATCACCATTCACTTCCCTTAACCCATTTTGGGCGGGAACCCCTTTTGGTGGAGCTTGTAGGTCTGCTATTTTTTTTAAATCGAAGAACGACTGACATAGAAACATAGCTTTTTCAGAAAACTGTAGAAGACATTTTTAGAATCTGATCTCAGGTCAAAATGGGTTAAGCGTGGAAAAGCGGCGGAGAAAGACAGACAGATGGACCATGCTAGGCACACAGCCGATGACACCTGAGGGTGCACTGGAAGTGTTAAACAGAACATTAGCACTCCTCCTAGCAAAATGACTCACAACTAACCCTCCTGTCGTGGCAGTTTTCTCCAAGGTGTGCTCAATATTATGCCCCACCCAATCAATTTGTGCATGTATTGATTGATTGATCGTGCATTTCCCCATTTTCCCATCAGTCTGTGTGTTGGTTGGTTGGTTGGGGTGAGAGAGCACGTGACATCACATGACATCATCAGGGATGGAGCACGTGACATCACGTGACATCATCAGGGATGGAGCACGTGACATCACATGACATCATCAGGGATGGAGCACGTGACATCACGTGACATCATCAGGGATGGAGCACGTGACATCACGTGACATCATCAGGGATGGAGCACGTGACATCACGTGACATCATCAGGGATGGAGCACGTGACATCACGTGACATCATCAGGGATGGAGCACGTGACATCACGTGACATCTGGCCTGCCAAAACTTTAATCATATAGTTCATATGATGTTAACTCGGCATTCGGAATCTTTGTGCATTGTATTAGTCCGTATTTTTCAATACTACCGCCCATTGAGGAATGCAGGGAATTAACCTCCGACAGAATCCAACAAAGACAGGATTAAAACGCATATCTATTGAAAAACGTGGGCATGCAGCAGGGTTTCCGTATGTCAGGTTAACATCCATGCAGTCAGCACTTTATATCATTTTGTCCATGTACAGAGAAGTACAGGCTTTCCGTGCGGATGTCCAGTGACAATTTGGGGTTGCAAACCAAGACCATCATACAGTAGGTGATACCTGTATGATGGTCCATGTTGATCTGTTCCTGTAGTGTACTGTATTGTATGGTGTTTTTGTATGGACATAGTGTTGGGTGCTGGCACATATGCACACATGGCATCAACGCATGGTGCTGTGTGGTGGCACACTATACACTCTGTCTTTCTTTTATCTGTATTGTATTGTGTTTTTGTACGGACAGTTTTGGGTGCTGACACATATGCACACATGGCATCAACGCATGGTGTTGTGTGCTGGCACACTATACACTGTCTTTCTTTTATCATTCATTTTTTAAGAGCCTGCCCAGGGACTACAGATGGAAATTAGCTTTGGCTAACTCTGGCCCATTTACATTGAGGTGAAAACTGACATGTTGATTAATGAGCTTTGTCCCTGTCAAATAAATAAATAAATACGTGAGCTAAAATCTGACTCGATAAAATACATCTATGATTGATCCAAGGCTAAAGGGGGATGAAACCACCCGCTTCGGATGTGATCAACCGATAATCACCAGTAGGTTACTTTATACTAGGAAACACAGAAGTGACTGCACCGCTCCGTGCTTGCGGTTATGTTTAGGTTATAGGGTATGAGGTGGGTTGTCGTTCCCAGTAGGCTCCCAGCATGTGCAGTAGGCCGATAAGATCGCCTTGATAAGTAACCTACTGGTGATTATCGCTTGATTTTCACTCGAAACCGCTAATGAAACCCTATGGACGTCCTAGGCATCAGAAGTGTTAAACACGGACAAGACACAAGACAGGTGTCTGATATGTGTGAATGCAGCCTTACAGTACCCCGTGATGTAAGCAACGCAGCTGCAGCTAATACGATTAATAACGGGTGAGTTAGATTTAGTGTGAACGTGCAAGCCTTGACCAGTGGCACAGTGGCAGCGGTGGCCGAACGGATTGCGGAGCGGTCTTGATACCAGAAGGTCGCCAGTTCGAATCAGCGGTCCGACACGTTAAAATTACCACCGCTGAAGTGCCCTTGAACAAGGCATTGCACCACTACGATGAAATGTGTTCTATGAGCAGGGCCTGGCTGGAAACAAGTTCTTGAGCTTAGCCCTTAGCCATCGCTCTTCCGTTTTCCCCTTCAAGGGAACGTCCTTCCAGCCAAAACAGAAGTGTTTTATCTGATTAAATGGTGATTGACAGACGCCT
Source organism: Electrona antarctica (assembly GCF_951216825.1). NCBI lineage: Eukaryota > Metazoa > Chordata > Actinopteri > Myctophiformes > Myctophidae > Electrona > Electrona antarctica. The sequence goes on along the minus strand of NC_136790.1, from coordinate 4,159,816 downwards.
CCATAGCTCTGATCGGCCCCCAGGAGCCCAGCCAGGTGTTCTGATCGGCCCCCAGGAGCCCAGCCAGGTGTTCTCACCACTGCCAGAGTAAACACACGCAGTGAAGTGAGGGCACACAGGATGTAACACTCACTCAGCAATCAAACTCCCACATCAACGAAAGCAAACGACTTACTTAGGTTCAGATAAATACCACATCCATGGCTAAAGAAGTGATATTCCACTGCTTTAACATCATGACAGTGCACACGTGACAAGAATTGCAGATCTACAAGCTCACAATGTGTCGCATCGCTTGTAGATTGGCTGTGGATATAGATAGATTCTAGATTGTTCTAGCGTGGCATGAGCCTTATAGATCGTGTATTTTCGGCACAAGATACTGTCGTACGACAAATGATAAATTAGGTTTAACACAAGAGATGATTTAATTCTGTCCTGTGTCTTTGATGAGACCATTACAGCAGCACAACAACATGACAATGGGACAGCTGGTGAATCCCTCATTATTCACTCATAACATCAGCCTCAAAAGAAGTGAATTGTTGCACCAATTAGTAATTCAATTTCTTATTAATCACATGCTTAGTTGTATTAATAATTAATATCGCATAAGTGGCCAGTTGAATTTCTTAAGTATTTTTAATTGGGCCTATGCCCATTATAATATATTATTTCCAAAGATATTTTTTTTATTCAGAAATGGACAACTGTGCAATTGTGTAAGTGTTGCAGGTAATTTGTGGGACGGTAAAACAAAAGACAACGAAAATAAAAGGGAAATCTTGCCAAACATGGAAGGATTGTGTGGTACGGTGTGGTGGTTTCAGAAAATGGATTGAATGATAAAGTATTCACTAAATAGATGAATGGATGAATGGACGAATAAACAAACAAACAAACAAACAAAACAAATAAACGTGAAAGTTATTCTGTGATTTAAGTTCAGTTCAGTGACATACCAAAGACTATGAGGCGAGTGTGCGTGTCCGTGGAGCCCAGAGGGTTCTGGGCCGTGCAGCGATACATGGAGCCGTTGAGCTCCGCCGGCACTCTCTCCAGAATCAGCTCCTTCCCGTCTTTCTCGTTGCTCCCGTCCAGCAGACGACCCCCGACCCGCGTCCAGGTGAACAGTGGCTCTGGGAACACCTCGTTCTAGCAACGCCCAATACACAGGTGGGACGGAGACCAAGAGGAACGCAAGGAGGTTGAGAGATACAGAGAGAGATACAGAGAGAGAGAGAGAGAGAGGGGGGGGGGGAGGGGGAGTGGGGGTGAGAGGGCAGCCGTGGCAGAGAAACGTCTTGTCGCCAACAAGAGATTAAGAGCAAAAGAAACATGAATAATACAAGCTCTGATTCTTCTCTCCCCAGTGCAACGGCGAGTTAACAGCATGCATTAGTAATCAGCTTTTCGCTTTCTTTTTTGTTCAGTTATTTTTTTTGTTCAGCACATTCTCTCCCCTCCAGAGAGAGTCCCCCTATCGACATGCATTTCAAAATAAACCCAACTTCTTGAAGAAGTATTCCATTTATATCAGCGAGCAGACATATCCCCTCCATAAGATAACTTAATAAAAGGCTGAATGTTGTTATCTAAGGACTAAGTATCGCCCAGACGCCCACACACTCTGCCTGCATGTACTGTCCACATGCCACATTCTGGCACAGCTTCACCACTGGATACTACTCAGAGAATAAAAAAGCTGGAATAATGTGTTATTGAAGATATCTTTTAGTGAAAAGAGAGAATGAGGGGTTATGGCACTCAACGTCTATTGAAGGGGAACATACTCCATTGGAACAGTGGGAGCACTTGACACATTGAATTGAAAATAAGTGTGGTGGGTAACAGTAAAGTACATTTACTTAATAGTAGGTACGGTACATTTTGTGCATGTACTTTACTTTTCTTGGTGTACTGTATTTAAATGGATATTTATGACTTTAACTCCACTACAAACTCCATTACAAAGACAATTATTGTAGCCTACTTTAGCCTAGAGTACGTGTACGTGAAAAGTGCATCATGAATTAACCACTTAAGCCCCATTTCAAATATACTGTGGCTGCCTCGACCACCTACAGGTGTGTGCATAGCCTCGACCACCTACAGGTGTGTGCATAGGCTCGACCACCTACAGGTGTGTGCATAGGCTCAACTTTATGTAGACATAGCACTCTATAGTGTATACACATATAGTTTCATTATATAGATATTCCACTGTTAGGTTCTTAAGCTTACATGTGATTCATGATGACTATTTCTATGTATTTGATGTATTACCATATTTTTTGTTCTTGCTTACTGTAAATCACTCTGGATTAACAGTTCTACTGCCTCTAATTGTTTGATCCAGTGTTGCGCCGCTGCGTAATACGACATCCCCGCTATTTGTTTTATGTGTCTAAATCGCATCGCATTAAAAAATAATAAAAAAAGTCCGCCTCTGCCGCGCAGCAGAGGGAGTTTCATGAGCTTCATGTTATGATGACGAAACCGGCTAGGGCTTCTGGGAAATTGAGTCCAATGCAAGCGGACGGTGGTTTTGTCTGACTACAACAGCCTCCCAGCCCCCTCCTTTCTGCTTGGCAAGATGGCGGGTGGTGCGATCGTTCAAAAACAAACTGAGGAACGGATCTGGACCGGATTTTCACGGATCAAACGCCCAAATACTTCAGCGTATGATCTAAAGGTAATAAAACAATCCAGGCAGCGTAGGATATTTGATTAAAAGGCGGGTTTCGCGGGTTGTGGCGTCAAACTGTTAAGAGTGTCTGCTAAATGCCTAAATTGTAAATTGTAATCCTATATTACATTTGCTTAAGCCATTTAGCGCTATCATTTATTGAAAAATTAGGACCTAATTCACGGCAGCATTTTTTCCAGTCGAGCTCTTATTTTGAAAAGCCACATTTTCAGTCGACCGGAAGTGGATTATCCCAGCAAGCTCGACGGAGCCGAGACAGCCTTTGTTTACATGATCGATCTATGCCGGTGCACTGGAGAGCTCCACATCGCCGGCTAATGTGCCATCAAAAAAACACTGTTTTGACCAAAATGCCATCTGGGACAAGGAATAGGAGATACAGGCGATTGAAAGAAACTGATAGAATGGATTATTATGGCGACGACGATCTAAGATGAACGATCCAGTGCTGTGCTAACAACATTGCTAGCTAACCGGCTAACGTAAGTAGCATTATGGCTCGGACGGTCGAATGAACTACAAAAGTGCAATTGACAAAGGTCTTTTGTGTAAGCGTAAGCGTTAGTATCAAAATTAGGCTTCAATTGACAAAGGACTTTGGCAATGGCGGTATAAGTGTTAAGGGAGGATGGTCTGGCGGGCGGGCCGGCAGGCTTTCGGGCGGGCGGACAGAGTGTCCCTGGAGAGTGGGCACTAGGAAATTGTGGGCATCAAAATGTGAATACTTTGAAGTCTGGCATGCGTATTACATTCAGAAGATCGTTGCCCCAATCCAAAACATTTCCCCACAAATTCTATAGGTTTTTTAGGTTGGTTCTGTGAGGTTAAGGTCAGGTTTAGGCAGTTTAGCGTCTTCCCAAAAAATGGTGCCCAGATTTCCCTAGTGCCCTGTATTCCTCAAGTACGGGTTGAGTACTTTGTCCACCACTGATAACAAGTCAGTTCTTCTTGATGTCTGGGAATCCCTTTAGGGAACTATTTAAATCCCATGTGTTAGTTCTGTCTCTTACAGGTAGGGGGCCAACTGACATGATACCACTTGCAATCAAAGGCCACATTCTGCTCAGACAGAGCAAGGTGATCTATTCTGGAGGAACAGGTCATGTGACGCAACAGATTGAAACTAGAACGGGGTGCTCCGCAGAGCGCCTATCTCCACCACGCTAGGTAAGTCGTGGGTTGTAGCCTTTCAGGACCCGAGGAAGCTGCAGGGGGAACTAGGAAAAGTGCAGTGAAACTTTGCACAGGTCAGGTAGTTTATTGTGGGACAGCAATGTTTGGAATTTGCCAATTTCAATGCAATATGAAAAATCTGATGGATCCGTCTTGATCATTTGATCATAGAGATAATGTGTACCGATTTGAATCGGACGCTGCGTTCATGATTTGCAGCATTTTCCACTCCTCTAAACTTTAAATGTCAATCTTAGCCAATCAGGATGGAATATCCTGGATGGACGGGGTGGAAAAGGCAGATGTGAAAAATTCCAGGCAAAGGTTTTTCCTCTGCCTCTAGGGAGTGGGCATGCAAAGGTGTACACAGTGCAGTTACAACACTGTTATAGCACCACCATGAGAACATTTTCAAGTGGCATTTCTTCCTCTGCCTAGTGGCAATGAATGTATATGCAAAATGTCACGGGAATCGCATGGACGGAATGACGGACGGACGGACGGACGGACGGACGGACGGACGGACGGACGGACGGACGGACGGACGCATGGACGGACGGACGGACGGACAGACGGACAGGGTGCAAAACATTGTCTCGGAGGGACAAATATCACTTCTGCTACATACACGGTGCAGTTAAACATTCCACATTTGTGGCACCCCCTATGGGTAGAGGTGAAAGCACCTTTTGTGAGCCCCCTCAACATGCAATTCAAATTTGGGATCAATTAAATGTATTTTTGTACAATCTGTCTAGCCCCCTCACAAGCCAATTAAAGCCAATCAGTGTGACATATAAACGATTGGTATGATACATATTCATCACATGAGTCCAGAGATAATGTAGGCTATGGCAATTGCAGTAGTGTTGTAGTAGTAGCATAATAATAATAAGTGTAATAATAAGTGTAATAATAATAATAATAATAATAATAATAATAATAATAATAATAATAATAATAATAGGCCTAAGTTTTGCCAGAGTGTCATTCTTGTGACTATACGGGTATAGTGGATTGTGTATTTTTTGAGTGGTGTAAACCACTCCTATTGAGTGGTGTAAACCACTCCTACAACTGGCTTTTGTGTGCATAAAAAAATGACCATGGTTGCTATGTTCAAAATAATTTCTGACGTAATTAAATCACACCCGGGTGAACTGGATGACCGTAGCAACCGTGGTCATTTTCTCTGCGCAAAAAAAGCCAGTTGTGAAATCACATCCAGGTGTGATTTCATTACGTCAGATCAGAGCTGATCAGGGTATATAATACCTTACCTTATATAATACCTCACATCGGACGTCAGACATTACGTCAGACCACAGCTGATCATGCTATATAAAACCTTACACCACTCAGTTCACACGGGTGTGATTTTTTTTTAAATAAGTGCCATAATAACATGATGATGACGGTAGTGAAATTAGTTGGGTGTTCTGGGATAGTCTGATAGCAAAAGGTCACGTTAGGGTAAATACATACAAACACATGCACAACCACAATGAAGGGCCCAACTTCCTCTCTTCCTGTCACATATCCCCAATGGCCACCAGAGCCCAATTTAAAAAGCCCTATAGACTTTATTTATTTTTAGTATCTCTCTCTCTCTCTCTGTGTGTGTGTGTGTGTGTGTGTGTGTGTGTGTGTGTGTGTGTGTGTGTGTGTGTGTGTGTGTGTGTGTGTGTGTGTGTGTGTGTGTGTGTGTGTGTGTGTGTGTGTGCGTGTGCGTGTGCGCACGTGTGCGTGTGTGCGTGTGTGTGTGCGTGTGTGTGTGCGTGTGTGCGTGTGTGTGTGCGTGTGTGTGCGTGTGTGCGCGTGCATGCATGCACGTGTGAGTCATCTCAGTCAACACACTGCAGGATGCTCATGCATAATGCATTAGGTAGAATTTTACATTACAATGACCCAATTCCAGTGCATTCACCTGTTTAGTTTACAAGTAGAAACTGTTATAAATGCACAATTATACTGTCAAATAATGAAAACATCTCTTACTATGGCGTAACAGCACAGTGTAATCAGTTTTCATTATGTACTTAGCACAATATCCTTGCAATTACGTTCCCGCAAGGTTAACGTGGGGCTTAATACACTGGAATCGAGTTCAACATAAACTGCATGCTACCATTTCTGAGAGAAAACGGAGGTACAATAATAATGCATATTAACACATCAACACATCAACACATCACTTATGAAAACCCAGAGCCTCTGTCCAGTGAAGGATAGGAGAGATTTTCCAAGCCTGTTTATAGTAACCATTCTTTTTTGAGTGGTGCAAACCACTCCAATAACCAGCTTTGTCTGTATCTATGTATCTATGTATGTGTGTACCTGTACGTGTGTGTACCTGTACGTGGGACCCAAAAAAATGAGCATGGTTACTATGGTCACTGACATTACGTCAGACCACAGCTGATCAGGCTATATAAGACCTTGCACCACTCAGTTCACACGGGTGTGATTTTTTATTAGTATTTGTTTTTGGGGCATTCATGCCTTTATTATTTATAGTAGAGTACACTGAGAGGACTTGGGGAGAGAGATGGGGAGTGACACGCAGAAAAGGTCGTCGGGATCGGGATTCGAACCCGCGACACGTGCCTGGTGAGCCTGGATCACCAGTGGCCCAGGCCTTATACTAAGAATTCTTAACACTCTTCAAAGAATAAGAAAAACGTCAGAGGGTGCACTTGTCTGTCTGTCTGTCTGTCTGTCTGTCTGTCTGTCTGTCTGTCTGTCTGTCTGTCTGTCTGTCTGTCTGTCTGTCTGTCTGTCTGTCTGTCTGTCTGTCTGTCTGTCTGTCTGTCTGTCTTGCCTGCCTGCCTGCCTGCCTGCCTGCCTGCCTGCCTGCCTGTCTGTCTGTCTGTCCAGCCTGCACCAGGTACGGTACATTGTTTTGGATGGAAATGAAACTTGAATCAACCCCCTGTCATACCATATCACTGCTAGAGAGATTACTGAAGCGGTGTCTGAAAACTAACAAAGATGATCTGTGCCGTGGAGGCGTGGACCATTAAGAGTCAGGATTAGCATTTTCCAATAAACACCATCAGTGTGTCAACTCCGCCACAGAGATCAGTATCATCTGGTATGATAGTATCAACAGAACTCACTACGGGGACATTTATTTATTTTTGATGATTTTGTAGCACAGAAGGCAATTTCAGGGCAGTCATACTAGCTGGCATAGACAGGATGCCTGTCGGCTTAGAGTAGTGACAGACGTAGAAATAATACTATGGAAACACCAGAGAATTCAATTATTCATAAAGGAATGGATTTGCTTGAACATTTTTTGTTATAAGGCCCTGAGGCCATGTAGAGTACAAACTAGGAACACATCCATCCTTTGACTATTTTTTTTTGGTTTTGTTTTTGTTCTGTATTTTACAAACCTGCACTGCAGGTTATATAATTATTACACTCCAGCTCACTCAAAATTCCTATTTCGAAAGTTAAACATCATTTTCAATTTAATTTGATATCCAATGGCATGAATGCATAACAAGATTGAGCAGAATATAGCGGTTGTATATTCTGTACGAATGGTTCGGTATAAAACAAGAACTCCACGTGTCCTTCAACTGGACACGTGCGTCTCCTCCTATCCAACACTGAACTTGGCTCTTCGGTTTCACACGACCCCTGCATGCACTTACCCCAGGCGATCCTACCTGGAATCCTTGCACAGTGATGCGCACCGTGTCCCCTACCTTTGCCCTCGAGGGGGACATCAAAAGTTTAGGGCCCTTAGGAGCGGCTGAAAAAGGAAAGAAAGGGGGGGGGGGGGGCACAAACCAAAACCATCAGAATGAGCGAACCCTTTACTGGACACCTGTGTTCCTAGAGGAGGGAGAGAGAGACAAATACAATTTCCTGTCAATTAAGGTTATGGGTCGCGGGGCGAGGGATTCGTGCAGGTTTCTTTCATCTAAAGGGCTGTGGCGGATTTATTCCCCCTTGGAGAGAAAGGAGACTTAAATTGGGTATATACTCATTACTGGAGGAGAATGGGAGCACACCGGGTGGAGTGTGGAAGCAATGAGATAAGGAACACTCGGGGAACTAATTCCCTTGTCTTGGAGCAGACAGCAGCCCCCAGATAGCTTCCGTGTGGACCCTCTGAAACAATGGAAGGTTGAAGCGATATAGGGGCGTGGGGGGAGGGGGGGGTGAACGGGAGGATGTTCTCCCATTCCATGAAGCTGCTGACAGTTGTTATTCTGTGCAAAGATACATCTGATTTTAATTTTTATAATGGTATAAAATGGTAAGTCATCCTTCACTGGTAAACCTCACATATACACAGTATTGCGTATAGAGTTATACCAAGAAAAGTACCATGAATTCCTGGGAGTGCCGGTGGGGTTAAATTGGGCCTACTGTACATAAACTCGTTCTGCATCGTTTGAGTTGATTAACAATTGCCCCCCAGATAACCGCATCACACACCGTGTGATTCCATATGTTAGACATTGGGTTAAAGCAACAGAGAGATATAAGCTAAAGGCATTCTTATCAATAACGGCTATAAATGCACAACCCATGAGTTCCGCCATTAATTTGGTTCAAACTCTTAATATAAATCATCGGGCTGCTTGTGTACATTGATGAGTTAAACTAAAAGCATAAATAAATAAACAGATAAATGACCTTCGTTTTTAGCCATTAATCAAGCCACAAAGTGTCCGCTGTGGCTAATGAAGCATAGCCTTTTGTCTTAGCCAGCCACTGACTGCAGGCTTGCATCAGCCTAATGGATTAGGAGTTCTGTTATCACATTTGTAAAGGGGATTGAAAATGTGCCCAGCTCACATATATCAAGTCTATGGATCCTTTCAGAAAAAAAGAAAAAGAAAACAGGAAAATCTCCCATATTTTATTCCCAGGGCAGCAGCGGACCTGAATTGAGGTGGCCGTGTCTCCCTACATCACATGGTGTTGTTAGAGGCTTTTTGATTGATTGATTGATTGATTGATTGATTGATTGATTGATTGATTGATTGAAGTATTTATTAACAGTTTGCAGAATTACAGTACATTTCAAGCACAACTCAATACAAAAACTGTTAACAGTGAGTGGACGACCCTCTTGTTTACAAGAGGGTCCACCATGTTCAATTCATCATAACATTTAGAGACGTACAAATAGACACTTCTATATAGCCAAAGAACAGGAAATCATCATAAAGGAGGTAAAAAGGGAAAATAAAACATATACAGTGAGGGGGAAAAGGGGTGGGTGGGGCGGTGGGGGGGGGTTTCACGTTTTACGGGGGCCAGTTTCGAATTGCAGACATCCGTAGCGGTTTTGAAGGAGTCAAGGGATTAGCATGTCTTAATGACTGTTGGTAGGGCGTTCCACAATTTGGTGGCATAGGAGCGAAAATAATTTAGTCCCTTGTTTGTGGCGAATCTGGGTTGCATATGGTTTGTTGAACTCCCTCTGGTGTTGTGGGTGTGGACTTTGTTGACATTAAGGAAGTATTTAGACAGGTACATGGGTAACTTGGTGGTGTATCGAATCTTGTGGACCAGACCCATTGCAAGATGCTGTACTCTGTCGTCGACCCTAAGCCATTCCAGCCTGTCAAAGTGGGCAGGGCCCAGGGTGAGGTTGGTTCGGAGTGCAGAGGCCAAAGTAAAGCAAAGTTACTATATTTACCCAGGGTAACTGGACTAAGCATCAGATACTTGTTTACAGCCAGGCCCTGCTCATAGAACATTTCATGGTAGTGGTTCAATGCCTTGCTCAAGGGCACTTCAGCGGTGGTAATTTTAACGTGCCGGTCCGGGGATACGAACTGGCAACCTTCCGGTATCAAGACCGCTCCGCAAACCGTTCGGCCACCGCTGCCAAGTAGTAGTAGTAGTAGTAGGCAAGCACAACAAAAGCCATGGAGATATTACATTTATCTTTTATATTAGCTGGCACAGACTTACAAGATCGACTGTTGAATAAACCTCAAGTTTATTCGACAGCGACATTACAAGAGACCAGCAGTTAGGAGAACAAGGTCCCTGGCACAAAGACCAGCAGTTAGGAGAACAAGGTCCCTGGCACAGTTAGGAGAACAAGGTCCCTGGCACAAATTCCAATACATCTGGTGGTAAGAACTATTCAATAGACAAGGGCTAGGGAAATAAATGAGGAATGGCTCTAAAACAAATAGAGAGACTTATATTTTGAATCAGAGTGGATTTCTAAGTGCTGGAGTTATTGCAAATGTTCAACACTCTTAACAGTGCAAACGGACTTATTTACAGCTAAATCAAAGCAAAGTCTTGCAATAATAGGTTTAATGAGAAAAGAAAAAGTATATGTTTGACTGCAGAGACAATAGAGCATCGCAGTCCCGCCCCCTACCAGGGCCCAGGAAATGATTCCCCGTTCATTTTCCTCATAGACATTTCAAAAAGTATTTATTTAAAGACCTTTTAACAAACCGAACAAATAATTAGAAAGAAGAAGAAAACGGCAGGTTACAACACTTTTGTTGTTGTTTTTCTTCTTTGTAATTATTTGTTTGGTCCAAAATATTGTATTTGTTGATGATTTGTCACGACAAGAGTTGGCTTTGTACGACGCTTATAAGGTCTTTAAATCAATATAAATATTGAAATGTCTATGGGAAAAATGCATTGGGAATTATTTCCTGGGCCTGGCGTCGTCATGAAAGGGGGCGGGACTGCGACGCTCTATATTAGTATTTACATTTGGCAAAATCACCAAAGACAAAAAGTGAGCAGTTGTATTATGCACCATGCTGGAGATGGACTACACGTCAGGTGCAAGTATTTTGGCACTGATGACGCCAGACGCCATCAGTGCGCCACCTACACAACACACAAACCTACACACGAACGGATGGGTATTTTTAAATATTTGTATGGAGCTTATGGAGCTTGTGAGGCATATGGCCGGGGAATGGATGATGGCTGATTTCTGGGAAAGCCTCCAACAGCGACAGTTGGCGTTCCTACGTCACCACCTTTGATTGGGGACACCATGCAATGTGAGGGACCTTAATCCATTGAGACCTGGAACGCATCCATGTCACGTTAGCGTTTAACCACATTAACCATCAACCCATTTTGGGCGGGAACCCCTTTTGGTGTTTTAAACATTGTTATAATTTAGCTATTGAAAAATAGCAGATCTACAAGCTCATAGCGCGCCACCGAGTGGCGCGCTATGAACTTGTAGATCTGCTATTTTTGAAAAATCGTTAAAATGTGCCTCAAATCTTTCCGAAAATTGTCATGATTTAGAAAAAAAATTAAAATAAATTTCGACGTCAGGCCTGAATGGGTTAACGCAGTGCTCGCTGTGGGTGAGGGGCCTCGCCAAGAAAATGAGCCCACGGTCCACATGAGGCCCGTCGGCCCCAGAGACTCACCCTCTCCAATTTACAAGAAGGAACAGTTATCACTTCAGGAAAGGGTCACCGCACAGACGTGGCCCCTGCAAAAGCGACTTACGTCCCCAGGTAGCGCTGGGTGTGCTTTAATGCCGAGCCAACACCACCAGCAGGTCTGCCCCGCAGCAGGTCTGCCCCGCAGCATGACAGACTTGTGTGGCTGGAGATAAAATGTGAAGGTAGACAAAGGCAACCTGCTGTATTAGCTGGTTGACTGATTTTGCACTGAAAGGAAAAACTGGGGCGGCGCTAAGAGCCAAAGCTTAACTTATACTGCATCGTACGATGGTGCCATTTGGCAAAAATAGCAGATGAACAATCTTTATCTAATCTTATTTTTACTCACTTTACAAACCAGTATTACTGTATCTTGTGTACCAGCATGTTGTATTTTTTAAAGGGCCAAAAGCCCGAAGGCACTTTGGTCCCTTATTATATTTGTCTGTATTTTTATTCTTCTTCTTCCGCCAAAAATTGCAGTTCTGGCTTAACCGTGCAGTTGGTTTTTGCAAAACTTGGCAATATGGTAGAGGGCTATGCCAAACGGTGAGTATGGTAGAGGGCTATGCCAAACGGTGAGTATTCAATATGGTAGAGGGCTATGCCAAACGGTGAGTAGTATGGTAGAGGGCTATGCCAAACGGTGAGGATGCGAAGCCCACAACCATTGGCCAAAGGGTGGCGCTATAGAACTCAATTGAAAATGCAAACAGGCATAGCTCATAAACCGCCTATCTCCTCCCGGGATCTTTGATCAAAATGCATGAACATTTCTACACGTGAACGTTGGACCTATTATTGACAAAAATCAGGAGCACAATTTTTTCAGTGAAAACATGAATCTTTCATGAGCCAATGAATATTGCAGTTTTATGCAAATTCTTCTTCTGCCCCTAATACTGTACATACATGCAGAGTCACATTATGAAACTTTAGCGTATGGTAGAGGATCATGTCAAATAGCGCTGAAACCAGTCTTACTCCAATTGGCCAAAGGGGGGCGCTATAGCAATCGTTTGAAATGTTTTATTTGAACAGGCATAACTCATGCCCCGTTTGGCCAAAAGCCATGGATCTTGTTCACACATGTGCCTTGACTCATGACTCATGACTCATGACTCATGACTCATGACTCATGACTCATGACTCATGACTCATACACAGACGTTCCATCATTTTGAGCATTTGGAAAAACGGTATGTTTGAGCAATTTGTGTGAAATGTTCTATACACAATCTATGGACCATTATCTGAAATCCCAGTTGAAGAAAAGTTTGTATGTGAAAATGTGTACAACAAATATAGCTGCAAGCAGCGATAACAGGCACTTTGAACTGTCTGTCTGTCTGTCTGTCTGTCTGTCTGTCTGTATTTTTGAGTGGTGTAAACCACTCCTACAACTGGCTTTGTTAGTTTAAGTGTCTGTCTGTCTGTTTGTCTGTCTGTCTGTCTGTTCGTACCAAAAAATGAGCATGGTTGCTATGGTCACCCAGTTCACACGGGTGTGATTTCATTATGTCAGACATTACGTCAGACCACAGCTGATCAGTCTATATAAGACCTTACACCACTCAGTTCACACGGGTGTGATTTTTGGTGTACGAACAGCTGCAATACCGCTGGGTGACCTAAAGTGGCACTGTAGAGCAGCTTAAAGGACCATTCACACTGAGCACTATATAACTGCAGCCAGCCAGCGGTGTTGTGCACAGATAGACACTAGGGGGTGCTAGGGCACTTTCTGGACAAATGTGCCCTTTTAGAGCTGGGACTCGATACAAAAAATGAATCTAATTAATTAGAGGCTTTGTAATTAATTAATCTCGATTAATCGCATTTTAATCGCATATCAATATTCGACCTGGGAACAGTGAGACATTTTTTTTTTCAAATAGATTTTTGTATATCAGTGAATCAATGAATATTGACTACATAAGCTTAAGCAATAAAACATTGTATTATTGTTTTAATCAAGGTGGTACGCTACTTAACCAAGACTAAAAGATAAGTGCAGGTAGTCTATATAAATATTCAAATGTGCTTTACTTGGGTGGCATGAGAAAACAAATAAGCTACTTTATTAGGGGGGGGGGGGGGGGGGGGGGCACTAAGATGATAGAATAAAATCAATCAAAACAGTGAGTGGAATGAGCTATCTGGGGAGTTTTGGGGAGAAATCAATGCATTCCACAGGGTTGGGGCAGCAATTCCAGAACAGTGGAAAACATGGCAATTAGATAACATCACTCTGTTGATTTATCAATACCAACATTTCAGTTAATAGGCCATAACCGTGTTGTCTGGTCGAGTGTGGGTTGGACTTGGACGTGGGTTCAACTCATAGCTTGAGTCGCACTAACATTGGCCCCATATGGAACGTCACTCCGCTCAGGAACAGCTCAGGAACAGCTCTCGAGTGGTTCAGGTCCTACCTGACTGCTCGTGATTTCCGAGTAACACTTGGTGAATGCTCCTCCGATAGCGTTGAGCTGACGTGCGGTGTCCCCCAGGGCTCCATTTTAGGCCCCATTCTCTTCAACCTATACATGCTACTACTTGGCTCAGTTATCAGAAAACATAATATACACTTTCACAGCTATGCCGACACCCAATTATATTAGGGATGGGTCCGATTTGTCGACAAATCGATTATCGTTAACGGGACCCGAAATCGATTATGAAAATGAATAATCGATAATCGGGGAAATGAAAATCTGTTGGAAAGGCAATACTGTCATCCAAACAGGACAGGGCTATAGGCCTACCAAAGTGTGCCTGGGATGTGTCTGTGTAGCTGCATGAGGAGTGTGAGTCATTGATTGTGAGTGGAGATTGATTCCAATCAAGATACATGTTTGGAGGATTTAGCAGGTGTTGGGAATTTACCTAATCAGGCCTAGGCTGGGGTTGCTATGGTGATCAATTGGCTCAACACGGGGGGGGGGGCGATTTGTCGATAATCGATTTGTCGATAATTGATTAATATTGAATTATGCTAATCGATTTTCATTTTGGACACATTTACACATCCCTAAATTATATATCTCCATATCCCCAGATGACCTTACCCAAATTGACACCCTCATAAAGTGTATTACTGATATCAAAACATGGATGTCAGAAAATGTCCTTCAACTAAATGAAGGTAAAACTGAAATCCTCCTTGTCGGGGGAGGGAAAAACTATCCGCATACCTAAAATCAAGAGCACTTCACACCAAGGACCAAGTCAAAAACCTTGGTGTTATATTTGACAGTGACCTGAACATGGAGGCACATATAAGAAACACCACAAAAATATCATTCTACCATCTGAGAAACATTTCCAAAGTCCGACCATTTCTGTCCCAACATGATACAGAGAAACTCATTCACTGTTTCATCACCAGCAGGCTTGAAAAAAAACATTGGTCGGTTACAACTGGTCCAAAACGCAGCTGCCCGCGTGCTGACAAAGACCAGACATAGAGCACACATTACACCGATTTTAAAGTCCCTGCATTGGTTGCCTATACATTTTAGAATCGATTTTAAAATAATTGTACTTGTTTTTAAAACATTGAATGGAAATGCACCTATCTATTTTTCAGAAATGCTACCTAAATATGTGCCCGGCAGACCCCTTAGATCCTCTAGTGCGGGTCTCCTAGAGATTCCAGAGACCCCTAACACAAAGAAATATGGAGAAGCCGCCTTTAGCTACTATGCCCCTGTGCTGTGGAACAGCCTGCCAAGGGATCTACGGTTCTCTGAGTCTGTGGACATTTTTAAACAAAATCTTAAAACACACCTTTTTAGCATTGCTTTTAACTAGATCAATGCATGTCCTTTTCCTGTTTTAGTCGCTCCTTTTGTTTTTGTTATTACTATTTGAACTGCACTCGTTGTATGAAATGTGCTATATAAATAAAGATTGATTGATTGATTGATATAATGTAGCTCTACATATCGGAAAGAGAGGTTCCATGTGGGGCTGGATTGTGTCAACATCCACGGTTGCTGCTTCAGTATGTTTTGCATCAGGACAGCTTTGTGCTGTCATTAATGTGGTGAAATCACCGCAGCGCATCGTTCGAGCCTCCAGGTTGTTGAAGCAGCTAGCATGGAAGCTAACGTTCGTGTAGCAGCCCCATATATCGAACCTTCCCCTCCGCTATTGCACACAACCGTGCTGTTATCGATAGCTTTTAAATCTAAATGTCCCATTTACGGGGCAAAGGCGATATAAGCGGCTTCTTCATTCCTTTGGGTGAATGGTGGTGTGTTGTTGTCTGTCTGTCTGACTGACCGCACGCAATGCTGCACTGGAGGCTGTTTGGTGCGCCGTTTATATCGGTCTGACTTCCTGCTCTGAAACTCGTCCTGTGAGAAACGTTCCGGTGTGAAAACAGGAGTGCGATTAAATGCGTTCATTTTTTTAACGCGATAATCTTTCTGTAGTTAATTAATCGCAATTAACGCGTTAAAGTCCCGGCCCTAGTTTTTTTTTTGTACAGTGTATGTACAGTATGTTGACCATGGTGACATTGATCAATTCTTGATAAAAAGCTTCTAATATATTATTTAGGCCCCAATATCTATAAATATAAGGTTCCACGCACTGCACAAGGTGCCCTTTTTTCACTTGAGCACCTGCCCCTCTAAATGTCTGTGCACGCCACTGCCGCTCAGTTCACATAGATGTGATTTTTCTTATTGCTTGGCCCCGTCTTATCGCTGCTTGCAGCTATATTTAATATATATACTGTATATGGAATATGGATGGAAGTATAAATCAGGTTTAGTGTGAAAGGCGTAACTGCTGAACGAATTCTGTATCTATAGTCTTTTATACAGCAAGCATACTAGCTGGCCTGGGCTAAAAGCAGAAGATATAATGAGAATCTTATCCTATGAATTATGGAAATGATCTACAGGTGAACACAGATAATGAACACAGATGTGGTGTGCACGGCGCACACACATTCACGTCACGTGTGGATGCAAATTATGCATACACGCATCTGCTTACCCATACATAGTACCGGTATATGACTTGCATCATGCACATTACACCAATTCAAAGATTGAATTGTCACAAGCAAGCAGACAAAGACACTGGCAGCCATGTGCAAATAACACATACACTTCTGGTGAGGAAGTGATATGAGTTGGATATGAGTCACTAGGCACCAGACCCCTTTTCAAATAACTCTATCTCTTTGTTATTAGAAGCTGCTGCTGTCAAATAAAAATGAAAACAAAAAGAAATCCCACCTTAAGCTCTATGTAAATGCAGAGGCATTGGTTTAAATTATTAAAATATATACTGCTCACAAATTCAAAACTGGGAAGACGGCGAAAAACTCTGAGCATGGAGCTCACAGAGGTGTACAGTAGCATAATCAGAGGTGGGTAGTTGAGTTACAGGAAAAAAAATTCAGTTACATTTAATCATAATACTTTTACTTTTCACTTTTACTCAAGTAAAGTACTGCATATTTGTGCAGATTATATAGGCATACTTGCATTTTTACCCGGTATATTTTAATTCAATACACATTCTTTCGTATGACTCTTGTTTCACCAATACATTTATTTCTGTAGGAGTAACGTTTTCAATTATTATTTCATCAAACGAAATAACGAAATAAAAATAACACACCGACAACCAAATGTCTCAGAAGAGTGTGCCATCCTTCAGTGAGGACAGAATTCATTATATTTTCTCCAAACAAAGATAGTATAGAATATAACTAAATATCATACACGATATATAGACACCTATATAGCCTGACAGAATCGCCAGGCTCATTTAAAAAATCACACCCGTGTGAACTGAGTGGTGTAAGGTCTTATATAGCCTGATCAGCTGTGGTCTGACGTAAGTCTGACGTAATGAAATCACACCCGTGTGAACTGAGTGACCATAGCAACCATGCTCATTTTTTTGGTACGAACAAACACGTGGACACATGGACACGTAAACTAACAAAGCCAGTTGTTGGAGTGGTTTACACCACTCAAAAATATAGAAATGTCTATGGGATTTTGAATGGGAAAAGATGACCCTGGGGTCGTGGACTTCAGTAGTGGACTCATTTAAACACCTCGGTGTCGCGATGGATCCGGAACTTTCTTTTAAACTTCATATTGATCTAACAGTTGAAAAAAACATATGGCGGCCTGTGCTCACTCTACCCGTCCATCAACTGTTTCTCTTTTGAAGTGAGGAAAATAATTATTTCTCAAGTACTACTCCACCATTGTAGACTACTAGAATTTTGCGGGCCTTCGGCCCGCTCATCCTAGCGCCATGCGATGCGTCACAAATGGGAAGAAGGCAATAGCAGGAGGGCGATGTATTGTTTTTGTTTTTGTTTGACTTGGAAAAGCAAACATGGCAACCCATGATGTTTTCATTTATGCATTTGCTTGGAAAGCGCAAAGTACACGTAGCTGTTGACTTTGGGTCCCTTGTCCGTGTGTTGGGGACAACTTTTCAAATGTATATATGATATGCCGACATTGTGGGAGAAGGGGAGCAAGCTAACTGTACCTGTATATGTCCTGTGTAATTGTACTGTATGTTATGTTACACCTATGTGTCTTTAGTACTGTGTACTTGCACTGCTGTAATGTTGTAGTTGTATGTATAGGGACCCCCTCTAAAACGAGGTGCTGCATCTCAAGGGGCCATCCTATAGGACCCCCTCTAAAACGAGGTGCTGCATCTCAAGGGGCCATCCTATAGGACCCCCTCTAAAACGAGGTGCTGCATCTCAAGGGGCCATCCTATAGGACCCCCTCTAAAACGAGGTGCTGCATCTCAAGGGGCCATCCTATAGGACCCCCTCTAAAACGAGGTGCTGCATCTCAAGGGGCCATCCATTCCTCTCAATACAATTCTGACAATAACATTCTGCCAGTACTCTAATATCTCTGAATTGGCAGATGACACAAACACACACAGACATTTGAGTGGAGAAACAATAGTTACATTATGCTCTGCCAACTTTGTCTGCCTTAGTTTATACTATTTCTAATGATTGCATTATTATTGTGTACTGTAAACATAGTTATTTATTTGATTTAAAAGGGATAGGCCTAAACAATTACAATTCTGGCATTTAGCAGACTCTCGTACAGAGCGACTTAGTCGGGCTTACAAGTGCGATTTGGAAAGTCAATAAAGTCTCTAGTCAATAAACAGGGTAAAGAATCACAATGTTCTTTTTTTCTCTCTCTCTCTCTCTCTCTCTCTCTCTCTCTCTCGCCCTCCACTTTAGTCTATATCTTGACAAAATGGACTACTTGAATGTACTCTCAATCAGAGTTATGTATACATTGTGTGATATTTATCTTTGATTAATATTTTGGTGTCAGCGTGTTGACACAGGAAATATTATAATGTATGTAAATTGTGTCTGAATAATCCCGTAAGGGATGGGCTGCGAAAGGCAGTCAGACACGGAAATAAAATCAATCATTCATTCATTCATTCATTCATTCACATAAATATAGAAGTGTAATGCATAAAACAAAACAAAAAGGAAAACTTAAGTTAACAAAGAGCCTAGCCTCTTTATAAATATTGTTTAGGTGGGCCATGATTTAATTTGCAATTTGTCTGTTTTATTCTTTGTTTGGTTCTAATAAAGTAAATAAAAGTAGGCCATTTATAAATGTATAATGTTGGACATGTTGATAATGATTACCGTCACTGTGCTCTGTATTTAAACAATACAAGTAAATCAGAACAATTTGGAAAGCTTTTCAACTTGAATCATTAATTTAAGTACAGTTTCCGGCTATTCTACCCACCTCCAGTTTATACTAAGTGATAAGGTTGTGCAATGTGCACATCCAGTTGGCCCCTGGTGCTGGACACAATAAATAACCATTTTAAGATAAAATAAAAGTCAGTCCATCAAGTACTGTACGTCCCTACCTGTCCTGTACGAGTGTACGCACACACCTGCATGTGTTATGCGTGTGTTTGTGCATGTCATATTGTGTGTAGTGTTGTCATGACAAAAGGGTAGGGTGGTGGGGCTGAGAGACAGAGAGAGACAGAGACAGAGACAGAGACAGAGACAGAGACAGAGAGAGAGAGAGAGAGAGAGAGAGAGAGAGAGACAGAGAGAGAGAGAGAGAGAGACAGAGAGAGAGAGAGAGAGAGACAGAGAGAGAGAGAGACAGAGAGAGAGAGACAGAAAGTGTTTGGCCGAAACATTGTACTTGATGTACTGACCCTTTTTTTGCTTAATGTTTGTTGGAGCAAAGCTGTTTTGACATTTCATTTCAAAACTCGACCCACCTCTGCCATAATGCCATACATATTCTATACTGCATGCTATGGGCATCGTGTAGCACAATATGAAGAGGGGACTTCTAAGGCCCAGCGCTGGCCCACATCCATCTGTATGTCATGCAGAGCTGCTCGTGAATATTCATAAACTTTAATACAACACTGGTCGGTTGTCAAACTGTCGCTCCCACTCGCAATATTAAATGACTGAAATATGTATTACTTATGGGCACTGTAAATATATCCTTTTCATTTCCTGAACAAACACGCTTGAGAGAAATAGGAGAAAAAGCATGTGTCTGTGTGTGTGTGTGTGCGTGTGTGCGTGCGTGCGTGCGTGCGTGCGTGCGTGCGTGCGTGCGTGCGACTGTGTGTGTGTGCAATAGCAAAACAGAAACTAAGTGCAATTAGCTCAAACATCAGCACAATCAAAAAGGTGGGATGTTTAATTTAATCAAAGGTAGGACTTTCTCCATGCTTCATCTAACTAGTTTGCTTGCGTCAGAACACAAGAAGTACATTTCGCTGAGACATTTCAAGATGGCTCTAGCCTCAAGCAGCTTTGAGAATGCTTTGAATTTCAAGTGAGCTCCAATTAGAATCAACAAATGCACATCTTCTGTTCTGTATTCTCAGAGTGGTGGAAGAAAAGAGAATGTCTAGAGATGCTCTTTCCATCTATTTAAAGAACAAAGCCAGTGATAAATGAATGACTTCAAACAGCACAGAAGAAGCCTTGTCACAATTTTAAAGCCATTGACATTTAGCAAGATGAGTCTCACGCTCTCCTCAGGGTGAGTCATCCATTTTATCTGCAACATGTGTAAAACACAGAGGCATTGTCTTGGGAGGGCAGATCATACTTTATCTCATCTAATATGGCTGTTTACATTATGTAATTCCATTCGATCGACAGGTGGGACATCATTGGCACACAATGGCAGCTTGAAATGTTTTGTCTGAAAGAAGTGACACCCACTTGTATAGAAAGTGTTTTGTGGCATATAATTAAATCATATCAAGGATTTTTGTTCAGTGACAGGGGTCTCCCTGTTTCTCCAGCTCTTCAATAAACAAAATACATTTTCAGGGGTGGAGAGACTCCTGTTACCGAACGAACATTACTATCAGAATATAGAGCTATTAAACACTTGTTTTAGCCA
>NC_136790.1:4114054-4134054 GCF_951216825.1 Electrona antarctica | reverse complement strand
CAATCCTTTCAATGTATAACTAGTTTCAATTAATTTAGTTTGTTCCCTTTTGGCACTTGTTTGACAGATATTATATAATATACTGTCACTACATATTTTCTTTGTTTCTTCTTGTTGCATACGTAGACATAGGACTGTTTGTGAAAACCAGTCACAAGTAACTTCAGCAACGTTTGTTGATAAAGGACGAGGCAGGCATTGCTCTTCATATACATTCTCCCTCCCTCCTATAAGTATTTCACATACTGAACATGAATGGAGAGAGGCCACCTGGGAAACACGTAACCCCTAACTGCTCCTCCTCCCCTAGCTGGGCTCAAGTCTGACCACTTATACAGGTAAGTGGTCAGACTTGAGCCCTAGGCAGCAATCAGCTGGGTGAAGCTAAAAACTGGATTTCCCCTGCATGATCAAGTAGGTCTAACCCATTCAGGCCTGACGTCGAAATTTAAAAAAATGTTTTTCTAAATCATGACAATTTTCGGAAAGATTTGAGGCACATTTTAACAATTTTTCAAAAATAGCAGACCT
Organism: Electrona antarctica; assembly: GCF_951216825.1. Lineage (NCBI taxonomy): Eukaryota > Metazoa > Chordata > Actinopteri > Myctophiformes > Myctophidae > Electrona > Electrona antarctica. The sequence goes on along the minus strand of NC_136790.1, from coordinate 4,133,523 downwards.
ACAAGTTCATAGCGCGCCACTCGGTGGCGCGCTATGAGCTTGTAGATCTGCTATTTTTCAATAGCTAAATTATAACATAATGTATGTAACCACCAAAAGGGGTTCCCGCTCAAAGTGGGCTAATTGTCTCCACCATGGCTGAAGGCATGGAGACATTGGGGAGAGTATGTTTTGCACTCCGGCCGTTCGTCCATGTGTGTCCATCCGTCCGTCTGTGTGTCCGCGGGTGGACAGCAAAATCTCTGGCACTGTTGGCTTGATCGCAGCCAAACTCTGCACACACACTCACTCCCTGGATGCCATGAGCTGAACATCTGCCCTAAAGTTTTCACATCGGCCTGTTATAGCACCAGGATGCAGGTTTTCCAAAACACATTTTTTGACAGTACACCTAAAGATTTTGTCCAAACATCACGCAAATTGGTACACAGTCTCTCTATAGCTATTAAAACGAAACAGGTCTTTCAGATCTTTCATACTCCATCCTGATTGGCTAAGATCGGCTTCCAAAGTTCTCCGTTTTGAACAAAATACCGCAAATCATGAACACATTGTATGATTTCCATGAAATTTTGCACGCACATCCCCACTAGGCTGAGGAAGAAATGCCACGTGGAAATTATCAAATCAGCCTCATGGTGGCGCTATAACTGGCCTATTCATGTTTTTACCTATAACTGCACCAATCTGTGTAAAACTTTGTATGCGCATCCCCTAGTGGCCATGACAAAACCTTTGCCCTGTATTCTACACATATCTGCTTAACGCCACCAGGAGGCTGACTTATGTAAAACTCATTTTTCGATATTACTCCTTCAGATTTGATAAAAATGTCACGCTAATCTTGGCTAAGATTGGCTTCCAAAGTTTTGTACAAAATGCCGCAAGTCATGAACACAGCGTCCGATTGCGGTTAAACTGTGTGCGCATATTCCCACTAGGATGAGAAGAAATGCCATTTGACAGTTTTCCAAAAACGCTCCTATGATGGAGACCTGTGCCTCGAGGGGCACTTTTTCTAGGTATTCAATTCTTTATGCAGGATAGGACATCTGCTTTTAACCCATTTTGGGCGGGAACCCCTTTTGGTGTTTTAACTAAGCATTATGTTATACTTTAGCTATTGAAAAATAGCAGATCTACAAGCTCATAGCGCGCCACCGAGTGGCGCGCTACGAGCTTGTAGGTCTGCTATTTTTGAAAAATCGTGAAAATGCGGCACAAATCTTTGAACATATATTCTTTCAGAAGACTTTTTTTTCAATGACAATGGTGCATTACAAACATAGGTAAAAACATTGCATCATATATACTCTTTCCAAACAATCCAAATCCACATTTTCAAAAGGAAAGGAGGGCAAGCTGTGCAAGGTATCGTTGTTGACATGAATTATTTTGAAAACGGAAATTGTAACACAGCCAAACTGAGCTATATGCCTTAAACATACATAATGTATTGGAATACAGTACTGTACCTGTGAGTGTGAGTCTGTATGGATATCCGTTTTGCCATGCAGGAGCATTCAATAACAATTACAGCATCTGTGTTGATCTACTGTGAACTGAGCACCTCTAAGGCTTACGTCTTACGGTGGATTGGTGGTATAACCCATGTATAAGCTCACAACGTGTCGCATCACAACTGGGCACTGGTGTGCAACAAAGTATAAATCAGGCTTTAAAATCCAATAGCATCAAAGGAGGAACAGGCATCAACCACAAATCCATACTGACCCCAGTCGTCCCTCCCAAGCTCTCTTCATCCATACTGACCCCAGTCGTCCCTCCCAAGCTCTCTTCATCCATACTGACCCCAGTCTCTTCATCTCGCTTCAACTCATGACCACTACCTCCTGCTGCCAAACAACTTGTAATGAATGAAAAAAGAAAGGATTTTTTTTTACTGTGCATTTGAACACATCATTAATTAGGTGGAGAACCACATGGATTAGAAATGATGCATGCACCTGTTCTGAAGAAGATTGGCAAACTGGCATTGTGTACACAGTAACACCTGTGGCACAACACAAATGTATTCAGAGTGCACCAGCAGGAAGTCATTATTTTTGCTTTCAGCATTCAGCTTCAGAGACAGAAAATAAATATCATATTGGCTCTAATGTCTATAATGATAAAAGTCTGTGTGCACTACTGTGGACCGATAGGGGGGTGGCAGAGACTCATACTGGGTCTACTCCTCACTGCCACCCCTGTGGACCGATAGGGGGGTGGCAGAGACTCCTACTGCAGCAGCTACTCCTCTCTGCCACCCCTGTGCTTAAGGACTGCAATCAATGAACATTTCATCAAAGACCTGAATGAGTGGGACGACAGACCTAGGGCTGCAATGAGAGAGTCAAGTGCCACTACTGTGTTACTTAAAATGTCCTTCTTGTCTGTTTTATTACAATGATACAGATCAAAACAGGGACACGCAACGTTGTTGAACAGAAATCTGTTCAGTGTGTTATGAATGAAAACAACGTCTGTATATTAGAATCATTTCAATTCTAAAATTGTGGGCCTCTCAATGATAATATTTGAAGTCACCCTTAAATGGATGAATGAATGTGTCATAAAAAAAGATTATGTCACCCCTACATTTTTCTAAGCTAAGCGTTAAATTGTTAAAATTGAATTTCCCACGTTGTGAAAGAGATATGACAAAAGAACCATTGGGGTTTTGTTCAAATTGGAGAGCAATCACCAAGGATGTGTCTAGCTGTGCCTGGCATTTTGTGTCTCAAATAGCCTGCTAATATTTTACAGTAATTTACTTGTGTATAAAGTAAGTATTTGGGTTCATATATATCTTCTTCCGGAAAAAAAACTTTCAAACTAGGAAGGGCATGGCCTGGTCAGCCTGCAATGAAATGCATAAGATCTGGTCATCCCAGCTTAGTAAGATGTTCAAAGTAAAAATATTTAGGATGACTGTCGAGCCGATTCTACTCTATGGCTATGAGACATGGAGTAGAAATGAGAGAAATGGTAGGATGGCACTTACACCCGCCTTCTAATGAGAGCGCAAAATCTCTCTTGGAAGAGCCACCCATCGACTAATCTAATATACGGCAACCTTCCCCGTGTTTCTCCACTAGTCCGATCCAGAAGAACACAGTTTGCTGGCCACTGCTACAGAGCTGACAATGAGGCTATATCTTCCCTTCTTCTCTGGAATCCTGCCTCAAAGCAGACCAGAGGTAGAAAACTGTCGTTCCCTGATGTCATCACTAGGGACACATGCATCAGTAAGCAGGAACTGGGAATGGCAATGAAGGACCGGAAAGTCTGGCGTGGCATTGTGAAATCCATGATCTTGCACGGTTGCACCAGTCTTATATTAGTATGTTTGTGCACACAAGAGTGACAAGACATTTTGTATATCACTTAATCTGAAAAGTCTGAAACGAATAAATAAATACTGATTATGATTTTCCCAAAGGAATTCCTCTGGGGAATGAAGCCAAACTGCCTGTCAACATAATTATGAACATTGCCTCTAAATGTAAAGTATTTTCTCAGTGTTGGATATGATTGGAGGTGGTATGTTTTGTAATAGACACCTTTTGAATGTTGCCAGTGATGTTGTTGTATTTCTCTATTGTCCCTCACATACAATGCTGAATGGAACATGACGTGATTATCAGTCATCAGTCACTGTGGGATGCTATACATCCCCACATGCCCCCACAGTCCATTGTGTTCAGTTCACACATACATTGCACAAACCACTTCCTTCTGAAATGAATTAGCTCAGGTAAAAAGAAAGCGATGTAATGCCAAGCACTAGCCCAAACACAATGCCACATGGTGGTGAAAGGTGAAATTAGTCAGTATAAGTCACGAGGATAGCTTTGCAATTTTGACTATGAATAGACAGTGATGAAAGCACTTTGCACTTTGCATGCTGCCAGCGTTCCGTTCCCCTCATCTCTCTCCAGCTCCTCTCACTAACATCTCAAGTCCAAAGCCAACTGGAAATGTAACACTAAAACCTGTTCTTTTCAGCCCATTGGCCAAAATACACCTTTATGTTGGCACAATTAATCATGCTGCTGTCAAATGAACAAGGCTGTAATTTCCATGGTGACAGAATTACTCAACGAGGAAGGATGGAAGAGAAAGAGGGTTAGAGCATAATGGAGAGAGAGACATGTCTGTCAGTGGCGTGCACAGACATTTAGAGGGGCAGGTGCTCAAGTGAAAAAAGGGCACCTTGATTCTTTTCACACACCGACTAGATCATTGCATGGGCGCGTCCATTTTACACTGGCTTCTACACGTAAAGCGGCCCGCCCTCCTGTTTTCAGGAGGGGAGGGTTTCTTTTTTATTTTTATTTTTTTTTCTGATCACGTGAGCGGGACTAAGCAGCAATGACAGGGGGATGGTTCTTCATTGTCCGGGTGGGTAAAAAGATGAATGAAAGTATGCTATAAAAAAGTGATTAAAACGTATGGATACGTGGTTAGCACCGGACGTTTGATTAATTCATAACGTATGGATACGCGGTTAGCGTTCGCTGTGTTAATAGTGTGAGATTGTATAGATTGTGGGGCCTAAATAATATATTAGAAGCTTTTTATCAAGAATTGATCAATGTCACCATGGTCCACATACTGTACAATTATTTTTTTCAAAAGGGCACATTGCCAAAAGGTGCTCTACCACCCCCTAGTGTCTATCTGTGCACACCACTGATGTCTGTGGTGTGTGTGTGTGTGAGAGAGAGAGAGAGAGAGAGAGAGAGAGAGAGAGAGAGAGAGAGAGAGAGAGAGAGAGACAGACAGACAGACAGACAGACAGACAGACAGACAGACAGACAGACAGACAGACAGACAGACAGACAGACAGACAGACAGACAGACAGACAGACAGACAGACAGACAGAATCTGGTTCTTATTATTAACTGTCATTATCTTTCCTCTTTTCAATCAGTGCCTTTGTGCTCAAAGGGTGTTCTAATGAAACTATTTTCGCTATGCCAACGCAGTGGCTCGTTTCCATGACATCAGATGAGGGCAGATCTTGAAACACAATAGCAAGCTTTTCTTATAAATGCTAAATGGTGCATTTATATAGCGCCTTTATCCAAGGCGCTTTACATAGATTGTGCATTACATTCACCCATTCACACACACATTCATACACCGATTGTAGCGGAAGCCATGCAAGGTACCAACCAGCACATCGGGAGCAATTTGGTGGTTCAGTGTCTTGCCCAAGGACACTTCGACATGTAGACAGGAGGAGCCGGGATTCGAACCGCCGACCCATGGATCATTGGACGACCTGCTCTACCTCCTGAGCCACAGCCGCCCTAACACACTTACATACGTTTCTTACACACTGTCACTGCAGTCAATGCTATTTCTCAAAAATACCTGGACATGGCAAGAGAAGCGATGTGGTTTAAAGGTGTAGTGAAATAAAAAATACGTTTTTCACACTTTTAGACCGTCTCCGTGGTCATCATATGAGCATACCTAACAATGGATGCCAAAAAAATGGGAAAATTCTCATTAGTGTGGTTGCCCTAACAGGGCAACCAGACGCCCTAACAGGGCAACCAGACTATTGTAATTGATAATTTGGATACTTTGACGCACTACTCCTCCCACAGTTTTTGGCGCACACACTCGAGCCATATGTCAAATCGACCGGCTTCATCGGGAATCGTGTGCTTGCTCATTGATAAGAGATCCGTTGTATAGTTTAATTGATGATTAATTAATTAGTTCTCCATAGACTTATAATGGGGATGCCCACTTTATGTTTTGGCTTATAACTCTTGAACCATAGGTTGTAAAATCAAAATTATTTTGCCCTGGATTCCTTGGGTCATGACGCATCTCCCCATATAGGCCACGCCCATTTGCGTCAGGATAGACTTTCCGCCATTTTGAATTTTCTTCAAAACACACTTTCATTTTCTGATTCTACAGATTTTTTCCGAATCTCACATAAATCGGTACACATGATCTCTGGACCTATCGGACTGTGTTTCAATTTTTTTCAGATTTTTTGATTTTTTTTCCCCCGTATCGTTCGGCCTTAATCGTCGTCCGAAGTTAGTGGGAGGGGCCTATTTTACAAAAAATGCCTAAAATCACGAACGGAATGTCCAGATGTCGCGGGTAGTTTAATCAACCAAAAGCCAAAAGCGATTCCATTTTCATCCATAGGGGGCGCCGCAAATGCGAATGTAACCGTTTCTTGCAGAAAAAATATTTTACGTTTTCCCCTATAACTCTTGAACCGTAAGTCGTAAAATCTAAATTTCCTTTTCCATGGATTCCTTGGGTCATGATGCATTTCCACATATAGGCCACGCCCATTTTCAACCTAGAAAGAAATCCTGCAAAATTAGAATTTTCTCCAAAACACACTTTTGGCTCCTCCTACTACATATTTTGTCCAAATCTCACAAAAATCGGCACACATGATCTCCGGACCCATCCGATTAAAACACCAACTACAGAATTTTGGTACTGCGTATCGTTCGGTCGTAATCGTCGCCCGAAGATAGTAGGAGTGGCCTATTTTACAAAAAAGGCCATAAATCACGAACAGAATGTCCGATCCATCCCAAATTTTAATCACATGTCGCGGGTGGTTCAATCAACCAAGTTCCAAAAGCAATTCCATTTTCGTCCATAGGGGGCGCCGCAAATGCCAAAAATGTAACCGTTTGTCGCAAAAACATGATTTTTGGGGGATAAATCCCCTCCGAATTACTTACGCATGATCGCAGGGGTGACGTGACATTGTAATTGGCTGGCAATATCAGTGGGAGGGGCATATGTAAGCCACTGCGGCAACCACACTTTGCAATTTTTTAAAATTGCGACCTTTCTAGTTTTTGTGTGTTTTTATATCAAAAGTCCATAAAAATATTTTTTTTATTACTTCCTGAAAACGAAAACGTGCTGCGTGATGACGTGTCGAGGCCAACCTCGATAAAAGCCAATAAAAATGAAGCTCACCCGTATCCTCTCCACATATGTGCGCATCCGTGCAGCACAGCTGCTATTGATTACAGAAATCCTCCGTTTTTATTCCCATTCCAGATAACATCCAGACAGTGTATTACTCGGTTTCAACTTAATCATCACGCTAAAATATGTATCTGAAAACATTATAGGGTAGAAATAACCCACATAACAGTAAACTGGTACAGTTTGGCCGTCTATTTGATTTGTAAACAAACACACACCACGCTGCTGCGTATAGCATAGCAACATTCCCTAGCTACCGTCCCATCGCCTGAAGGGATGCGACACTCTGATTGGTTCAGAAACTTCAGACCGGTGTTTCAACTTTGAAACTTCATAATAAAATGTCCACCATTTCCGTTTCATTACACCTTTAAAGGCGTAGTGAAACGGAAATGGTGGAAATTTTATTTTGAAGTTTCAGACGGTCTCAAGTTGAAACACCGCTATGAAGTTTCTGAACCAATCAGAGCGTCGCATCCCTTCAGGCGATGGGACGGTAGCTAGGGACTGTTGCTATGCTATACGCAGCAGCGTGGTGTGTGTTTGTTTACAAATCAAATAGACGCCAGCTGTACCAGTTTACTGTTATGTGGCTTATTTCTACCCTATAATGTTTTCAGATACATATTTTAGCGTGATGATTAAGTTGAAACCGAGTAATACACTGTCTGGATGTTATCTGGAATGGGAATAAAAACGGAAGATTTCTGTAATCAATAGCAGCTGTGCTGCACGGATGCGCACATATGGAGAGGATACGGGTGAGCTTCATTTTGATTGGCTTTTATCGATGTTGGCCTCGACACGTCATCACGCAGCACGTTTTCGTTTTCAGGAAGTAATAAAAAAAATATTTTTATGGACTTTTGATATAAAAACCAAAATGAGAATTTTCCCATTTTTTTGGCATCCATTGTTAGGTATGCTCATATGATGACCACGGAGACGGTCTAAAAGTGTGAAAAACTTATTTTTCATTTCACTACACCTTTAAGAGCCTAGCTTTTGACAATTGATGAAATGTCTTCTTAGGACTTTAGCGGTGAAACATCTGTTTATAGTTCCATCGACTAGGCTTTAACTGGTTAATACTTGTCTTCCTTCCTGGACTACAATTCCCATAATGCTTTGGTCCACTGCTCCTCCTTGTGGATAGGGGGAGGGGCTGTCTTACTGAGACAACATGTAGTCCAGGAAATAAGTGAGCCCAGTGTCCATGACATCATGGAGCCCATGGACACTTTGAAATACTGAAATATCTAAAAACACATAAAAACCCCAGGAAAGTGTTTCTTGTCTCCCAAACATCATTAAAATAAGATCTGGTTGCAAAAGGGGTGAAGTGGCCCTTTAATACTGCAAGTGCAATAATCTAAGATGGGAAACAGTTACTGCACTTAAGCCTGCCGCCATTAATTAATCCCTCGATTGCGTATTGCCATGGTTTAATCACGCGTGACACTTACTTTGAAGAGCCAAATATCCGTATCGCATTTTACTATGAAACCATTCCGTGTGTGTTGACGAAGCTGGTGCTCGTTCTCTCGGTCGGTGGTGGAAAAAGTGGACCGCGAGTATCACAGCGCCTGCTACAGGCCGTTGAAAACGCTTGTCTGGGACAAAGCGTCCTCTGCAATGTCGCTTCTGTGAGATAAAGCCGTCTGAAAACAGAGCCGGCAATGTTAGTGGATGCGCGCGCATTTTCAAAATGGCCGCGCCCATTGTGTCAGAAGCATAACAAAGCTAACGGACGGTAGATTTCGATACGATCGTATTAAAACATGCATTAATGAATACATCGCTGTTAAAACGGCTTTTCCGTTTGTGGCAGGCTACAAGATTCTACGTGTTAATATTCCTATGTTCCTGGCGGGTAAACGATTAAGAGGAAGATCGATAAACAACAGCAGACATTTCAGTATTCAACTATTACAAATGTATCTGATATCTAAAATATTTATGGTTATGAATCCACTTTGCAACTTAAAGGAGCATTCAGTGATTTGGAAAAACCCCCGGTCCGCCCTGGTAAGATGTGCACATGCACGCACTACAGTGGGGTAGGGCATTAACGACTTGAGATTTTTCCAAGTCGACTTGTCAGACAGTACAGTCGAAGTTGAGTCGATTTATCGTTTTGTATGACGGGGGGGGGGGGGGGGGTGGAGGTGCGCGCGCGAGATGTACACAATACAAAATATAACATTAACACTAGTGGCAGTCAGCCCGACCTTCAGAACACAATATAGAAGACATAGGTCTATACATTATCATCACAGCAGCCAGCAGCAGTTTGGCACATCATCAGAATACAATCTGCATTACCTTCCACGTGAACCTTCTCCTCCTCCTTCCCCTCCAACTCGATAACGTTCTCATGTTAGTTTGTTACTTATTTTCTGAGCCATGCAAATAAACAACAACCCGGACCGCACTGACCGGAGACGGAGAGGTTCATATGATGTGCCCTGCGCGTAAAGCTAAACCAGAAACAGGAGTCATTGCGTCAGCACGGATGTAGCCTCGGAAAGCCAGACGTTTTATTTCCAGCATGGAGGTGAGGGGGATATCGTTTGGGGATAAAGTTTGCGCGCTTCTATCTGTTACTTCTCTGACGCAGCGCAGTTCAAACTTCAAATTCAGCCAGTCAATAGTGGGACACCGCGCGCTGAGAGACACATACACAGCTGCAGTTGGTTTTTAATTAAGGGCGCGTTCTGAACTTCTGAATGCAATGCAAACTAATAGACCAATTATTTGTTTACAAACATTGGGACTGGGCACACGGGTGACTGTTTCATGTAATCAATTCCCAACAGCTGATATACAAGCTCACATCGCATCGCAGATGCGACTGTTGTGACTTGTGAGCGTAGAGGTCTGCGTGCGCGACACCATCGCGGGACAAAGCATAAATTATACTTGATGGGCTGCAGGTGCGCGTGCAGCCGTGCACAAATAGGCTCTGCTGCCGTGTTGATGAGCGCACCTCCCGTTCTTATGACAGCGACTGGAGGTTCTGTTTTGAATTGCTATTATTGTTCAAACACAACAGAAAGGATTGACTTCTGTCCGTGACAATAATCAATGCTACAGTTTGAATTCTGTACGCACGCACACAGAGCAAAAAATATGATATGGGATACACTTTTTTTTTTCTTTTTTTTTCTTTCAACTTTCGACTCCTCCTAATCTGAATCGACTTGTGTTAATGAAATCGATAAATCGATAAATCGATTTTTTTAGTGAATGCCCTACAGTGGGGGGCCACGCGACAGGCCAACAGTACAGACACCAAGGCCCGCCCCCACTCGATCATGATTGGCGGAAGGCCCCCAGGGGTTAACTGGGGACAGGGAGGAACTCCTTATATGGTCAGCACACTCTATAGTAGGGAGGATTATCACAACAAAACAAATACAAGAAGTGCTATTTGAATGAAGTGAAATCACTGAATATACCTTTAAAGCAACATTATTGCGCCAGTGACGTTGTTTATGAGTGTGGGAGGGCGTTTCACATTTCAGATCAGCAGGTCCTGAAACCCTTTTACCAGGCAATTTTTTCAGACAATTTTTCTCATTCCACCAGAAGAAGTGCTAGATAATAATTGGTAAAGTAAAAGTGGATATAGTCAGAGGTCACAAGGGTGATTTCAACTAAGTGAACCCACCACTCATTTATATGTAAAAGTGGTGGTATTAGGGCTTGTTTGTGTGTGCCTCGAAGGAGCGGGCGCTATAGTTTCTTCTATCTGCACGCTGGTTGTGGTGGGCTGGTCTGGGCCAAATTTTCAACTAAGTGAACCCACCACTCATACAGAAATCAGTCTGACTCTGTTTAACGTGGAATATGCTGCAAAATGAATCCACATTTGTGCCCTATTAGTTGAACTTTGCCACAGGGTGCAAGCACAGCTACAGTAGGGCACTTATTGTGTGGAAAGATTGTTTGCTCTCCAATTTTGCTAGTTAGATAGTGCTTATCTGGGCACTAAAGGCTGGTTCACAGTGCAAAAAGGCTGTATTTAGGCTGGTCTGGGCCAAATTTTCAACTAAGTGAACCCACCACATCCACATTTGTGCCCTATTAGTTGAACTTTGCCGCAAGGTGCAATTGGTTTGCTCTCCAATTTTGCTAGTTATATAGTGCTTATCTGGGCACTAAAGGCTGGTTCACAGTGCAAAAAGGCTGTATTTAGGCTCAGAACAATCATGTTTGAGTCATGAATGTCGGCTCCCATTACCTTTAAGAAGCAGCTGCGCCTTCATCATAGTGCAATGCTATTGAAACGACAGATTTTTGCAAACTGTGGAGGAAACCTGCATTTCACCATCTATGGAAGCAGCATCATTGCAATATAATGATGTCAGGAGACACGGGGGAAAAAGCTCTTGGCTCACACAAACATCAAGTGGAAATTGGCTACAGTCAGAATCACTGCGGTAAAAACAGTTTATCCGCTGCTTGGACACAAAAACATATAAAAAATTGCCAATAGGCGGCAGCCGGCAGGCCACCAGGAAAGGTCCGGGCCTGCTGCCATTCTGCCAGTGGCCACCAGGCGGCAGCCGGCAGGCCACCAGGAAAGGTCCGGGCCTGCTGCCATTCTGCCAGTGGCCACCAGGCGGCAGCCGGCAGGCCACCAGGAAAGGTCCGGGCCTGCTGCCATTCTGCCAGTGGCCACCAGGCGGCAGCCGGCAGGCCACCAGGAAAGGTCCGGGCCTGCTGCCATTCTGCCAGTGGAAAGGTCCGGGCCTGCTGCCATTCTGCCAGTGGCCACCAGGCGGCAGCCGGCAGGCCACCAGGAAAGGTCCGGGCCTGCTGCCATTCTGCCAGTGGCCACCAGGCGGCAGCCGGCAGGCCACCAGGAAAGGTCCGGGCCTGCTGCCATTCTGCCAGTGGAAAGGTCCGGGCCTGCTGCCATTCTGCCAGTGCAGAAGGAAAGGTCCGGGCCTGCTGCCATTCTGCCAGTGGAAAGGTCCGGGCCTGCTGCCATTCTGCCAGTGAAAGGTCCGGGCCTGCTGCCATTCTGCCAGTGCCATCATGATCATTTCACTGTACCTATCAGTGAGTGACAAATAAACCCTCTTAAGTTCTATCTTGAATCCTTTTGCCAGCGTCATTCTTGTGAGAGCAACAAAGGGGTGTGTACTTGTCTGTTGGTTTGTATCATTTATGTTGTTCTGTAAAAGTGGTGGTATTAGGGTTTGTTTGTGTGTGCCTCGAAGGAGCGGGCGGTATAGTTTCTTCTATCTGCACGCTGGTTGTGGTGGGCTGGTCTGGGCCGAATTTGTCCCAGTCCAGCCCTGGCGGCAGATCATTTAATACTACTAATAATAATAATAATCTAAACAACGCGGGCATAAAAATGACATCTGCGTCGGTTAAAAAATGTCAATGATAATCGCACTACCTTTTATATTATCTAAAATATAGGGCCCTCTGAGTTTGAACCAGCTGTCAGGGCTGTCAGACATGGATCCATGGGGGAAATGACAACGTTTTGACAAGTTCATTGTTTCAGAATTGTGCTGTCTCTTTTCCTCACTCATTCCATTCTCCTTCTCTATCGCTCTATTTTAGAGCGATGGAGAAGATAATATGTTTTCACCCCCCTGTCTGTGTGTCTGTGTCAGTGTGTCTGTGTCAGTGTGTCTGTGTCAGTGTGTCTGTGTCTGTGTGTCTGTGTCAGTGTGTCTGTGTCTGTGTGTCTGTGTCAGTGTTCCCGTCTGTCCGTCTGTGAGCAGCTAATCTCCGGCACTGTTTGACCTATCGGCATGAAACTGTGAATACTGTGAATGCTGTGAATACTCTCAATATTAATCAATCTGTAAAAACATGCTGCATAGGGAATAATAATATGCAACTTTATTGGCTTCCATTCATCAACACAGAGATAACTGAGTGACTAAAATACAAAGAAACAAAACAATGGTTTTAAATGCTTGCTTTCTTCATTGTGAGACACTGTTCACAATGATGTGATGTTGAAAATCCAGCTGACAACAGCTCATTTAGCAATAAGCCTCCAGGCAGCGACACCAAGAAAGACAATGTGTTTCATTAGGAAAAGAAAGAAAGAGGGCGTTTGAAGTTCCGATCATAAAAATCTGTGCCAAAGCTGCTACATCCAAGCAAATACTTACAAAGCTAATAATGAGGTTCTGTTACAACATAGTATGACTGTGGATGGCAGCATAAATTGAACAAATGTTCAGTTTAAATGTAATATTTGTTGCCATTGTTCAAATTACTACAGTACCTTGGTGTCTCTTCTTATGCTGTGACAGCAATAGTTAGCTTTGATAATTTTGGCACAGTTGGAATTGTATACACTCTTAGTCTTAACACTGTAGAAGTGTAGATAATAACCATACTATACTATGTGGCGCACTATCTATCTGTCTATCTATCTGTCTATCTATCTGTCTATCTATATGTCTATCTATCTATCTATCTATCTGTCTGTCTATCTATCTGTCTGTCTGTCTATCTATCTATCTATCTATCTATCTATCTATCTATCTATCTATCTATCTATCTATCTATCTATCTATCTATCTATCTATCTGTATGTCTGTATGTCTGTATGTCTGTACGTCTGTCTGTCTGTCTGTCTGTCTGTCTGTCTGTCTGTCTGTCTGTCTGTCTATCTATCTATCTATATGTCTGTACGTCTGTCTGTCTGTCTGTCTGTCTGTCTGTACGTGTGTATGGCTTTAATGCACGTGACTTGAGAACCGTTCACCCCACCGACTTCAGATTCGACACACGCGTTCCTCAGCCCAACCTCCATTGTTACTGACTCGGTGCTCCACAGCCGTTCCTCACCCCAACCTCCATTGTTACTGACTCGGTGCTCTACAGCCGGGCACCGGTCTAGTAGTGTGAAATTGCATTATAGCAATGACACCGTTCTTGAATTTAAGCCTTTCTGTGTTTGACAATGATTTACATTTGAGTTAAAAGCAATCTACTACAGCTCTCTACATGCATTTCTCACAAAATGTTTACAGAATAGCAGGAAAATGAATTGCTGTACAACTTGGTAGAAATAAACATGAAAGTAAATATCTCTTGGTGGAGTTAAAGCTTCTATTGCAAGGCATTCTTTATTATGGACCACAGCACCAGATCTCAAAGGAGATTAAACAAACATTTACAGGACGGGATAAGGCACCAGTAATGAAATGCATCAATGAACCCAGTTCAAGATTCAAGATTATTATGTTAGAGGTTACAACTCATATTTGGTTGATCGTTCCTCCACATTCTAGCAGCATTAACAATAACAAAATATATCGTTTAGAATGACGAGTAGTACGGTAAGACAGAGCTGAGCATAATATACATACAGTAGCACATATAAGTTGCTTGAACATACCGTGTGCATACAGTAGGTGGATTGTTGTTGATGTTCAGTTTTAATTTAATCCTGACGTACACGGCCACTTTGGCAGGATGTGCTCAACTCTCCATAGAAGTAATTTAACTTTTCCAGACGTTGTGTTTTCTTGAACACTTGGGCTGTGTGTAGATCAGACTACAGCATGGTATAGATGCCCCGCCTGGCATCATTCACTTGGGCTGTGTGTAGATCAGACTACAGCATGGTATAGATGCCCCGCCTGGCATCATTCCGTACTGTGCAACCGGCCTTGAGATATAAATTGAGGAAGTAAATGGCCCATTGTAAGTTCTTGGCTCATTCAATAGCGTTCCATGAAATAGCTTGTGCCAAGAATGCACAAATAGACGTATAAATCCTTCTATAAATGCACACAATCTCTGTGTGTGAGTGAGCGAGTATATCCCCCCACGTACACAGAGAGACAGGGCCGGTCCTGAGCAATCTGGCGCCCCAAGCAGGATTTTTCACGGCGCCCCCCCCCCCCCCCCCCCCCCCCCTCCCCTCAAAATAAAAAAGTTTTTTTTTTTTTTTTTTTTTTTTAACTCTGTCCCAAAAATTGAGGAGACACTGTGGAGGCACTGGGGGGACAGTGGGGAGGCTCTGTGGAGGCACTGGCGGGACACTGGCACTGGGGAGACACTGGGGAGGCACTGGGGAGGCACTGGGGGGGGCACTGGGGAGGCACTGGGGGGGGCACTGGGGGGACACGGTGCGGACAGAGTTGGGACAGAGTAAAAAAAAAAAAAAAAAAAAGTTAAAAAAAAAAAAAGTTTTATTTTATTTTTATTTTTGGCGCCCCTCCCCCATGGCGCTCGAAGCCGTTGCTTCGTCGGCCTGTAGGAAGAACCGGGCCTGCAGAGAGAGATACAGAGAACACATGTACAGAATACAGAGATCCTCATTTACGGTAAAAGGGACACAGTTAGACGGGTACATCCTCTCCTCAACGGGTAGAAAAGGGGCACAGACGGACGGACGGACGGACGGACGGACGGACAGACGAGTACAACAGGTACTCTGACGAAGGTCACATGGACAATATACAATATCAGTCCATCAGTTTCCAAACGTACTTTGAAATGTTTGTTCTGTGTCTGTCAGTTAGTCCATCTTTCCAAACGTACTTTGAAATGTTTGTTCTGTTTCTGTCCGTCCGCCCGTCTTTCGTACGTCATTTTCTCATTCATGTGAGAAATGTGAGAAAGGGCATTTTTTTTGCCAGTAATGGAGGGGGTGGGGTCCAGTCCAGTCCAGTCAGATCTCATTTCCTCTGTCAGGCGTTGAAAAAAGAATCCAGCAGTGCTGAAGTTTTAATGGCTTACGACATCCTGTGATACCTCAGCAGGGAGTACATTGGTACTCTGACGAAGGTCACAATGGGTAGCCTACAACGGGTATTGCATGAATGGCATTGGAGGCACATTGGAAGGTACTGTATGAATCCTTCAAATCCCACAGATGTTCAGTTTGGTAAGACCACACCCTAATGAATACTTTTACTTTTGTTATATTTTGGTGCTAATTCTTTTGTACTCTTACTCAAGTACAGTTTTAACACCAGACCTTTACTTGTAACAGAGGATTTATACATTTGTGGTATTGATACATTCTTCCACTTCGACTATCTATGGAATTTATGGAAGTCAGGCATTTTCACCCATTTGTGTTCACTACAGCTACATCATTGGTAGATCATGTTCTTTTTTTTCTCCTTTTTTTTTATCACAGATCAGAATGAGAATTAGACTTATTTATATTGCCTAGTACTGTTTGCTTGCACGTATGCAAATACAGCAGTCACTGTGAGGTTGGTGCAGTAAAATGAAAGCAAGAGTATAGAGCAGAAACAGTTTCAATAATGTATAACTGTTTACTCAAATAAAGTCATGGGTTTACGCAACAGCACAAAGTCTGTGGGGAAAATAGCATTGTGCCCAGATCACACACGCTAAATCCCTTTTGGCATAGCACTTGCGGAAGATATAGGGCCCTGAATCTTTGCTGTTACATTCACTTATAATTTAGATACCACAACAAAATACACCAAAACATAATGTACATGTACAGTATATAATGTACCATATAACCACTCACTTTGTGCTTCCTCTTGCTAAAATGATTTCATATTTCCCCGGCTCTTTTTGGAATGGCACAGAGTACCATAACTCATTCTGTGAGAGGATGGAATTACCGTATAATAGTCAGTAGATGAAATCCACTCCTCTCTCTCCATTGCCATTAGAAGCAGTAAGTGTTCAATGTGAGAAGTATACCAACGGATGTTTTTCAAAGATAGTGTTCCTGGTCAAATTACACAAATTGTTTTTGCAGTAAAATGCTTCCAATGGCCTCGCAAAGGTAATATCGGATAACCTTCCGTGAATTCTCCTTGAGATATAAGCTATCATTGGTGCAAAAGCCTTTGATACATTATCAATTTATTCATGTCAAAAATGCACGTACATGGACAATATACAATATCAGTCCATCAGTTTCCAAATGTCCTTTGAAATGTTTGTTCTGTGTCTGTCAGTTAGTCCATCTTTTCCAAACGTACTTTGAAATGTTTGTTCTGTTTCTGTCCGTCCGCCCGTCTTTCGTACGTCATTTTCTCATTCATGTAATGAGTGAGAAAGGGCATTTCTTTTTGCCAGTAATGGAGGGGGTGTGGTCCAGTCCAGTCCAGTCAGATCTCATTTCCTCTGTCATGGGGTTGAAAAAAGAATCCAGCAGTGCTGAAGTTTTAAAGGCTCACGACATCCTGTGATACCTCAGCAGGGAGTACGGGACACATAGCAGATACCTCACCGCTTACACATAATCAACCCAGAAGTATCTTGGTTGAGGACGGAAATCTGGTTCACCTTGCAGTAACCTCTCACCATGCTCATATCATTGTGGGAGAAGGGAGTGTGAAGGGTCTCGAGTCCATTACCATACACCCACGGACCATGATTAATGACTCGCTGGGGGACGAGCAGCAAACTGCGTCTGAGGACTCATGTCTCCACACGCATGTACTGCGTCTGAGGACTCATGTCATGTGATTGCAGATATTCTACACTGCCATATCTCGCTCTTTAGGCACATGAATCATAGCGTTCCTATTAAATAGGTGACCGTTCGAAGAAACAACAGAAGATCCACAATGCATTGCATTGCGACTTGGTGCCTGTAGATCTGCTATTTTTGGCAAAGAGATTGTGTGTAGAGGGGAAAAAGGAGTCAACCAAGTACAGAGCCCAGGTCATACAGTATAGGGTTTAAGTGGTTAAAAAGTAAAACTTTGTTCACTGTAATGTTTGTGTGCACATGATTGTGTGTGTTTGCATGCCTACATGCATGTGTAGCTACAGTATGACTGTCTGTCTCTGTGTCTCTCTGTGTCTGTGTCTGCGTGCGTGCGTGCGTGCGTGCGTGCGTGCGTGCGTGCGTGCGTGCGTGAGTGCGTGCGTGCGACGTGCGTGTGTACGTGCGTGCGTGCGTCTGTAACGCGGGTGCAGGGGTGTGTAATGATAATTCCATGTGCAATCATTACTATCATGTCACTGTGATTAGATGAATTACCCTCACAGTGACCATCAATAATATGAATAGCTCTGTTTCTTAAATGTGATCTACCTTTTTAAATGGATACATTGCATCATGACTACATCAGCATCAGCAATCAATCACATCACAGTATGCTAATGAGGCGACAGCAGCTTCCTCAGGATGAGTGCAGGGATTTACTGTACAGACCTGTACTGGTTTATTCAGTATGGTTCTTCATCTGTATTCATACATTGAAGCTCTGAATCCACTATGTCTAACCCCCCCTTACTTTGGTGTGTTTGCCTGAATCTGGAAATACAAAGCACGTGCTTCGTGCTTGTGTGCAACACTGGACACACCATGGGACGATTGATAACTAAAGTTCTCAACGGGCCCAAAAATGAAGGCCCGGCCCTACCCTACGCTAACTGGGGTTAGGGTAGGGTAGGCTCGGCCTGACCCTAAAAATTACCATAATGTTAGGCCCGAAGTCCGATAAAGCCCGGGAAAAAAAACCTAAATGGCCGGCGCAGCGGCACGCGCCTGGTTCAGTGTGTGTCTGTGTGTGAGTGAGAACGGAGTTCAATGGACGAAATAACTCACGTTAGACCGTAAATGATGTTCCATTTCCATCATTCTAATGGATTCCATTTCCAGTGGTGGTGAGTAGCTCCCATTACATTACATTACATTACAGTCATTTAGCAGACGCTTTTATCCAAAGCGACTTACAATAAGTGTATTCAACATAGGTAGGGAACAAAAACTACTAATCACCAGAAGTCTTTAGTGCATTTTCTGCAAAAACAAGCAACCAAGAGTATACCTAGCGCTAAGGTAAAAGTGCAATATATCAGCTACCTATTTCCTTAACCGGATGAGACAAAATAGCTAAATCAAATGAGCATGAGCTAAAACAATTAAGTGTATCGACTAAACAAGATCCAATAAACAATACAACAATAGAAAACAAACGTTCGTACAACTAGTTAACAACAAGTAGGTCAGGCAGAGAGGAAGGGTAGTGTTTCCTGAAGAGGTGGGTTTTCAACCTGCGGCGAAATATGGGCAGTGACTCTGCTGTCCTAACATCAGTGGGGAGTTCATTCCACCACTGTGGGGCCAGAACAGAAAAGAGTCGTGACCGTGTGGATCGGCCAGAAGGACCCTTGAGTGACGAGGCAATCAGTCGCCCCGAGGTGGCAGACCGAAGTGGTCGGGCAGGGGTGTAGGCATCGACCATAGCCCGGAGATAGGAAGGAGCTGTTCCTTTCACTGCCCTATAGGCTAACACCAGGGTTTTGAACTGGATGCGGGCCGCTACGGGGAGCCAGTGTAGAGAACGGAGAAGGATGGTTGTGTGGGAGAACTTGGGGCGGTTGAACACCAGACGAGCCGCAGCTTTCTGAACAAGCTCCAGAGGTCTGATGGCAGATGCCGGAGCACCAGCAAGGAGGGAGTTGCAGTAGTCCAGGCGGGAGATGACGAGAGCCTGGATGAGCACCTGGGCTGCCTTCTCCG